>NC_083382.1:33558676-33874294 GCF_031755915.1 Ziziphus jujuba | reverse complement strand
ACGCGCTATCTCAGAGTAACCCTAAACCCTAAACCCTAAACCCTAAACCCTAAACCCTAAACCCTAAACCCTAAACCCTAAACCCTAAACCCTAAACCCTAAACCCTAAACCCTAAACCCTAAACCCTAAACCCTAAACCCTAAACCCTAAACCCTAAACCCTAAACCCTAAACCCTAAACCCTAAACCCTAAACCCTAAACCCTAAACCCTAAACCCTAAACCCTAAACCCTAAACCCTAAACCCTAAACCCTAAACCCTAAACCCTAAACCCTAAACCCTAAACCCTAAACCCTAAACCCTAAACCCTAAACCCTAAACCCTAAACCCTAAACCCTAAACCCTAAACCCTAAACCCTAAACCCTAAACCCTAAACCCTAAACCCTAAACCCTAAACCCTAAACCCTAAACCCTAAACCCTAAACCCTAAACCCTAAACCCTAAACCCTAAACCCTAAACCCTAAACCCTAAACCCTAAACCCTAAACCCTAAACCCTAAACCCTAAACCCTAAACCCTAAACCCTAAACCCTAAACCCTAAACCCTAAACCCTAAACCCTAAACCCTAAACCCTAAACCCTAAACCCTAAACCCTAAACCCTAAACCCTAAACCCTAAACCCTAAACCCTAAACCCTAAACCCTAAACCCTAAACCCTAAACCCTAAACCCTAAACCCTAAACCCTAAACCCTAAACCCTAAACCCTAAACCCTAAACCCTAAACCCTAAACCCTAAACCCTAAACCCTAAACCCTAAACCCTAAACCCTAAACCCTAAACCCTAAACCCTAAACCCTAAACCCTAAACCCTAAACCCTAAACCCTAAACCCTAAACCCTAAACCCTAAACCCTAAACCCTAAACCCTAAACCCTAAACCCTAAACCCTAAACCCTAAACCCTAAACCCTAAACCCTAAACCCTAAACCCTAAACCCTAAACCCTAAACCCTAAACCCTAAACCCTAAACCCTAAACCCTAAACCCTAAACCCTAAACCCTAAACCCTAAACCCTAAACCCTAAACCCTAAACCCTAAACCCTAAACCCTAAACCCTAAACCCTAAACCCTAAACCCTAAACCCTAAACCCTAAACCCTAAACCCTAAACCCTAAACCCTAAACCCTAAACCCTAAACCCTAAACCCTAAACCCTAAACCCTAAACCCTAAACCCTAAACCCTAAACCCTAAACCCTAAACCCTAAACCCTAAACCCTAAACCCTAAACCCTAAACCCTAAACCCTAAACCCTAAACCCTAAACCCTAAACCCTAAACCCTAAACCCTAAACCCTAAACCCTAAACCCTAAACCCTAAACCCTAAACCCTAAACCCTAAACCCTAAACCCTAAACCCTAAACCCTAAACCCTAAACCCTAAACCCTAAACCCTAAACCCTAAACCCTAAACCCTAAACCCTAAACCCTAAACCCTAAACCCTAAACCCTAAACCCTAAACCCTAAACCCTAAACCCTAAACCCTAAACCCTAAACCCTAAACCCTAAACCCTAAACCCTAAACCCTAAACCCTAAACCCTAAACCCTAAACCCTAAACCCTAAACCCTAAACCCTAAACCCTAAACCCTAAACCCTAAACCCTAAACCCTAAACCCTAAACCCTAAACCCTAAACCCTAAACCCTAAACCCTAAACCCTAAACCCTAAACCCTAAACCCTAAACCCTAAACCCTAAACCCTAAACCCTAAACCCTAAACCCTAAACCCTAAACCCTAAACCCTAAACCCTAAACCCTAAACCCTAAACCCTAAACCCTAAACCCTAAACCCTAAACCCTAAACCCTAAACCCTAAACCCTAAACCCTAAACCCTAAACCCTAAACCCTAAACCCTAAACCCTAAACCCTAAACCCTAAACCCTAAACCCTAAACCCTAAACCCTAAACCCTAAACCCTAAACCCTAAACCCTAAACCCTAAACCCTAAACCCTAAACCCTAAACCCTAAACCCTAAACCCTAAACCCTAAACCCTAAACCCTAAACCCTAAACCCTAAACCCTAAACCCTAAACCCTAAACCCTAAACCCTAAACCCTAAACCCTAAACCCTAAACCCTAAACCCTAAACCCTAAACCCTAAACCCTAAACCCTAAACCCTAAACCCTAAACCCTAAACCCTAAACCCTAAACCCTAAACCCTAAACCCTAAACCCTAAACCCTAAACCCTAAACCCTAAACCCTAAACCCTAAACCCTAAACCCTAAACCCTAAACCCTAAACCCTAAACCCTAAACCCTAAACCCTAAACCCTAAACCCTAAACCCTAAACCCTAAACCCTAAACCCTAAACCCTAAACCCTAAACCCTAAACCCTAAACCCTAAACCCTAAACCCTAAACCCTAAACCCTAAACCCTAAACCCTAAACCCTAAACCCTAAACCCTAAACCCTAAACCCTAAACCCTAAACCCTAAACCCTAAACCCTAAACCCTAAACCCTAAACCCTAAACCCTAAACCCTAAACCCTAAACCCTAAACCCTAAACCCTAAACCCTAAACCCTAAACCCTAAACCCTAAACCCTAAACCCTAAACCCTAAACCCTAAACCCTAAACCCTAAACCCTAAACCCTAAACCCTAAACCCTAAACCCTAAACCCTAAACCCTAAACCCTAAACCCTAAACCCTAAACCCTAAACCCTAAACCCTAAACCCTAAACCCTAAACCCTAAACCCTAAACCCTAAACCCTAAACCCTAAACCCTAAACCCTAAACCCTAAACCCTAAACCCTAAACCCTAAACCCTAAACCCTAAACCCTAAACCCTAAACCCTAAACCCTAAACCCTAAACCCTAAACCCTAAACCCTAAACCCTAAACCCTAAACCCTAAACCCTAAACCCTAAACCCTAAACCCTAAACCCTAAACCCTAAACCCTAAACCCTAAACCCTAAACCCTAAACCCTAAACCCTAAACCCTAAACCCTAAACCCTAAACCCTAAACCCTAAACCCTAAACCCTAAACCCTAAACCCTAAACCCTAAACCCTAAACCCTAAACCCTAAACCCTAAACCCTAAACCCTAAACCCTAAACCCTAAACCCTAAACCCTAAACCCTAAACCCTAAACCCTAAACCCTAAACCCTAAACCCTAAACCCTAAACCCTAAACCCTAAACCCTAAACCCTAAACCCTAAACCCTAAACCCTAAACCCTAAACCCTAAACCCTAAACCCTAAACCCTAAACCCTAAACCCTAAACCCTAAACCCTAAACCCTAAACCCTAAACCCTAAACCCTAAACCCTAAACCCTAAACCCTAAACCCTAAACCCTAAACCCTAAACCCTAAACCCTAAACCCTAAACCCTAAACCCTAAACCCTAAACCCTAAACCCTAAACCCTAAACCCTAAACCCTAAACCCTAAACCCTAAACCCTAAACCCTAAACCCTAAACCCTAAACCCTAAACCCTAAACCCTAAACCCTAAACCCTAAACCCTAAACCCTAAACCCTAAACCCTAAACCCTAAACCCTAAACCCTAAACCCTAAACCCTAAACCCTAAACCCTAAACCCTAAACCCTAAACCCTAAACCCTAAACCCTAAACCCTAAACCCTAAACCCTAAACCCTAAACCCTAAACCCTAAACCCTAAACCCTAAACCCTAAACCCTAAACCCTAAACCCTAAACCCTAAACCCTAAACCCTAAACCCTAAACCCTAAACCCTAAACCCTAAACCCTAAACCCTAAACCCTAAACCCTAAACCCTAAACCCTAAACCCTAAACCCTAAACCCTAAACCCTAAACCCTAAACCCTAAACCCTAAACCCTAAACCCTAAACCCTAAACCCTAAACCCTAAACCCTAAACCCTAAACCCTAAACCCTAAACCCTAAACCCTAAACCCTAAACCCTAAACCCTAAACCCTAAACCCTAAACCCTAAACCCTAAACCCTAAACCCTAAACCCTAAACCCTAAACCCTAAACCCTAAACCCTAAACCCTAAACCCTAAACCCTAAACCCTAAACCCTAAACCCTAAACCCTAAACCCTAAACCCTAAACCCTAAACCCTAAACCCTAAACCCTAAACCCTAAACCCTAAACCCTAAACCCTAAACCCTAAACCCTAAACCCTAAACCCTAAACCCTAAACCCTAAACCCTAAACCCTAAACCCTAAACCCTAAACCCTAAACCCTAAACCCTAAACCCTAAACCCTAAACCCTAAACCCTAAACCCTAAACCCTAAACCCTAAACCCTAAACCCTAAACCCTAAACCCTAAACCCTAAACCCTAAACCCTAAACCCTAAACCCTAAACCCTAAACCCTAAACCCTAAACCCTAAACCCTAAACCCTAAACCCTAAACCCTAAACCCTAAACCCTAAACCCTAAACCCTAAACCCTAAACCCTAAACCCTAAACCCTAAACCCTAAACCCTAAACCCTAAACCCTAAACCCTAAACCCTAAACCCTAAACCCTAAACCCTAAACCCTAAACCCTAAACCCTAAACCCTAAACCCTAAACCCTAAACCCTAAACCCTAAACCCTAAACCCTAAACCCTAAACCCTAAACCCTAAACCCTAAACCCTAAACCCTAAACCCTAAACCCTAAACCCTAAACCCTAAACCCTAAACCCTAAACCCTAAACCCTAAACCCTAAACCCTAAACCCTAAACCCTAAACCCTAAACCCTAAACCCTAAACCCTAAACCCTAAACCCTAAACCCTAAACCCTAAACCCTAAACCCTAAACCCTAAACCCTAAACCCTAAACCCTAAACCCTAAACCCTAAACCCTAAACCCTAAACCCTAAACCCTAAACCCTAAACCCTAAACCCTAAACCCTAAACCCTAAACCCTAAACCCTAAACCCTAAACCCTAAACCCTAAACCCTAAACCCTAAACCCTAAACCCTAAACCCTAAACCCTAAACCCTAAACCCTAAACCCTAAACCCTAAACCCTAAACCCTAAACCCTAAACCCTAAACCCTAAACCCTAAACCCTAAACCCTAAACCCTAAACCCTAAACCCTAAACCCTAAACCCTAAACCCTAAACCCTAAACCCTAAACCCTAAACCCTAAACCCTAAACCCTAAACCCTAAACCCTAAACCCTAAACCCTAAACCCTAAACCCTAAACCCTAAACCCTAAACCCTAAACCCTAAACCCTAAACCCTAAACCCTAAACCCTAAACCCTAAACCCTAAACCCTAAACCCTAAACCCTAAACCCTAAACCCTAAACCCTAAACCCTAAACCCTAAACCCTAAACCCTAAACCCTAAACCCTAAACCCTAAACCCTAAACCCTAAACCCTAAACCCTAAACCCTAAACCCTAAACCCTAAACCCTAAACCCTAAACCCTAAACCCTAAACCCTAAACCCTAAACCCTAAACCCTAAACCCTAAACCCTAAACCCTAAACCCTAAACCCTAAACCCTAAACCCTAAACCCTAAACCCTAAACCCTAAACCCTAAACCCTAAACCCTAAACCCTAAACCCTAAACCCTAAACCCTAAACCCTAAACCCTAAACCCTAAACCCTAAACCCTAAACCCTAAACCCTAAACCCTAAACCCTAAACCCTAAACCCTAAACCCTAAACCCTAAACCCTAAACCCTAAACCCTAAACCCTAAACCCTAAACCCTAAACCCTAAACCCTAAACCCTAAACCCTAAACCCTAAACCCTAAACCCTAAACCCTAAACCCTAAACCCTAAACCCTAAACCCTAAACCCTAAACCCTAAACCCTAAACCCTAAACCCTAAACCCTAAACCCTAAACCCTAAACCCTAAACCCTAAACCCTAAACCCTAAACCCTAAACCCTAAACCCTAAACCCTAAACCCTAAACCCTAAACCCTAAACCCTAAACCCTAAACCCTAAACCCTAAACCCTAAACCCTAAACCCTAAACCCTAAACCCTAAACCCTAAACCCTAAACCCTAAACCCTAAACCCTAAACCCTAAACCCTAAACCCTAAACCCTAAACCCTAAACCCTAAACCCTAAACCCTAAACCCTAAACCCTAAACCCTAAACCCTAAACCCTAAACCCTAAACCCTAAACCCTAAACCCTAAACCCTAAACCCTAAACCCTAAACCCTAAACCCTAAACCCTAAACCCTAAACCCTAAACCCTAAACCCTAAACCCTAAACCCTAAACCCTAAACCCTAAACCCTAAACCCTAAACCCTAAACCCTAAACCCTAAACCCTAAACCCTAAACCCTAAACCCTAAACCCTAAACCCTAAACCCTAAACCCTAAACCCTAAACCCTAAACCCTAAACCCTAAACCCTAAACCCTAAACCCTAAACCCTAAACCCTAAACCCTAAACCCTAAACCCTAAACCCTAAACCCTAAACCCTAAACCCTAAACCCTAAACCCTAAACCCTAAACCCTAAACCCTAAACCCTAAACCCTAAACCCTAAACCCTAAACCCTAAACCCTAAACCCTAAACCCTAAACCCTAAACCCTAAACCCTAAACCCTAAACCCTAAACCCTAAACCCTAAACCCTAAACCCTAAACCCTAAACCCTAAACCCTAAACCCTAAACCCTAAACCCTAAACCCTAAACCCTAAACCCTAAACCCTAAACCCTAAACCCTAAACCCTAAACCCTAAACCCTAAACCCTAAACCCTAAACCCTAAACCCTAAACCCTAAACCCTAAACCCTAAACCCTAAACCCTAAACCCTAAACCCTAAACCCTAAACCCTAAACCCTAAACCCTAAACCCTAAACCCTAAACCCTAAACCCTAAACCCTAAACCCTAAACCCTAAACCCTAAACCCTAAACCCTAAACCCTAAACCCTAAACCCTAAACCCTAAACCCTAAACCCTAAACCCTAAACCCTAAACCCTAAACCCTAAACCCTAAACCCTAAACCCTAAACCCTAAACCCTAAACCCTAAACCCTAAACCCTAAACCCTAAACCCTAAACCCTAAACCCTAAACCCTAAACCCTAAACCCTAAACCCTAAACCCTAAACCCTAAACCCTAAACCCTAAACCCTAAACCCTAAACCCTAAACCCTAAACCCTAAACCCTAAACCCTAAACCCTAAACCCTAAACCCTAAACCCTAAACCCTAAACCCTAAACCCTAAACCCTAAACCCTAAACCCTAAACCCTAAACCCTAAACCCTAAACCCTAAACCCTAAACCCTAAACCCTAAACCCTAAACCCTAAACCCTAAACCCTAAACCCTAAACCCTAAACCCTAAACCCTAAACCCTAAACCCTAAACCCTAAACCCTAAACCCTAAACCCTAAACCCTAAACCCTAAACCCTAAACCCTAAACCCTAAACCCTAAACCCTAAACCCTAAACCCTAAACCCTAAACCCTAAACCCTAAACCCTAAACCCTAAACCCTAAACCCTAAACCCTAAACCCTAAACCCTAAACCCTAAACCCTAAACCCTAAACCCTAAACCCTAAACCCTAAACCCTAAACCCTAAACCCTAAACCCTAAACCCTAAACCCTAAACCCTAAACCCTAAACCCTAAACCCTAAACCCTAAACCCTAAACCCTAAACCCTAAACCCTAAACCCTAAACCCTAAACCCTAAACCCTAAACCCTAAACCCTAAACCCTAAACCCTAAACCCTAAACCCTAAACCCTAAACCCTAAACCCTAAACCCTAAACCCTAAACCCTAAACCCTAAACCCTAAACCCTAAACCCTAAACCCTAAACCCTAAACCCTAAACCCTAAACCCTAAACCCTAAACCCTAAACCCTAAACCCTAAACCCTAAACCCTAAACCCTAAACCCTAAACCCTAAACCCTAAACCCTAAACCCTAAACCCTAAACCCTAAACCCTAAACCCTAAACCCTAAACCCTAAACCCTAAACCCTAAACCCTAAACCCTAAACCCTAAACCCTAAACCCTAAACCCTAAACCCTAAACCCTAAACCCTAAACCCTAAACCCTAAACCCTAAACCCTAAACCCTAAACCCTAAACCCTAAACCCTAAACCCTAAACCCTAAACCCTAAACCCTAAACCCTAAACCCTAAACCCTAAACCCTAAACCCTAAACCCTAAACCCTAAACCCTAAACCCTAAACCCTAAACCCTAAACCCTAAACCCTAAACCCTAAACCCTAAACCCTAAACCCTAAACCCTAAACCCTAAACCCTAAACCCTAAACCCTAAACCCTAAACCCTAAACCCTAAACCCTAAACCCTAAACCCTAAACCCTAAACCCTAAACCCTAAACCCTAAACCCTAAACCCTAAACCCTAAACCCTAAACCCTAAACCCTAAACCCTAAACCCTAAACCCTAAACCCTAAACCCTAAACCCTAAACCCTAAACCCTAAACCCTAAACCCTAAACCCTAAACCCTAAACCCTAAACCCTAAACCCTAAACCCTAAACCCTAAACCCTAAACCCTAAACCCTAAACCCTAAACCCTAAACCCTAAACCCTAAACCCTAAACCCTAAACCCTAAACCCTAAACCCTAAACCCTAAACCCTAAACCCTAAACCCTAAACCCTAAACCCTAAACCCTAAACCCTAAACCCTAAACCCTAAACCCTAAACCCTAAACCCTAAACCCTAAACCCTAAACCCTAAACCCTAAACCCTAAACCCTAAACCCTAAACCCTAAACCCTAAACCCTAAACCCTAAACCCTAAACCCTAAACCCTAAACCCTAAACCCTAAACCCTAAACCCTAAACCCTAAACCCTAAACCCTAAACCCTAAACCCTAAACCCTAAACCCTAAACCCTAAACCCTAAACCCTAAACCCTAAACCCTAAACCCTAAACCCTAAACCCTAAACCCTAAACCCTAAACCCTAAACCCTAAACCCTAAACCCTAAACCCTAAACCCTAAACCCTAAACCCTAAACCCTAAACCCTAAACCCTAAACCCTAAACCCTAAACCCTAAACCCTAAACCCTAAACCCTAAACCCTAAACCCTAAACCCTAAACCCTAAACCCTAAACCCTAAACCCTAAACCCTAAACCCTAAACCCTAAACCCTAAACCCTAAACCCTAAACCCTAAACCCTAAACCCTAAACCCTAAACCCTAAACCCTAAACCCTAAACCCTAAACCCTAAACCCTAAACCCTAAACCCTAAACCCTAAACCCTAAACCCTAAACCCTAAACCCTAAACCCTAAACCCTAAACCCTAAACCCTAAACCCTAAACCCTAAACCCTAAACCCTAAACCCTAAACCCTAAACCCTAAACCCTAAACCCTAAACCCTAAACCCTAAACCCTAAACCCTAAACCCTAAACCCTAAACCCTAAACCCTAAACCCTAAACCCTAAACCCTAAACCCTAAACCCTAAACCCTAAACCCTAAACCCTAAACCCTAAACCCTAAACCCTAAACCCTAAACCCTAAACCCTAAACCCTAAACCCTAAACCCTAAACCCTAAACCCTAAACCCTAAACCCTAAACCCTAAACCCTAAACCCTAAACCCTAAACCCTAAACCCTAAACCCTAAACCCTAAACCCTAAACCCTAAACCCTAAACCCTAAACCCTAAACCCTAAACCCTAAACCCTAAACCCTAAACCCTAAACCCTAAACCCTAAACCCTAAACCCTAAACCCTAAACCCTAAACCCTAAACCCTAAACCCTAAACCCTAAACCCTAAACCCTAAACCCTAAACCCTAAACCCTAAACCCTAAACCCTAAACCCTAAACCCTAAACCCTAAACCCTAAACCCTAAACCCTAAACCCTAAACCCTAAACCCTAAACCCTAAACCCTAAACCCTAAACCCTAAACCCTAAACCCTAAACCCTAAACCCTAAACCCTAAACCCTAAACCCTAAACCCTAAACCCTAAACCCTAAACCCTAAACCCTAAACCCTAAACCCTAAACCCTAAACCCTAAACCCTAAACCCTAAACCCTAAACCCTAAACCCTAAACCCTAAACCCTAAACCCTAAACCCTAAACCCTAAACCCTAAACCCTAAACCCTAAACCCTAAACCCTAAACCCTAAACCCTAAACCCTAAACCCTAAACCCTAAACCCTAAACCCTAAACCCTAAACCCTAAACCCCTAAACCCTAAACCCCTAAACCCTAAACCCTAAACCCTAAACCCTTTGTAGAGTCGGTTTAGGTGCGTGTTGTGATTCCCATTTTTTATCTTTGTAAATAGGTTCTAATTTTGTTAATGTTTTTGTATACGTTTTGTAAAACGAGCCTAATAAGTAACTAAACCAAGCATTTCTTAAAATAATTTATAAATAAATACTGACTAATAAGCAGGAAAGAAAATTTCTTAAAAAACCTTACATATATAAATTTGAAAAAATATAACCGACGCTACCTAATCCCTACAGCGTTAGTTTTAAAATCCTTAAATATAACAAGGAAAATAAAATCCAACATAGGCCGACACTATAACATGCGAACAGCGTTGGCTTTGGTATATGTTTTTTTCGACTTGTGTTGGAAAATGTTGTTATATTTTCTGTATGATTTATTTAACATTTGTTTAAAATCATTTTGTAATTATTTAATCTACAATCTTTAGAAAAAGCTATTTCATATCATGTGAGTTTTAAAATCATTAAGGATAAAAAGGAATATAAAATATTAAAATACATGGGCATACGCAGACACTATAACATGCCAACGGCGTTAGCTTTGTCTAGCTTGCTATACTTTTAAGTGTTTGAATATTTTCATAGAAGTTGAATAATTCGTGGACGCAGTTAGCGAAAAGATTTGCTCAAAACATGAATATCATGTCCAATCCAAGTACACGTGTCTAAACTTGCCAATATTGGAACATTAAAAAAATCTATGTAATTAATTTTCGACAGAGAAACCTAAATTTTTAAGCAACAGATCAATTTCGATCACCAACGCGTGGGATTTACTATTAATGGTCACATACGATCATAAACTTGCCAATATTTACATAGTGTCGGCTTTGTACGTTTCTTATTTAACTCTATTCCTTGTTATCCTTCGCCATTAGAAATTACAATCTTTTAATGTCGTTTAAATCGTTCCATCTAGATATGAAAAAGCCCCCAAAAACAAAACATAGTGGTTCATCCTCATCCCAAATATGCTATGTAAAACGTTGTGTAAAACGAGCCTAATAAATAACTAAAAAAATATTTCTTAAAATAATTTATAAATAAATACCGACTGATATGCAAGAAAGAATATTTCTTAACAAGAAAAAGAATGACATAAATAAATAAAGAAAAAAATATCGACGCTACCTAATCCTTACGGCGTCATCTTTAATGTATTCTAAAATCATTACAAGATCAATGGAAATCACAATAAGGAAGATTATTAAAAATATTAAATAAAGAAAAAAGAATATTAAAAATATTTACGAGATCAATGGAAATTACAATAGGGAAGATTATTGTTCGAATTGTTTTTTGAATATTCTTTTTTCTATATGATTTTTTAAAATGTATTTAAAATAATTTGTAATTATGTATTCTAAAATCATTAGAAATATGTACTTGACATCATGTTGGTTTTAAAATCATTAACTATAACAAGGAAAATAAAAAGTAATGAGGCATAAGCCAACGCGTTGGCTTTGCTTTTTTTTCTTTTTTCTGTTTATATTTGATATGATTATTTTGTTATTTTCTCTGTCAAATGACGTTTTCGAAAACTGTGTCAATTACTCTGCATAATTGTCGAATGGGTAAGGTTTCTCAAAAATTGACAGTTTAGCAGTTATGTTACAAGCCACGTGCATATGGATGGGACAAGTCCTTTGAACTTTTGGGGAGATCGATCGGCGAAGAATAGTAAGCGTCATTAATATTGATGGAGTGGACACGTTTTCCATCCCAAGGTTTCTTTAATGATTTACATTTGAATAATTAAGTAAGCAATATTTTTCGAGCAAAAATATTTACACTTGTTGTGTCAACTACTCTAATTAATGGTAAAACTAATACTGGAATCAATCGACCAAGGAATTGAAGCATTGGTAGTGTGGCATCCAAATTTCTGTTGTCACACCTTAATGTCGATGTTTATCAAATCGACTTTTAAACGTTTGCCTATGTAATTAATTTTTTTTCTCTCTTGTTAACCCACTTAGCGAAGAGATTCGCTATTGCCAATTTTGGAAAAATGAATAAGGCTATGTTCGGTACACAGAATATGTATTTTTTTAAAAATAGGAATAGTTATTCATAGGAATAGAAAATGGAAAAATGATTGATAATTCCTTAAATATGCTAAGGATATTTTAAAGTTTATCCAAATTAAAACATAGGAATAGGAATTCTAAGGTTTTAATAAGGAATCGGTATTCTTTTAAATGGAGGCTTATCTATTCCTATGGAATAGCTATTACCAAATTCAAAAACTTACCAAACATAGGAAAAACAAAATCTGTGGAATAGAAATTCTATTCCTATGTTTATTCCATAAACCAAACATATCCATATAAATCAATAAATCTAAGTAATAAATGTTTGTCAGAAAACCCTAAATGTTTATGCAACATATCAAATTGTATCTGACCAAATTGGGTTTCTGAGCAAATCGAGGACACTGGTTAGCACTATTATTATGCGCATTTCTCGATCCATAATCTTCTCTTTTACTGTGTCTGCTACTTCACTGTGTCAACTACTGTTTATAATGATACAACCTATATTAAAGTTCATATGAATTGTTCATTGTTACATTCAGAATAATCCTACCACTGTTTTGTTTTCTTTTTTTATTTTTATTATATTGGCTTTGGTTATATTTTCATTTTGGAATTGACACCGATGAAGTGATTAAGAAAGTCGAGAATCCTCCTCTTGACGCATAAGTTATAAAAAGGACAAGCTCATCATGATTCTTGGATCAGCTTTCACAACTGAGTACTTCGAAAAGGTCGAAGGGATTCTGGTGGGTAGAGGCGCAGAGATGAAGCTAGAAATAGAGACAATGCATGAAGATTTGTCTGTTACAGAAAGAAAGGGATTTTTAGATAAGGTTCAATAGGAGATAGAGTTGAAAAGTGTGAATGAGAAAGTAGAGAAACTGCCCATCTGAACATGTACCAAATAATAATATGGGCATTCGCGCTTTTCAACTCCATCTCCTATTGAATCTAATCTAAAAATCCCTTTCTTTCTGTAACAGAGAAATCTTCCTCCATTGTCTCTATTTTTGGCTTCATATCCGCGCCTCTACCCACCAAAATCCCTTCGACCCTTTCGAAATCCTCGGTTGTGAAAGCTGTTCTGAGAATCATGATGAGCTTGTCCTTCTTAGAACCGATCTGTCGAGAGGAGATTCTCAACTTTTTTAATCACTTCATCGGTGTCAATCCCAAAATGAAAATATAACCAAAGCCGACGCAACTACATGTCCACCACGTCGCCTCTAGTGCATGTTCTAATTACCATTGAATAAATAAATAAATATGGTTTTAAATTTGTTACAAATTGTGGATATGTTGTGTCAAATCCTTTGTAATAAAGCTTTCTAAACTATTAAAAAAAATTTACACGATCATTGGAACTGACAAATGCAATACAGTAACTATTTTTACTGATAATCTGTGCAAAACCTTACCACCATCAAATGAAATTGCGAAGGCAATACGGTTAATAAATTATACTAATTTTGTGGACGTAAGCCGACAAATGATCGTTGACACAGCATCGGCATTGCTTCATAAGACGACAATGGTGTATCAACGTAGCGTCAGCGTTGGCACCCTAATAAACATAACACATCTTTTTCTTGTAGCTTGATTCTTTACATGATTTGCAAAGTTTGTTTTAAATCCTTAGCAATTATTTTGACCAAAATCAGTTTAACAACTTACAGGAATCAAACAAAATTAGGAAGGCAATACGGTCAATAAATTATCCTAATTTTGTGAACATAAGCCGACAAATGGTCATTGACATAGCGTCGTCATTTCTTCATAAAACGATGATGGTGTATCAATGTAGCGTCGGCGTTTGCACCCTAATAAACGTAACACATCTTTTTGTTGTACCTTGATTCTTTACATGATTTGTAAAGTTTGTTTTAATTCCTCGGTAACTATTTTGACCACAATCGGTACAACAACTTGCAGGAATCAAATCAAATTACGAAGGCAATATGGTCAATCAATTATCCTAATTTTCTAGACGTAAGCCAACGAATAATCATTGTCGTAGCGTCGGTGTTTTCCATAAAAAGATGATGGGGTATCAACATAGCGTTGGCATTGGTACCCTAATAAACGTAACACATCTTTTTGTTGTAACTTGATTCTTGACATGATTTGCAAAGTTTGTTTGAATTGCTCAATAATTATTTTGACCAAAATCAGTGCAACAACTTACAGGAATCAAACTAAATTATGAACGCAATACGATCAATAAATTATCCTAATTTTATGGATGTAAACCGACGAATGATCGTTGACACAATGTCAGCATTGCTTCATAAGACGACAATGGTGTATCAATGTAGCATCGGTGTCGATACCCTAATAAACGTAACACATCTTTTTTGTTGTAGCTTGATTCTTTACATGATTTGAAAAGTTTGTTTGAATTCCTCAGTAATTATTTTGACCAAAATTGGTGCAACAACTTACAGAAATCAAACCAAAATACGAAAGCAATACGGTTAATAAATTATCCTAATTCTGTGGACGTAAGCCGACGAATGGTTTTTGATGTAATGTCGGCGTTACCCATAAGACGACGTTGGTGTATCAACGTAGTGTCGGCATTGGTACCCTAACAAACGTAACACATCTTTTTGTTCTAACCTGATTCTTTACATGATTTGTAAAGTTTGTTTGAATTCTTTAGTAATTATTTTGACCAAAATCGGTGCAACAACTTACAGGAATCAAACCAAATTATGAAGGCAATACAGTCAATAAATTATCCTAATTTTGTGGACATAAGTCGACGAATGATTGTTGACACAACGTCGATGTTTCTTCATAAGACGATGATGGTGTATTAACGTAGTGTCGGCATTGGTATCCTAACAAACGTAACACATCTTTTGGTTGTAGCTTGATTCTTTAAATGGTTTGCAAAGTTTATTTTAATTCCTCAGAATTATTTTGACCAAAATCGATTTAACAACTTACAGGAGTCAAACCAAATTACAAAGGCAATACGGTCAATAAATTATCCTAATTTTGTGGACATAAGCTGACGAATGCTCGTTGACATAGCGTCGGTGTTTCTTCATAAGACGACGATGGTGTATTAACATAGCGTTGGCATTTGTACCCTAATAAACGTAACACATCTTTTTGTTGTAGCTTGATTCTTTGCATGATTTGCAAAGTTTATTTTAATTCCTCAGTAATTATTTTGACCAAAATCGATTTAACAACTTATAGGAATCAAATGAAATTTGGAAGGTAATATGGTCAATAAATTATCCTAATTTTGTGGACGTAAGCCGATGAATGGTCGTTGACACAGTGTCGGTGTTTATACATAAGACGACGATGGTGCATCAATGTAGCATCAGCGTGTCTTGTGTCAACGTTACCCATAACATGACATTCGTGTATCAACGTAGTGTCGGCGTTGGTACCCTAACAAACATAACACATCTTTTTGTTCTAGCCTGATTCTTTACATGATTTGCAAAGTTTATTTGAATTTCTCAGTAATTATTTTAACCAAATTTGGTGCAATAACTTACAGGAATCAAACCAAATTACAAAGGGAATACGGTCGATAAATTATCCTAATTTTGTGGACGTAAGCCGATGAATGGTCGTTGACATAGCTTCGGCGTGTCTTACTAAGACGACGATGGTGTATCAACGTAGCATTGGCGTTGGTACCCTAATAAACGTAACACATCTTTTTGTTCTAGCTTGATTCTTTACATGATTTGCAAAGTTTTTTTTAAGTCCTCAATTATTATTTTGGCCAAAATTGGTGCAAAAACTTACAAAATTCAAACGAAATTACGAAGGCAATACGGTCAATAAATTTTCCTTGTTTTGTGGATGTAAGCCGACGACGATGATATGTCAACTTAGCATCGAGGTGTGTCCTTAATGAACATTACATATCTTTTTTGTTCTAGCTTTATTCTTTACATGATTTTGCAAATTTTATTTCAATTCCTAAGTAACTATTTTGTCCAAAATCAGTGCAACAACTTACCACCATAAAACGAAATTACAATGGTGAAGGGAAATAAGCGAAAACAACCATACATCAAATAGGGAACTAAAACGACGTGTACTTGTTAGTGTAGCGTCAGCGTTTCTATAAACCGACAGTCAAGCGTTACTTTCACGTCGCCGTTGTTCCACATTAAACCATTTTGAATTATTTTATAATTTTTCCATTTTTTAAATGAGATTCAAGGTTTTGATTAAATTTATGTGTACTTATTTTGATCAAAATCAGTCGAGAAATTTAAACGCATCAAACGAAATTACAAAGGCAAGACAGTCAAAGTATTATACTATATTTGTGCCCCTAAGCCGACGAGTGGTCTTTAAAGTAACGTCGGCATGGACTGATAGGATGACGATGAATAGTCAACGTATCATCAGCGTTGGTCCCTTAACAAAAATAATATTTCTTTTTGTTCTTGCTTTATTTTTTAAAGGATCTTGCAAAGTTTGTTTAAATTCCTCAGTAAATATTTTGTCCAAAATCGGCGCAAAAACTTACAAGCATCAAACGAAATTATAATGTTGAATGGAAAGAAGAACTAAAAAAAAAATTGCATGTAATTATTTTGTCTAAAATATATTTGGGGTACAAAGCAGACACGTTTACAAGGTAGTAGCATCGGCGTAGTCCTTTTGGATATCCAAAAAAATGTCATAATACTTTGTATTTGGAGGCTCAGACAATGGTGCCAAACTAAGGAAACAATTATTGCCGCATCAGTTTTGCAGGCCTGGTAGTCCACACGCAGGGGTCATCCCTTAAGCTGCTAATGCTGCCCTACATAACAAAATGTGGAAGACTATAAAGACTACTTTCGAATAGGCATCAGGGACAAGATATTTAATAGGCATACAACAGTTATAACTTAGTTTTATACCTGTAGAACTAAAACTGGTCAGCGTCAAATTCAAATTCTGATTCTTGTTGACACATATTCTCTTGTTGTGAGGACCAACATAGAAACCATAATAGTTTGTACATGATGTGATTGTTCCAATTGCATAAAACCAATAAATAATATAGTTTTTTTGTCTTACTAATTGTTAAGGACTAGACAGTTTCTTTTGTCATGCGCTTGGTCAATTTTTCCACATCCATTGTAATGTTGACCTTTATACTTAGCGGCATTTGTTGCCTTCTCTTCCCCCCCCCCCCCCTCCCTCCTTTAAATCTTCTTCCACATCCCTTTGCTCTCACCTACGGATTTAAACTGCTCAACCAAACTTTGCAGAGCATCATTCATAATTACAGCTACCTCTTCATTTGACATGATGTTATCAACGAGTTCTGAGAAAAGTTTGAACAGTTTACTTTGCCACATTAACATTGAACCACCTTTCTCTAAACCTTCACTCTCAAACTTTTTATAGCTACACGATGCATAGTCCAAAACTTTATCATAATCAATTTCCCGAAACCTTGGGACACCTCCATTTGGACAACTCTGGACCGTATACATTTTATGTGTATCATTTTTACTAACAATTTGTGGCATTGTTACTAAGTTATACACAACTTATCTTGAAACTTATAAAAAATCTTGCGTGTATATATCTCAGCCATTTGCTTCTCCATTTCCGATGGCAGTTTCAAAACAGGCTTCTCATTAATATCAACATGATCAGCACTTAAGTCTTCGTGACGTTGATCTGCAAGTGCCCTATTAAATCGAAGTATAAAATCCATCTATAAATTTTTCTTTGAAATGTACCTCTTGAAAAATGCATGAGAGCTTTCTGCATGTTAGCTACTTAACATTCTAGCTGAGAATACATGATTAACATATGCCGGCACCCATCTCGAACGTAGTTCAAATATTGACTTTAACCATTCATTGTCATGTAGGTTCGCCTTTTCAATGACAGAAGCCTATTTTCTTTCAAACTCTTCTGGACATTCTGATTCCCAAATACAGTATTTGAAATCCTTGTAAAAATCCCTGTAAGTGATTGCATTTAAATATATAGAAAACTTCTCAAGTATGTGCCAACGACAATACCTATGGAATGTATTCGGTAAGCTCTGAGCTACAGCCTTTGTCATTACAAGATCTTGATCGGTGATGATCATCTTTTGGGTGTTTGTAGGTATACTTTTCTTTAATAGCTCAAATAACCAAACAAAAGATTCATTTCTTTCATCACTTAAGAATGCACATGCAAATATCACTGTTTGACCATGATTATTAACCCCAACCAAAGGTGCACATATCATACCATACTGATTAGTGTTATAAGTTGTATCAAATACAACGACATCACCAAAGCATCGATAAGCTCTTCCACAAACCAAATCAGACCAAAAACAATGCTTCAATTTACATTCATCATCTACATCTATTTCAAACATAAATGATGGATCCCTTTCTTGCTCTGTTAGGAAATATTCATTCAATAGTTCTGCATCTTGTCCCCGCATTTCATTATGCAACTTAGCTTCATTGTTATAAATATCCTTCTTCGTACACCTAATATTTTCTATACCCCCAGCTTTAAATTCAAGAATACTTATTTGTTGGTGAGTTGGCACGTTTGCTGCTGAAAATTGTTGTGTTAGTGATTTTTTGGCTTCAGACACATTACGATGTGACCTCAATAAATGTTCTTTTTTAGGGCTTGGTAATGGATGAATGTGCTCTTCAATAAATACACTAATGACATATTTCCCCATTTTCAACCTAACCACGGCCAATTTTGCCTTACAATTATCTTTGGTTATCCCCCGACACCTTTTTTTTTTTACTGCCCTTTTTAGAAGATTCTCCTTCTTTATAACAAACAAATTCTTTCCTTATAGCTTCATTGGTACCTTTACGTCTCTTACTGGAATTGCTACGAACACTAAATCCCGCTTCTTTTGAATACTTGATGTAAAACTCAAGTGCCTCATCTATCGATATAAACTCTTGTCCAACCGTTGGTTTTAAGTTTTCCGACACTTGGGGAATGTAAACATCATCAACATCATTAGGGCATGACAGTAAGGATATTTCTACATCACCAGCATGATGATTATTTGCTTCATACTGTAAATCATTCACGTTGCCATCTGAGATAATAAAATCAACATATGATCATTATTAATTTCCATATAATACATTTCAATCCATTTCCAAATCACACCTATTGACTACGTATAATTTATATAACATGCTATTAATCATTAATACCACAGGGAAGGGATGGAAGCATAGATTTTACAAAAATGAAGCTAACAGGGAAGGGATGGAAGCAATCAAAAGTAATAGATGAACATGTATAAAATGAAACCTTGGCTTCCCGCAATTGGAGCTTCCTCTTCTCCTGTGTCCATGTTTCTTTCCCCTTTTTTTTTTTCCTAAATTGCAAACAAAAAGAAATTCATTAATACACATTGTCAGAATTTAAAAATTTTATCTTTAAATCTAATGGATTATACTTAATGATTACGATACAAGAAACGAAATACTAACCTTTAACCCCGAGTGTGGTACTGCCGGCGGCTGTGCGGCATTCGGAAAGGTGGCCGATTCGGAAGGATTTGGGATTTTTGAAATGGTCAACGGATTTTTGAAATGGTCAAGTTGGGCCTCCCGGCTACACCATTTGGTGAAAAATTTATGATGATGAGTGGGAAATTTTAAAAGGCCAGATCTGTGTGAAAATATGGTGTGCGCGAGGTAGGAAATGAATGGCGGGAATGTTAAAGGAATGTAAAATTTTCCGCAATTATTTCTCACGTGTGACAAAAAGTAATCTGAGCCATTCGTGAGACTCATTGTAATCTAATAGCTGAGCAATTTCCCATGTTTTTGGACCGCACCTTTTTGGTCCAGTTGGTCCTGACCATAGAAGGACTATATATATATATATATATTTATTTATATAGATATATTTATATAATCAAGAAAATATTCTCTTCAATGCTTGGTATTTGAAATAAACGAAGTTTACACAATCAATAAGATGAATTATATCAATTACAAACTTTCGGATGGTGATACTCTTAGTATTCAAAACGCATTTCTATCTGGAAATCATCACTTTTCCCCACTTCGCTTTGCTCTCAATTTTCAAGCATTCCTATAGCCCGAGTCAACGAGTAATTTTTCATTAATAATCATTGAAACATCTTCTGAATTAGACTATGTGGTTGTTAGGGCACTTGGTGCAATCTTACTCAAAGAGTTGGAAAAATCTTCCAATTTGAGTTTATCGTGCAATACATTTATCAATAATAATAGATTTTACCTTGATATCATTGCAGAGTGGAGGGATCTAGAAGCTCTTCTTTGACTAGATTAAATGTTCAGGTGTTTTCTTCAAGTCTCGAGCTATAGAAAAAGTATGGTCCTTAATATAAGGATTAATATAAGAATTAAATGAGATATTTTTTTTAACTCTTAAATTACATTAAAAGTAGATATTTGAAATTACATTTATTAATTATGGATCCAATAAGATTTAAATAGGGTTATTACTCTTTGAATTTCAAATCTTACTCATCATTTTTTGAATTTTCAATCTTAATTCTTAATCATCCAGTAGTTATTAAGGATGAAACTTAATTTAGTAAAATAAAATAAACCTTACTTGAAATTGATGATATGTATATATATATATATATATATAAAGGATTTCTCATTTTTTTTCCATCTTCCAATTCCATTTGAAAAGGAAAAAAAAAATCTACTTACTTGGAATGCAACATACGTGAAGTAAAAAATATAACCTAATTATGATTGGATGCTTTGGTGAAATGTATAAGTTTAATGAGCATTGATGGATTTTTATAAACATTTTTTAGGGATTAGATTTTTATAGATACGATAGACATTTATTTACTTCTAAACATAAAATATAAACTTTGAGAATGACATGGTAGACAGAGTACATAATTTATATATAAGTAATCCTCTAGTTAATCCTAGAACTTGTAGTAACTTTTTTTTTAATTAATTTTTTAGATAATATTATTTATATGAGAAATATAATTTTATACTAATATTACCTCGGTGATTACTCACAATATAATAAAATTTTATATACATATATATATATATATATATATGTAGCCATCGATAATCTTTTGACACTATAAAATTACCAGTTACATGCCATATGGGAAAAAGAAAAAGTCTTTCAATGCTGAAAGATTGCCAATATTCAATATAATCTAGGAAACTATTCCTAATAGAATGGTACTATATATATATATATATATACACGCATACGTATATAAAGAGTCTGGCTTGCATCAAGTTGACCTGATAGTTTTAGTATCAGATTGACATAATGATTTTAGCCCTAGATTTTTTATTATTATTCTTTGAATTATATCAAAAGTTATGATTTAAAATTATATTATTGATAAAATATGGGTCTAATGACATACTAAAACTTTATTTGAACAAATTAAACCCTATAAAAACCCAGATAATCATAAATGAATTTTTAAATCTTAACTTTTAAAGTAATTCAAAATTAAAAAGAAATGTCTGAACATAAAATATCAGGTTGACTTAATAAGAGTCTGGTTATATATACAAATATTTGTATGTATATAAAGCTTGTTCTTTGTAACAAATCTTTTGAAAAATAGTTTTGACAAATAATAGAAACCTTTAAACTATAATCTAAAGGTATTTTTAGCAAACTCTTTTAATCCTTTGGAATTCTTTTACCTAAATTATTTTTATTGTATTTAAAGTGCTTATATTTCTAGCAATAATGTTATGGCTCTAAGAACCCATTTCAACCCACAATTATAACATTCACACTCAAGGAAAGTTTTTATTTTTCCTTCCGCAATAAGAACTTTCCTTGAGCATGAGATGATACAACAATAGATTGCAATGGATTCTTGTTGCTAGAAACCCTCTTCTTTGTAAGCATTTTCGATATAGTAAAATTATTTAGGGAAAAAAATTCATAATGTTTGGATATGGGTATAGGAAGATTAAAAAGGTCTTTAAAAGTTAGATTTCCATTTTCAAAATAGATCAGTTTAAAGGTCTATATCATTTATCAAAAGTCTTGGAATAAAGGATTGGCCCTTAGATATTGTAAAATTAAAGGCATGTTTGTTATTTTCTAAAAATAATTTTACAAATCAATTTTATAAAATGAAAATATTAAATTGCATTCATATTTGTAGAATTTAAAGCACATCTACTCATATATTTAAAAATATGTATATATATAATAAAAAATTTTATTTAAAATAATAAATTTAATCTATATCATTTTGTATCTCCATTTCCAAACTTTTTAAATACACGTAAAATGTCTTTAGAATGTTTTCTAAATTTTTTTGTATATGGAGAATCCTTTCAACTTTTTTTCAGACATAGCCACCAAACACATTTTTTTACCATTTTTCAATATGTAAAATGAAAAACAACTTTGCAAAATGATACATGACAATACCTTAAATTATCAAACAAATTTAAAAAATACTTAATTAACTTTTTATAACAATTATCATTGAATCCCATGCAAATTTGACTTACTATTATTTTCTTATTTTGGTTTTATATAAAAAAAAAATCAAAATACATATTTAAATAATATGACATGATTTAAATGTGTGACGTATCAAATAAAATGTCCTTATGAGATCCTTATCACATGCTT
Organism: Ziziphus jujuba; assembly: GCF_031755915.1. Classification (NCBI taxonomy): domain Eukaryota; kingdom Viridiplantae; phylum Streptophyta; class Magnoliopsida; order Rosales; family Rhamnaceae; genus Ziziphus; species Ziziphus jujuba. The sequence continues at coordinate 33,851,484 of NC_083382.1, read as the reverse complement.
ACTAAATGGTAACTATATATAATTATAGAAATTTAATATGTAAGAATCTTGCTAGCAACTTATGGAGAGAACCACCTATGTGTCAATCACATTATTCAAATAAATAACGACACATTATATATCATGAAATTATATTTCTCATTTCACAAGTATTTGAACCAACCAATATAATGGTAAGTATAATGATAGGATGTCTAACCCATGGGGAATAAGGATTAATTGTGTTTTTAATCCTTATTATAACACATTGTAAATTATATTAACTAAATTATAATAACATTGTCATTGTTGGGCAAATTAAAAATTAAAGAAAACAATTGAATTGCTTAAGAAGAAAATACAATGATTATGAAAATCTTAATGATGACATTTGTTAACCACACTTAGCTTTTAAAAATTAATCAAAAGATGGTTTCTCAAACAATTTATTTAATTCACACAAGATAATTGAATTATACCTAATCTAGATAGATCTAATTAAGTTCTAAAACATGCAAAACCAATAAAACAAGATTAAGCTTTATCATGGCATCAAAGGTATGATATGAATATGGCATAATAATATTTCTATTCATCATGTAATCCACTGCAAATAATATTCTTTTGTATATTCCTTTACAAAAATAATATTAAATCATTCTTCTTCTTTTTTATGAAATTAAGATCAACAACAGACTATTAATAGAATATCAAAAATAAAGATTTTTTACATTAAAAATGATTAATCATAGCTAGGGCCACATCATAGCCCTAGTTATGAAATTCATTTTTTTTTTTCAGTTATGAAATTTAGTTAATAACTAAATTAAAAAACATATTCATAATCAAAATCAACAATGTGTTCACAAACATATAAGAGAAAGAAGAAGAAAATTAATCAAACATAAAATCCCAAACTTTAACTCTATAGCTATTGGTATTGATATTGTGTAATTCAAAATTGCTTCCTGTTTATCTTCTAAAACGCTTCTAAATCTCTTCAATGAAGGAATGGGTCATGAAAAGCTGTAATAGTGATGGAAGAGAAAGAGTCTAAGGTTCTCTGTCTTTTTTCCTGTTTTCTAAAATACAAAATATTGCAAGTCACTGGGCCCATTGAATTTTTCAATTTAGACTTCAATTAATTTCAGTTTTAAATCCTCTAAATCTTCATTAATTACTACACTGCAATCTAACTTCAACATATACTTAAAAATATCAAACCTACTTATTTTTCACTTAAATCACCTGAAAAAGTTAACTTTCTAAATCAGCTTTCTAACCACATAAGATAATAAGCATTTTGATATCGTTAAAGCATTCAATTTCCAATTCTCCTCCAAGACTGAAATGTAGTAAAAACTATGCATATGCTCCAACTTAAAAAAAAAGAAAAAAAAATCGTATTAATCCAATTGAAATCATTAAAAAATTCCACCTATAGCTTTAGATAAGGCCAAAAAATTGACTGTTTTGTAGTCTAGCATCTTCGATATGGTAGAGAATTAATTTTCCAATATTGAAAATTAATCTTCAAGATTATGAAATTCACATTCGGAATGGATACTCATAAACTTGGATCTATTTAAAATTCATAAATTGTATCTCTCCATATTTTAGATAAAAAGAATCCATTTTAATGTAAAAACTCCATCTTTTAATATTTTTACCTACAAATATTAAAACCCTGAACCCTGATCCCTAAGGGGAGGTCATAAGTATCTATACCATAAAATCGATTTTTGATGGAATGAAAAAGACATATATGGTAGAATCAGGCGTTTAATTTTGGAGTTCTTTCGAACCTTGAAGCCAAAGCTTCCTAAAAGGTTACACATTTTTAGATTACTCTTTCCTGAGCACCCTTAATTTTAGAGTTCTTTCAAACCCTGAACTTGAGTGATCTATCCATGACAAGGATAAAGTTTGGGTGAAACTAAGTGGAGGTCCAAATCCACTAATGTTGAAAATCAGCGGATGAGTTATGGTTAGCTAGCTTCCTAGCAGGTCGCCCATCCTTGGATCAAGAAATCATCCATCTTTGGATTACTTTAGCCAAAGCATGCCTAATTTGGAGTTCTTTTGAACCCTGAAGCCAGAGTCCAAAAGATCACCCATTTTTATATTAGTCTTACTTGAGCATGCTTAATTTTGGAGTTCGACTCCTTAGATCAGGAGATCATCCATCTTTGGATTACTCTAGTCTAACCACGCCTAATTTGGAGTTTTTTCGAACCTTGAAGCCAAAACTTTTCAAAAGGTCATCCATATTTGGATTACTCTTGTCTAAGTGCACCTAATTTGAAGTTATTTCGAACCCTGAAGCCAAAGTTTTCCAAAAGGTCACCTATCTTTAGATTACTCTCGCTTGAGCACGCTTAATTTTAGAGTTCTTTCAAACTCTAAAGCAAGAGCTTCCTAAGAAGTCATTCATCATTAGATTACTATCACTTAAAAGCACTTAATTTTGAAGTTCTTCCGAACTTTAAACCAAATCGCTCTGAAAAAGTATCGGTGTCATGAGAGTGACTATCATTACATTTGAATAATTCTTTAATCTACACCCAAATAATATAGTATTGGATACCAAATAGCCTATCAATGTCCACACGCACCTACACTGATGGTCACAAGTATTAGTATTAATGTTAAAATAACCTCATTTGTATTATTAATATTAGCAGTCATGTTAATTAAATTATGGCAATGAAAAAATCTATATATTGTTATTAGTATTTGTAAAAAGAATGATAGAGCGGTAAGTATGTATGAAAAAAAAATGAAAAAGAAATTACCTATATCTTTTACGATAAAATAATTATATATTGTGCAGTTTGTTTTATATTCAATTTAAGAAGACCATGTAAGAATAGAAAATTGAATTAAGTATCAAAACTATAATATAATTCAATTATTTTTATGCTTTTAATTTTTAATAAATCATAATTAATATATCTAGATAGGCTTTTTTATACATATAGAATCATAAAAAAAATTTAAAAAAAAAAAACTAAAATTTCAATAATCTCTATTAATTTTATCAAAATATCAAAACTAGAATGTCATTCGATTATTTTTATGTGAAAGAAATTAATAATAATTAATATAACTATGAATATTTACATGAGTTAGTTTACAAGGTTCAAAAAATCGGTATCGATAGAAATATCAAGAGTTCAAAATACGAAAATTTTCATAAAAATATAGAAAAATATCTAATATCAATAAAAAAAAGTATAAAAAATTATGGAAATTTGTTTAAAAAATAGAAATTTTTATTGAAACTTTAGAATTAGCTTATTTAATCCATCAATTATCAAATTGATTATAAAACTTGCTAAAATATTGAATGAATGTTATATTCTTCTTAGTGAATTGATTTATAATAAGCATTTATGATCATAGATAAATTATTATTAATAAAAATATATCAAAAAATACATATATGATAAAATTATTTATTAACGAAAATATATAAAATGATTATTACAATTACATTATAGTTCATAAATGTCATCTTAATACCATATAGAACTTCTGGATGATTGAAAATCATCAGTTTCTTCCTCATTTTGATTTTAAGATGTGAAATGTGAGAAGTATGTATCTCCCTAATAATTTTGCATATAATTATCAATATATCAATTATACGGATCTTGTATTATTGGTTGACTATGTACGACTTTCTGATGGTTCAATTTGAGATGGTATCCATGAGTTGTTACTTGATGACATTTCATAAATATCCATTGAATAAGGGTTATGAAAATTACTTTTAACCCTCATTGATCCAAAATCATAGAAATTGAATCCTCTGCTTGTTGTAACATCTCCATGTATATGTTTAATCATTTATTTATCTACATTTGTAAAACAGATATTCCTGACAATAAGATTTTCCAGGTTCAAAAATATAATCCACAATTTTTATATTTTTGCTTTATCGATATTTAATAAATAGAACTTATTAATGTTATTCAATTTAATTCATTCTATTTTGTTTATATCAATGAATGTTTAAAAGATAATTAAAAGGTAAAAAAAGTATCAATAAAGTTAATTTGATAAAAAAATTTACTAAATATTAATAATATTTATGAATTTTTTTAAAAAATTAAAAAATTCCATGAATATTTTTGAAATTTCATGAAAATTTCAAAAATTTCTATGAAAATTATAAATTTTTTAATCAAATTGTTAAAGATTTGATGTGGATATTTTTACGGAAATTTTCATGAAAATTTTGATGAAATTTAAAAAATTTCAACAAAATTTAAAAAATTTTAATGGATATTAAGAAAATTCTATTTATTTCCATTTGAAACCTAAATTTTATTTTAACCTCTTAAAAAAATAAAAATTTCAGATATTTTAAATCATGTTAGTTTGTACCAGCCATTGCAAATTAAAAGGTTTAATTTTGTCTTAGAAATAAAGGATATAGTGAGAAAAGTGAGAGAGTGAGAGGAAAGTAACCAGTCATGCATGTGACCGGTTTTATATCTTTTTCTGCTAACCATTGAATGTTATTAGCTTTCATCCAATGGTTGAAAATTTTCCAAAGAGCACCAGCAACGTTGCTGACACAGTAAGGCAGTACGATTTTATAAGAATAGTTTTCATTTGAATGTCCTAATTGCAAGTTTACAGCATCGTCATATAGAATATACATCACCCTAAAGCATTACAAGTTTACAACTACTTCCAGATTCCCAATCCTAAAATCCCACCTTCAAAATTCCCTCCCAAATTATTAATAATAGCCTCTAATAAATATAAACTAATAGCAAATTTTCTTCAAGGTTTTTCAACATTTATAATATAAACAAAACTGATTCTCCCAACTGACAGGAATTTTCAATCAAATAACCGATGAGAGAATTTCAAGAGCCAAAACCACAAAAAGCAACTACGAACTACCAATCATATCCTGCATCAACCGACCTCTTCCTGTTTGTCTTCGTAGGTCTAGATCAGTCTCATTGCTACCTTTGAGAAATGTTCTTAGACAGCCATTGATGATACGAGGTGCAGCTCCATCGCAGAAACGCTTAGCAAGATCAATAGCCTTCACATCATGGAGAATGAAGCAAGTTTGATGTAAAAATCAATTATAATTATTCCATTCACTGAAAAAGAAATAGAAGAAAATACCTCATTGATCACAATTTGATGTCGTGTTCCCAGCACTGTAATTTCCGACATTGCTAAGTGAAGAATACAAAGCTCCAAGATTCTGCCCGCTGGCTCATTCTGTCATAGATCAAATCGATTCGGGAGCCACATAAACTTTAGAAGTCAGACCAATTGAAAACTCCTAGTAAAATTTCAACACAAACATAAGCAAAAGAACACAAACACCCAAAATGCACGCAACATAAACATACACCACCGAACAACACGAAGGAGAACAATGATCCTCATAGTTGAGGGCTGTTGCATTAACTGAAACTGGATAATGGTATACTAATGGATAAACTACTTTAAAGAGCAAAGAACCCACTGAGCCTTTAGGATCTGAGCTAACTATCATGCTTTCTCCTATGCATCTCGTACTCATTTCATCCCATCCAGAGCATAGTTGCATAACATTACACCCTTTAATTAAGGAAACTGAGCAAACAAGCATAAGCATGTCGCCAATCATTATGAAATGAAACTGAAATATGATATTATTGGTATTAGACTTTCACCTTCCAATTTGGAGGGGCAACTTTGTCAATGACAAGGACATGAGTATCCCATCTGTCGGTGACTGCAACTAAAAGTTTCCTCGTAAATCTGTAATGAAACGCGTCGATTAGAGACTAATAAGTCAAAGAGAAGGAAAATCAAGAAGATGATCTGGTGGTTTTTGCGCCTAAAATTTAAAATAATAATAATAATATATGCAGAAAAGGTTGATTACCGCAAAATGAGTTTGCTGTAGACCAATTTAGGAGGAGCAGCGAGGACCTGTGCTTCAATAGCAGATTGGCGGTCAAATATGCGGGTGAGCTCATCAGCTTCACCAAGCGTCTGTACGGTAACAGGGGGTCCTCCAAAACTCATGTGATTGTATTCCAACAAGGATTCCTTGTGGAATTCATAGCCAGGCTCTGCGTGCAAAATCAGGAAGTCAATCAGACTCAGAAGCAGAGCAGCAAGGGAGTTAGAAGACTAGACAAGACTGTAGAGTAGAAAAAGAGATGGGAAGAGAGAGTAGCAGAAAGAAAGACCTACCTCGAGGAGCATTGATTCGCTTGTCAAATAAGCGAACAGGGTCAGAGCCCTCTAAACAAGCAGCATAAGCAATTGAGCTGTGTGGTTTTGTGTACATATCCCAAAATTCCCACCAATTCCCAATTCCCATGTTAGACAATCATAAATAAATGAAAAAGAAAAAAAAAAAAAAAAGAAGAAAGCATTGATAATATGATATATATTCAGTAATGGATGGAAAAAAACAAGTAGAAATTTACAGGGCGAGCTCTCTGGCGGCACGCGGGCTGCAAAACCTGCCACTCTTGTCGATTTTGGGCAACATGTCTCCGGGAGGCTGAGCCTGAGGGTTGGTGGTTTTATCAAAAGGCTGCTGCTGCTCCAGGGCTATGCTACAGCATGTGCGGAGAGGTTGAGGTTGAGGTTGGTTGTTGAATAAGGAAGAAGGAGGAGGAGAACTTTGCCGCCGGATAATATTCAATGAGAAATGGGGGGTTTTGAAATTGGGTAAGGAGGAGGAGGCGAGAACAGCCATCATTGTTGTTTGTTGAGATTGAAGATAATGGGCGAGGCCTAAGATTTTAACGGGGTTTTACTTTTCCTTTTTTGTTCTTTCGGCCTTTGGGGATTGGATTGGCTTGGATTGGCAATCGGCTTGCTTTGCAAATTGAAATTGCAATTGCCACCCTTCAAAACGATACCGTATTAATCCCTTTCGCTTAGCTACAGTGTCACTGACGTGTCAACGGCGTCGTTTTTCATTTCCATCCATCTATAAATAAAATTAAATCAATTCGCCCATTCCATCGTCTTCCTTTGTGAAATTTGTGATTTTTAGAGCCACTGCTGGTGCCGGTGCTACTAGCAGTATTAACAGGAGAAGGAGGTGAAAGTACTAAACTACTGCTAGTAGCAGTATTAGGTAATATTATTTAACTACTAATTAATTCATTCATATATTTATATATATTTCAAAAAAAACCAGCGAAAGAGGAAGAGGAAGAGGTAGATGAGGACGAAATCGAAGATGAAGAACGATAATATTCTACAGCTCTCTTTTTTGCTTTGCGTGTTGTCTGTGGCTTCAACTATTGCTTTTAGATCAGCGTCAGCATCAGCATCATCTTCATTTCCTCCTTCCAATTTCCAATTTCTCGGAATCCCTCCCCAAGGTCCCAATCGTCTCCGCCCTTCTTTTCTTTTTCTTTTTTTTCTTTTTTTTCATATTGTTCTGTTTTTTCGAAATGACAATACATGTATATATATACATATTTTTCTACTTGGGATGCCCAGATGAGAAATACTACAAGTCGTCGGAGGTTATCAAATGCAAAGATGGATCCAAAAAGTTCAACAAATCTCAGCTCAATGATGACTTCTGCGATTGCCCCGATGGTACCGATGAGCCGGGTAATCTCCCATTGCTTCACTTTTTCCTTTTTTATTTTTTTCGCCAATTGGGTGAAGACTGTGCAAGCATGCTTATACTATTTATTTCTAGCATTTGCCTAATCTCTTTAATTTTTTTTTAAAAAAAATTTTGGGCTTTTTTTTCTGTATGTCTATTTTCACTGTGGTGTAAAAATGCATCTTAACTGGAATTTCTTCTTATCTCGTCGAAGTGGAATATGCATTCTATCTCTTTTCATTGATTTTTCACATCGTTTGAATCTATTATCTTTATTTTCATTCATAATTACGCTTGAATAAGAACTCTTTGTGTTTTGAGTAACGTACATTTTTGTGAATTGTAGGTACATCTGCATGCCCAAATGGAAAATTCTACTGTCAAAATGCAGGACATGTTCCTCTTTCCTTATTTTCTTCTAGAGTTAATGATGGTATATGCGGTAAGTATTTTGAAAACATAAATTTTGGCTTTGAATTTCTTTTCGTTTCTCTTTTTCTTTTTCCTCCAGAGCCTTGAGATCTTTGTCGATTTTCCAATCCTTTGCACAATGTATAAAGCGAATGTAAATTTAAAAAGACATTAAAGTACACAACAGCAATCACAGAAATGTACACGGATGAAAAGATTCTGTAGAAATATTATAGAGACTCATAGGAGGCTATTAGAAGTTAAAGCTATAAGAAACAAAAGGGCAATAACCATTATATTTTAGCAATGGGAACTGATACAGTATGTACAATGCTTTTTTGACACGTATCCAAAGAGAAATATCCATTGCATAGAAAATTCTTCGTGGACTTGTGGGTTATTTTCTATTCAACAATCCAAAACAAGCTGTTTTTCATATGTTTTTGATGCACATTATGTCAAGGGGATGCAACATAGATGTCTAAGTGTCATTGGTGTTTCATTCAAGGTAGACCTTTCATTGTGCTGTAAATTTTTTTTATATGTTCTAATTGTCAGACTGCTGTGATGGGAGTGATGAGTATGATGGTAAAGTGAAGTGTCCAAATACATGTTGGGAGGCTGGTAAAGTGTCTAGAGACAAGCTGAAGAGAAAGATAGCTACATATCAAGAGGGGGTTGCTATACGAAAGCAGGAAGTTAAACAAGCGAAAGAAGCTATGGCCAAAGATGAGGTAGAACTATCGAAGTTGCAAAAGGAGGAGAAAATACTTAAAGGGCTTGTTCAGCAGCTAAAAGGTATAGTTCTGTCTGTGTTTCCTTGCAAATGCCTTATTTGTCTCTCAGCTAAGTTAATTATCAGCATTTGTTTGCATCTATAGGTTGTACAGCTTTTTTTGGAGTTGCATATAGGTAAACATGTTCAGTCCGTCGCTACTTGTAGTAAACTCAATACCTTTTGAGAGAAAACCTGTCTAGTTCACTAAGGATACATCCAGAAAGGATAGGATCATCAATGTAAAGAAGGCAAAATCTTTCAAATAATGGGGATCGCTACTAATTTTGCATGGGTTGTGATAGGGCTTTTTTGAAGCTTATGTTAGTGGATCATCCTGAATTCAACTTTTACAATGATTACAAGTCTAGCGTACATGATATTTCTGTGATCTAAAATACAGATTTGATTGTGTGTGTAATCTCAAAAAGTTAATTAATAATATAAATAGGATAAAAGTTTCTTTTATCAGGACTTTGTTTTGAAGAAGTTTTCTATCAATTGAAGCTAGAATAGATTTTTTTTTCCCTCTCCTTTGCCTTGAAGTTATAACGATGAATTTTTAGGGAAGCCATTATTAGTTTTCCAACACAAAGATCATGAGTTTCAGCATGAAAATCTATGCTCTGATGTTTTGCATATCTAACAAGTCAGATAAGCTCTACATATCGGCAGGAAAAAATGCTGAATCTTTTTGGTACTTCTTGCTCATTTAAGTTTTCCTCAGTTCAATTCATGAGAATCAGACTGAGCTAAACATTCTTGGTACAGGATGATCCACTTAATGTATAATCCATAAATCATCAAGATTTTGTATGGGCTGATGGAAACTTAATGAGAACAAAACAATATTTTCCATGCTATTATACAGATGATAAGAAGATATAACCTGACTTGTCTTACCTTGCAGACTTCCTAGAGACCTGTTCTTTTGGGAAATCATTTCTTATTCTTAGTTAACTCTCCTTACATATGCTTATTCATAGAATGTTGACTATATTACTATATATATTGTTATCCAAGTAAAGTGACCTGCTTTCTGTTGCTGAGATTGATAAATATGCTGATGTTAGATCCAAGTGCTTGTTCAGTGTTATTGATGTTTGACATCATATAAATTTTCATTTGCATTACCAATCATACAGAACGTAAAGAACAGATAGAAAAGGCAGAGGAGAAGGAACGGTTACGGAAAGAAAAAGAGAAGGAGAAAAAGGAAGTTGAGGAGAAAAGAAAATCTGAGGAGGAAACCAAGCAGGAGAAAAGTGAGGCTCTGGAGATAGAAGAAAGTAAAGATGAACCCACAGACAGCACATACGATGATAAGATAGGAATTTTGCAGGATTCTCCTTCAGATCAGGTTACTCTTCTGTCAGTGTCATCCCCTTTGTTCTCATCTTTTTTAAATGTTATATTCACCAGTTCTTATCTATGGTTTTGTGCAGCAATTAACCTCTTATACAGTTGATGTTTAGAATGTGTCTGTTTATTGAAGCCAACGTTGGCTTTGCCTATGTACAAACCACAAACATAACTTTAATTATATTCTTCTCAATATGTAAATATCTGTTAAAACTATCTACTGTGTTAGCTGGATATACGTAGTTAAGTACTCAAACTGATATCTTAAGTTTCTGAGAAGAGTGGCAACTTAACAGCGCCAATCTATCTGAAATTATATTTGAATAAGTCACTGTCCTTTGCAAATGCTTTCTTGTATTCTATTTACTCACATTTACAGCCTTCTCATAGGATGTGGTGGACGACCATGATAGGTTAGCTTCTGAAGATGAATCTGGTGATAATTCTGAAGAGAAAGGAAATGCTGTTCATGATGTGGAAGAGGTGATGAACATTTTGTGTTTTGTACTTAATTCCACAAACCTATATCCACAGAACTAGTGCCACATTGCTTATCTGTTTGATTATAACATGATTTTTGACACATTTCTATCTGAGTATAGCATAGAGCAAAAGATACAGAAGACTCTGGGGTGATATCTGAAACCGGTTTTGATGTTGGAAGCAAGTCATCTACTGATGAAGTTGTGGATTCGGTATCTCTCTATATAGGCCAACTTTATTTCTTGGAAATGTACATTTATGTGTTTACCAGTTATATTTCCATCTCATCATGGAGAAGCAGATGATGATGCAACATGAAGAAGAAGGCTTAGTTGCCATGTTTTTTTGTAGTTTTAGAGTTTGTCTATGTGTAAAAGCAAGGTCAGATGGATATGATCTTTACTTGGTCGTATAAATAATTGTTAAGAAGTCCATTGGTTATATTTAGTCTTTTATTTGAATTAGAAGTTATAACCTTTTTAATGTCCAAAAATCTTGCAAATAGTTTTGTGTTTGATGTTGTCTGTAGAATTGTCAAGGAATTCTTTAAGCATAAGGAGCTTTCTAGGGTTTTAAGTTGGTTATTGTTAGCACATACTTAATGCAGAGAAATCCCAAGTCTGATTAGAAAAGGTAATCTTTAAGAGTATGTATATGTATTGCGAGAATAACAGAGTTTGATTTTAATGAAACTGAGTGTGTGCGAACAGTTTCCTTTTATTTTTCTCTGTTACTGTTTTAGGACCATTTCTGTATCCATATAACTTCTCAAATGCTCATTGTTATCTGATCGTATAAAATTGCCATTGTTAATTAAAGAAGATGAGCATTTATTAAACTATTCAATTGAGGTCCTGCGAGTTTGAAGAAATATCTATTAGTCTGTAGTAAATTTTTATTTTGAAATGTTGTAGGATGTGTTTAAAGAGCAAGATAGACATGACTGTAAAGTGATGAATATGGGAAATGACTGAGCTGTATGATTGGATTGGGAGCAATGGGGCAGGCATGACATGGAGTAAAATTTTAAGAAATAAGAGGAGATGCAGTTACCAATTGAGGGATAGTGTGGAGAAAACAAGCTAAGGAAAGGGAAAGTAAGTTCCAAGGTTGGGAATAATAAGATTGTAACTATTGGCGGTGAGATGTGAGACTAAGAAAACAGGTGAAGGGCAGGGGATGGAAACTATGGGTTTAGCAGCTAAAGGAGTTGATTAAAAGTGTCAAATGAGTAATTATGATTTCTCTCTCTGTTTCAAGATTGGCCGCAATTTTCAGTTGGAGTTGAGATAATTCCATCTGCAGAGGATATATATTTGGAGATGTTTTATATTCTTTTTAGCTTCCCAATTTACTTGGAAGTTTAGAGTTTTAGTTGCTGAAGCTTTTGTCTGACTTTTCAATCTTGACTATCTTTTTATTTGGGCTTATTTGGGGTTGCTTTCCTGTTATCTATATAGGGCAATGATGAATCTGAAAATACTGACACATTGTCAAGGGAAGAGTTGGGCCGTCTTGTTGCTTCTCGCTGGACAGGAGAAAATGCTGGGAAGCAAACAGGGGATGGTGATGCTGAAGATAATAATCTTGAAGACCATGAAGAGACGGAAAAGGACACACATGATGATGAATATGAAGGCTATGCTTCAGAAACTGATGACGATCACCAAAGATACGATGATGACAGTATAGAGGATGATGTTGATGAAGACTTTGGAGAGGAACATCACGACGATTCAAGTTCTTCATACAAATCTGAGACAGGGACAGAATCGGACTCAGGTGAGCAACTGCTCGTTTCCTGTAAATCTTTTGTATATTTTTCATTTCCAACTCAGTATATTTTTAGTTAGGTTAATATCTCCATTCTTTGTTATTATCTAACTTTATTTCAGACATGTTAACACCAAGTAACCCATCTTGGTTGGAGAAGATACAACAAACTGTGCGGAACATTTTGCATGCTGTTAATTTGTTCCAGACTCCAGTGAACCAATCAGGTGGAGTCAACGTTTCTTGTTAATTTGGTTCTTAAACTTGGAAATTAGCATATGTAAATGGCTTATCTGTTTCATTTTGGTTTCTATAGAAGCTGCTCGTGTACGGAAGGAATATGATGATTCCAGCAACAAGCTGTCCAAAATAGAGGCAAGAATATCAAGTTTAACACGAAAGCTAAAACATGATTTTGGTTAGTATGTAATCAATTATGCAGGGAATTACTCTTCTTCTTCTTTTTTTCCCCACTAACAAAATAGGTTGTTCACTTTGCTTGCATAAGCTGAAATCAGTTTCTAATATTTCAGGACCAGATAAGGAGTTCTACTCATTCTATGATCAATGTTTCGAAAGCAAGCAGAACAAGTTATGAACTTTTATATTTTAATGGACTGTATTTGTCATTCATACTATATATATATATAAATATATATATTTTCAAGGTGATTTCAACTTTCATTTAGTTGACTTTTGGCTATAAATTCATATTCAGGTATGTTTACAAAGTGTGCCCATATAAACAAGCTTCCCAGATGGAGGGACACAGTACAACTCGTTTGGGGTAGGTTTCTTATTATATGTCCTTTAGCCTAGCCAATATTTTCATAAATGAATAAATCGATAAGTAGAGAAATAATAATTAACGAAATAAATAAAAGAGGTTCAGTATGTGTGCAAAATTGAGGATCAGGTTAATGTCATGAAGTTTAGGATAAAGACAGACACCTGCTGCATATTGTAGGTGATACTTTTGAAGGAACATTTCTAGATACCATTTATATACTCCTGACTAGGATGTCAATGTCATAGGTGTGAAATACTTTTAAAATGGTGTGCTCATTCTTAAACTAAGGCATGGAATTGCAAAGGTGGTTGTGGATCCAATTAATTTATTTCATCCTGTTGTTTACACATTTTTTCTTCGACATTTTGCCATTCATTCTGGGTTGTGTTATTTTGTTGCTCTCTCTCTCTCTCTCTCTCTCATTTATCCATGTTCATTCATTTCTTTCATGATTTTGGTTCCCTTATTTTTGTTATTTTTTTCTGTGGGAGACAGACAATGGGATAAATTTGAGGACTCATACAAAGTCATGGTCTTTTCAAATGGCGATAGGTGCTGGAATGGCCCTGATAGAAGTCTGAAGGTCCTTATTATCATCTTTTTACTTATCACCTTATTTTGGTTTTCTTGTAACTCCCATGTTCAGGTTTTTGTTAAAATAAATGACATTTAATTGTTACGCTTGAGAAATTTAATATGTTCTTATTAGACTAATAACCCTTAAGTTAATGGTGCTCATCTGAAGGGTATTTAGAGGAATGAGATACCTTTTAAAGCTTCTCATGAATATGGAATTATAAATTAAAAATGCATTAAAGAAATGTGGTAATTAGTATTAATAATCTAGTCTTTTGATATAAATTTTTATGAGGTTTCTTTTTCATTCAGGTTAAGCTTAGATGTGGATTGAAAAATGAGGTTACCGATGTAGATGAACCAAGCCGCTGCGAGTAAGAACTTCTCTGTGTGTGTAGAGATACATATTACATTGTATCTTTAACCATTTTGTGCCTCCTCTCTCTATCTGCCTCTAACTTTTAGTTTCTCATGGCAGATATGTAGCTCTGCTATCTACACCGGCCGTTTGCTTAGAGGAAAAGCTTAAGGTATTACTTTGACAAATTTCAGGAAGTTGACACCTTTTCTGGTGTTTTTAATTGTTTAATTGACTGGGTTGATGATTAAATGTGATAGGAACTACAACATAAACTAGACTTGATGAACATGGAACAGCCACTTAGTCATGATGAACTTTAAACCATCGGATGGATTTTGCCTGCAAATGTTTGGTGTAAGTTGAGTGGCCTAAGCATGATATTTTGTTTTTGGATAACTTATCGAGCTTGAAAGATAAAATGGATGTATTTTGTGGCCTTTTGACAGGAGTATGGATGAACTCATCAACATTCCAGCGGTTGGTCTAGTGAAGTTATGACCAAGTTATGGAAGACACCTATTGGAACAATCCTTATTTGTAGGGGAAGATTGAAGAGGCGTGGGTTGAAAGCCCTTATTGCGGAATATGATTTGTTTATGTTATAAATTTTTTAGTTGAGCTTGTTAATCCCTTAAAGAGTGTTAATTTGACAGTCGGAAAAAGGGACAGAAGGGGTAATTGGATATGGTTCGAAAGGAATCTAAGACAAAGCGCTGAATATTTAATCCTGTTTTGATGAGTCATTTATCTATGCTACTATGTAAAAGCTTTTTAATATTATGCTAAGCTTTCTAGTTAGATCTATTTATGGGTCCTACATAAATAATGTGATTATGTAAGTGATGGAACATCAATATTGTGATTGTGCATGTGTTAGTGGATCCCACGTTAAAGTCAAAAAGTTGATGATGAAAAATTTTAAATTTCTCATGTAATTGTAACGCTCTCCATCTCCTTGTGTTTGTCATTTGAGGACACAGATAGTAACAAGGAATTGGTAATGTGACAAAGGGCTAACAGCGATCATTTAGGGTTTTTTTTTTTTTTTTTTTTCTTTGTCAGTGATCATTAAGATTGGAATAAAGTGGGAAAGGAACAGTAATCATTAAGCCTTTGTTTTTTTTTTTTTTTTTTGGGGTATATCAGTGATCACCAAGATTGGAATAAAATTGAAAAAGGAAGATTATATTGGAGCGGTCGAAGCTATTGATTCCGCAGGCCTTGCTGTGGGCGGTGGGTTTATAGTTTTTATAAAAACACGGTACCATCAGGAAAATGTTTACGAAAAATGGTTATAGAGAACAATTAGACAAATCAAAAAGAAATTAATCTACAATTGCAAAATCATTGAAAATCTAATATCCAAATAAAGTTTATTTAAAAAATTACATACATTTAGCCCATGAATATTATAAATTTTACATTCTACCCTCGAAACTACATAAAGTTTAAAATTGCCCACTCAACTATTATTTTCTATCATTTAAATCCAATTATGCATTTTTGACGAATAAATTAAATAAAATTAAAATATATAATTCATATAACTCTATTAAAATTTTATTTTATTATATATTTAATTCATTTTTTACTGTGTGTAAATCTATTTTTGCTAAATTTATTAGACAAAACCACATAATTAAACTAATATGATAGGAAAAGAGTAGTTCAAGAGATAATATACCCCTTTTTAAAAGAAAAAAAAAATTGAAGGGCAAAGAACAAAAAATGCGATAATTCAGGATAGTAAAGTGTAAATTAATCCTAAATACAATGGTGGGGTTGGAAACTACAAATGGCCTGTAATATATTTGGTTGATCGATTTTGTTGGATGCTTTTAAAATTTATTTCCTTTTTTTCCGTGCAGCCTCTGGTCAAAGTTTATATTTTCTTTCGCTCCACTTGTTCCCCAAGAATAAGAGTTTGGATAAATTACACTAAACCTCATAAATTACTAACTATTTACAAATAACCCCTAATCTTACAATTAAGCTATAAATTATGAAAAACTTACAATTAACAGCAAATCACAAGGTTTTATTAATAACTTATTTGAAATAATTATATTTATTTAATATGCATAAAGATAAGTGGGTTTTATTTGTTATTTTCATAATTTAGGGTTATGTGAAACTAATTGATAGTTTTTTTTTTTTTTTTTTTTTTTCCCTTGCAGAACTAATGGATGGTTTGTTGTGCCGTAGTGCTGAGAGTATAGCCTTTTTCTTCTTTTTGGGAATAAGAATATCTGCTTGCATATTATTTTGAAATTAATATATTTATGTTTGTAAAATAATAAATTATTAGTAGTAAAATAAAATAAAAAAGAAAAGAAAAGAAAAAAGTAGTAATAAAAGATGGAGGCATCGCCAAAAACGCATATTTATTGGCCGAGTCCCTCTGACTCTGACTCGCATTTTATTCCTCCTCCTCTCCTTTCCTCCTCAATTACTCGTTTTTTGGTCTCTGCGATTGTGTTTGAGTTTGATTTAGAAGAAGAAGAGGAAAAACAGAAATATAAATGGATCATCAGGAGCGAAAGCCGAAGACAAAGATCGTTTGTACGCTTGGACCTGCATCAAGGTCTGTGCCAATGGTAGAAAAGCTACTGAGGGCTGGTATGAATGTTGCCCGCTTTAACTTCTCCCATGGATCCCACGAATACCACCAGGAAACACTCGACAATCTCAGGCAGGCCATGAACAACACTGGTATTCTCTGTGCCGTCATGCTTGACACCAAGGTCCCCCTCTTTTTTTCCTCCTTTCTCTACTTTTAATCGTCCGGGTATGCCTTATTTCATTCCTTAGATTGTTGTTTCTATATCTGGTGGTTATCGTATAATATGTATATGTTGGATCCGGATATTTGGGGAACAAAAAGAGAGTTAGACAGAGAGAGAATGGAAGACAGGGGAAAAAAAAAAATGACCTGTATTTTTAGTCGATCGGATCGGTTTTACTCTTTCTTTTGTTCCTTTCCTATCGGCTGTACTTGGTGTTTTATTGATTGCCCTACTTGTCTGTTTATGTTAACCCCTTAGGTAATTCATCGGCCATAAATCAATCTCATATCTGTTCTGTTTTAGACTTGTTGTGATTCCCTGTTCCGCATTTTCTTGTGAGCTTTTTGTCCTTTTCCTATTAAAAATATCTGGATATTGCATTTGCTTTCTATTTTCCAGCATTACTGCATAGTTCCATAGTTGTAAGTCCAACGGTGTTTATATGTTTATCTCCTCCAACAAATTGGGGCGGTTTTCTGAAAAACATATAATATATATGTATATATATATATATACATATATGGTTAGGGAACTAAAACTACAACAGTCTGAGCTAGACGTTTGCCCTTCACGTCACACACCAATCTTCAAGCCCGTGTGGGAGTGATTTCTAGTGCTTTAAAAGCCCTACAAAGAGTCTAAAATCACTTCCTATGGTGTTTTGGGGGCAAAAAAAAAAAAAAAAAAAAAAAAAAAAAAAAAAAAAAAAAAAAAAAAAACACGACTCTAAAATGATTAGTGGTTTTGATTTGGAAAATCTCATATGAGAAGCACCGGTTAGGTGATTCCTGGGGATCCAATTGTATTAATTGCCTATTTGAGGGTGGTTTTAAAATTCCTAAAATTGCTTTTATAAAATGATAAAAGCACTTCCTAAAGTTCTTGGCCAAAAAAAAAAAAAAAAAAAAAAAAGAATGTAAAAGGCCCTTGATTTGGTAATTATGGAAGAAGAAGAAGTTCCTATTAGCAATCACTTGCAAACAGGTTCCAACTCTGTTCTCCCTTTTCTGCACAAGGCGTGTTATGTGATCAAGTGGCAATCTTTACTAGTAGAAACCTAATTTTAATCGCTTGACTCACTACTCGTTTTTTCACCTTGGTTCGTAGTTTCAGTTTCATTTCTTGCTCATAGTTGTTTTAATTAAAACATTACTTCATTTCTTATTTTTATATTTATTCCCACAAAGAGGTAATTAGAACTTGCCGTCTTTTCGTTCCAATAATTTTTTATGCAAACTTTCCAATAATTCGTGCAGCTAATCTCACAGTTATTAAATGGTATTGATGGTTATCATGATCACAGCTTATACTACAAGCCACATTATAAAGAAGTGAGCATGTGATGATGTTGCACTGGCAATAGTGTTAGATGGATTAATCATGGTGTGATAAATCCTTTCAGTATTGTTATTTCTGATTGATCTATATGGCTTTTTCTTTGTGTCAGCACTAATTATACTTTGTGGTTTTGTCATTTTTTCACTTCTATGTATTTCTGTATTTCCAAGTAGTACCTGCCATGGACTCACTAAACAAATGTCAATGAACTTTGCCTCAAGAAATAACTTTGAATGAAATTTGAACGGGTTGACTTTGCATCGTCTGTCTTTTTTTTTTTTTTTTTTTTCCTCTGTCTCTTTTTTGAAATAATATCTTTTATATATCCTAGATGTTGTTATCTTCATGCATAATTAACCTTTGGTTGCATGTTAAGCATCCCTAACTGACATAACAGAAGCTGTATGTGGTTCCTGATATTTTATGTTAAACATTCCTAACTGATACTGATGTACATAGTTCCTGATTTTCATCTCAATTTGTAATTTATCAGGGTCCAGAGATTCGAACTGGATTTTTGAAGGATGGCAAACCAATCCAACTGAAGCAGGGTCAAGAAATCACCATATCCACAGACTATAGCATAAAGGGTGATGAGAATATGATTTGCATGAGCTATAAAAAGTTGGCTGAGGATTTGAAACCAGGGAGTGTGATACTCTGTGCAGATGGTACAATCACATTTACGGTTTTATCATGTGACAGGGAAAATGGGTTGGTTAGATGCCGCTGTGAGAACTCTGCGATGCTTGGTGAGAGAAAGAATGTTAACCTCCCTGGAGTCATAGTGGATCTCCCAACATTAACAGAGAAAGACAAGGAAGATATCTTACAGTGGGGGGTTCCCAATAACATTGACATGATTGCTCTGTCCTTTGTTCGGAAAGGTTCTGATCTTGTGGAGGTTCGCAAGCTGCTTGGAAAACATGCTAAGAATATTCTTCTAATGTCCAAGGTACTATCTCTTACATCAAAGAAGAACTTCAACAAATTTGAATTTGGTTTTTCTGCTGCTATTGATAAATTTAGAATTAAGTATCGTCATTTCCTGCCTAAACTAATTAGACAGTCGACTTTCAACTTGTACTATTCGTCTTTCATTAATAGATAAATATTTATTTAGAATTAAATTGAGTTTACTAGGTGAAAGGTGTGAAGGCAATCACATAAAACTGCTTCTAAAGGTTTTGGGGTATTTCCTTACTGATATAGAAATAGTTACAATATAACTACGTTTGAGTTGATGGCCCTGTTTATGTGATGGCAATCTCAATTGTTTGGTTTCTTTTTGTGTTCATTTTCTTTGAAATTTGATTGACAGGTTGAAAATCAAGAAGGTGTAGCAAATTTTGACGACATCCTTGCAAATTCGGATGCATTCATGGTTGCACGCGGTGATCTTGGAATGGAAATTCCTATTGAGAAGATATTTCTTGCACAGAAAGTAATGATCTACAAGTGCAACATTCAAGGAAAACCTGTTGTTACAGCAACACAGATGTTGGAGTCGATGATCAAGTCCCCCCGGCCAACCAGGGCTGAAGCAACTGATGTTGCAAATGCAGTTCTTGATGGAACTGACTGTGTGATGCTAAGTGGTGAAACAGCTGCTGGAGCTTATCCTGCACTGGCAGTGCGGACTATGGCCAAAATATGCGTGGAGGCAGAAAGCACCCTTAATTATGGAGATGTCTTCAAAAGGATTATGGATCATTCGCCTGTGCCAATGAGTCCATTGGAAAGCTTGGCTTCTTCTGCTGTTAAAACTGCAAACTCGTCTAAAGCAACTCTAATATTAGTCCTAACCAGGGGAGGAAGCACAGCTAAACTGGTGGCTAAGTACAGGCCTGGCATGCCTATATTATCTGTGGTGGTCCCTGAAATTAAGACTGATAATTTTGACTGGTCATGCAGTAATGAATCTCCAGCAAGGCATAGCCTAATTTTCCGTGGCTTAGTTCCAGTTTTAAGTGCAGGGTCTGCTAGGGCATCTAGTGCAGAGACTACAGAAGAGGCATTAGAATTTGCGCTTCAACATGCTAAGGCAAAGGGACTCTGCAAGAATGGAGATTCCGTTGTGGCTTTGCACCGTGATGGAACTGCATCAGTTATCAAGATATTGACCGTCAAGTAATGGACACTTTTTCTTTTCTGTTATTTGTTGTTGTTTGGGGGGGGGGTTGTCTTCGGATGACCAATGCTAAATGTTTAGGGCGAGTCTGCTTCCTTTTTTTTTGATGGAGTCATCTACAGTTATTTTAAAGAGACTGAAGTTGGGGTTTTAATTTGAATCCTTCAATTTGCACAATGCACTTTGGACTATCATTGTTATTTGCTACATAAGTAATACAATTTTGCTACGTGACCACGCATGTCAGGTGAAATTATAAATTATGATAAATTTGAGGAGAATAAACAGAATGGGTGGTCCTAAACATGAACAATTTGGCATGTATGAGTTCCTCCTTTCCATTTTTCATTTATCCTGCATAAGTTTTGAAAAGATACTTGATGATAAATATTATGTTCAAAAAATTGGATCATCCTGTTGAAGTAGTTTGAATTACTGAAACACAAACCAAAAATAAAGACAGAAAAGAAAGAGAGAAACAGGTCTATTTATTTGTCTATTCCGAGTAAATCCACCGTAGTATAAGACCAGAAAATCCAATTGAAAAGTAGAAACTGTTGCTAAAGCATTAACAAATAAAAAAAAAAAATTTTAAAAAAAAATTCAAATATTAAGAGAGGCCAGTGAAATTATAAACAGAATGTACAGTTGGAACTTACGTCATAATATTTAAAGATTTAATTAATAATTCAAAGTATAGACCATCCACATGGCTTGTGCCCAAGGTCTCATAATTGAAGTAAATGGGGTGTCAATTAGTCTTGGCCAGATATGAGATATCCCTGTCAAAGTTGCGTAATCCCTTCAATATTCTATTGATTTTGTAAGGCCGTTTAAGCAACCGGCATTGTTGAATTAGTATTTGTTTATGTACATTTTCCAATATCACAGCCCAAGTATGAAAGGGAAAGCAATATTTTCTATTCACTCAAGTTCAACACGGATGGTGCAATTTGTTTAAACAAATCAAACATCTTCTCACGCAATAAGTCAGACACCACATGTAACATGCAAATTTTTGGGCAGGTGATCCACGAAGTCAGTCTCCAGATAAATAATATATCAGGGCCTGATCCATTTTCTAGTTCTATTTAATATTGTCAGAATACCAATTCAAACATACAAAGACAGAAACATCCACCTTTCTTCATACAATGATGGATGGTGATTTGCACGTAGGAACCTTTCAATGCATCAATATGAACTCCATACATAATAAAGGGAATTTAAAAGAGAGAGAAATTCTCGTAAAAGGGCAAAATAATGTACAAAGAAGAAGATAACCAAAAAAAAAAAAGAAAAAGAAAAAGAAAATGAAAACACAATTTGAACAGAGCTTCCAAGATTCATTCATGATTCATTCATGATTCATATTCAACAAGGAAATAGATACTATGTACAGGAGCGAGCAGGGCAGCAGAATATTCAAAGCAACACATACTGAACAAAGTAACCTGACGTACCATGTAAAGCCTAATGGAAAATCAATTAAAACGCAACTCAGTTCTCGTCCGTTTGAGAAGCAGTTCCATTTCCAGCTCTACCTGCATTTGCTACGGTTGATGTTGAGGTCGAAGAGCTCCCAGAACTTGATTGAGACCCTGAGGAAGAAAACAAGCCATTAAAAGGCCATGGAAACGAAAACCGCCTGCCACTTCCATTTCGACCATCACCGTCCAGCTCGCCACCTTGGCTGCTGCCGCCTCCACCACCAGCATCAATGTTGTTGTTATTATCAGACGGGTTACTAGAAGAACCATCAGAATCACGTTTGGAATCGTCGGCAGGCAACTGAAACCTACAAACTGGACAGGAACTATGAAGGTCCAGCCACGGTAGAATGCAGGCGCTGTGAAATTTATGCTTACAAGGCATCTCCTTTGCTTCAGAACCCATCTCAAAATCATCCAAACAAACCGAGCACTGCACGCAGTCCTCCATAATTGACACGGTGGGCAGCCCCTCAATGGCCTCCTTCTTGGCGGGAGGCGTCCCGTAACGATTAGGATCATTCTCTGCCAAATGTTGCAGCAGCAAATCCAAACCAGGACCTATGAAGTAATCCCCTAACGAACCCATGCCCATGGGGGTCGTCTGATTCTCATTCTGAACAATGACCGTCTGATTGATGGGATTGATGAGAATCACGCGCTCTCTTTCGTCTCTGTTTTCCCTGATATCTCTAGTATCAGAATTCTGGGGTTCTGATGCAAGACCGGCGCGAATGCCTTGAAGCAGTTGTAGAATGGTAGCAGAGCTCCTCCTCCTCCTCCTGATGATGGAATCGAGTTCTCGATCCAATTCAGTGTCTCCTCTCCCTCCACCATTTCCATGTTCATGATTGCCATCATCATCATCAGCATCATCATCTTCGTCGTCCACGTAGTCGTCGAAGTCAAGACGTCTAAATCTCCGGCGGCGGCGCGGATTACCCATCATGCCCAGCAAGATTGGGGCCCAAAGAGAGAGGGCTCGATCGGATCCAAAATCGGAATCCGAATCACTGCGAGAATCATTTCTTGTTGGTGGTGTTGGCACGGCGGCAGTGGTACTCATTTCTTCAACGAATCCGCTGTGGCAAAATGGGCATTTGATCTGCTCGACTTGTTCCATTTCCATGATCGGATTCACCATTTGAGAACACCTATGACACCAATATCTAGCCACCATTGCTTCCTCCATTATCTCAATTTCTCCTCCTCTTCTTCTTCTTCTTCTTATTTCTATTCGCTTTCTGCCACCGTGAAAAGAATACCGGATTCAACAAAGGCCCCGCACATACAACCAAAACAACCCCTAATCCAGGAAATAGGCAAAGGAATTACAAAATTCCCAGAGTCAATCACAAAAGAAGGAAACTTTTACCAAACGACCACTTTCTTTTTAAAAAGGAACAAAGATTCAAAGAAACAGACGGAAATCTTACCCCAAAAAAAAAAAAGAAATACCAGAAACGCAGATAAGAACTCAGTACATGACAAAATTTCCTCCTCAGAAGAAAGAAAGGAGGAAGAAAAAAGAAATCAGAAAAAGAAGTATTTGGTATTCCAAGAATTCATAAATTAAAATATATATTTTATATATCTATATATATATATATATATCTATAACACATACAACACCCCGCAGACGCCAAGAGAGAGAGCGAGAGGGCAGGTTTAGGCTAGAGATGAATTTCAATAAAATTTGATACCAAAGATTAAAAATAAATAAAATTCTACTAAAAAGGCCAGCCCTTTCATTGCTGTCACTACGAATTCAATTTCAACTTGGAAAACAAAGACATTTTAATAATAATTTCTCTGTTTTTTTTTTCTTTTTTTTTTTTTTTTTTACCTTCTTCTTGTTCAATGCCAAAATCTCCTCTGCTGCAGCTTCAGCTTCTCTTTCCAAAATTCAAAATTGGTTGGTTGGTTTTTAGCAATTCGTCCTCAAACATGCTTCACATTCAGAAATCAGAATCAATAATTTTGGCCCACCATCACTCCAACACCATCAATCATCAACTTCTTTTACTATTTTTTTTTAATTTGTTTTTCTTTTCTTTTTTTGTTTTTTTCTCTTTAACCAATACGCGTATACGCTGTCAACCTCCCGTTCGTTTTTTTTTTTTTTTTTTTTTTTTTGGGGGGGGTAAATTAATCATACGCAGCTGTGGCACAATCAATAATGCCCCCAGCCCACCACTCGACTTTTTTTTTTTTTTTTAAATAACAATAATAATAATAAATACACAATCTTTTCTTTTTTTCTGATGCATCATGAATTTTGATTTAGTGATAATTTCATTAATTCATTTTGAGGTTTAACTTAAATGTAATATATCGTAAATCTCCTTTAGATTTTAAAAAATAATTTTCTTAGATTAAAAGCATTCACACTCTCTTTAATAAGCTATTAATTTTAATTATTATAATTTAAAAAATCAAATTGTAAATAATGTAAACTTTAAAGGTTTAAATGGTATATTTCTTTTTGATTTATTAGAAATATACCGTTTTTATATTGAAAATCTATTAATATAAAAATTATCGTTTGCCAATTGAAATTTAAAATTATTAATTAATATAATATTTTTTACTATTTATAAATCAGCATTCTCATTTTATATTAAAAATATGTTGATATAACTTTATATATAATTATTAAAAAAAAAAAAAAAAAAACCTCTATTTACATATATATGTTTGTATTGTAGTTACTTTATAAAATTTATTTTGAAGGTTTGAGCACGCCAAACAAATTAAAATTAAGAGTTTGTTTTTAATAAGATTGTTAAAAAAAATAGGTAATAGCTTGTTCGATTTCAATTTTTTTATTCGTTATGTTTTAAATAATAATTAGCCCTCTCTAGCCAATGTTTATATTTTTTTTGTCTTTTTTGTTTTTTCTTAAAGATTTTAGATTTATATATACTTAGATCCTATAAACTAATATACATTTTGTATTCTGCTTTCAAAATTACAGAAAAGTCTCACATTGTCAATTGTATTATTGTTTTTATGTCATTTTAGTCTAATTATATATTTTTAACAAATGAATATGAAGACATTAACCATACAAAATGCATGTAAATTGTTATACTATATTTTATTTAATTTTACCAAAATAATTGATAAAAATTATATGATTAGACTAATATAACGAGAAAAGAATAGTTCAAAAATATTATGATCATTTTTTTAAATTTACAAAGCAAAGTGCAAAAAAAAATAAAAGTTTGTTATAATAAGGTGTTATTAATTTAAAATTTTACTTAACTAAATAATAAAGTGAATTTTGATGAATCTTATTATTATTTTTTCAAAATATTATAAACGATGAGAAATTATATAGTACATAATCGATATAGAAAATGACTTGGTACATATGGCCGATCGATGATACCATGAATATCATCAAATTTAGAAGCCAAATCTTATGTGGATAGATTTTATCACAGCTGCCCTACCAACTTCCGAATCTGACAAGCTCATTGACATCACGGCTAAAATTTGATGATAGTTGGCAAGTTGGAAAGCTAAATCGTTGTTATAACAAATTCAATGCAAGATGTGAATTGATATCGAGGTGAATGTCTAATAGAGGGGTTGCTGGTTGCACAAGGGTTAGGAACGCGAGGAGAACGGCGGTAATAGTAGCCGCACGCAGCAACGGTGGGTGGTTGATGAAGCCTCCACTTGACATCTGTGGTGAGGCACCACGACCGCAAAGTGTGCGCGTGGCGCGTGGTGTAGCTGGTAAGGGTTTTTGTAAAATAGAAGGGGATTGAATAAAAAATAAATAGACAAGGGTACAGTAAGAAAATTGGGTAAAAAATATGACAATATTTATCCTCAATTTTATTAATTTAGTCACTTCTAAATCCGAAAACTTGCATTACTACCTAAAAATAAAAAATAAAAATAAAAATTGTTAGGAAAGTCATTTTCTGAAATCAAATTCCCTCAAAATTTTAATACTTCTCAAACGGGATTTTAAATTATATATATATATATATATATCAATAGTTTTAGAGTTCACTAATAATAAAATATATTAATAAGCTAATAACTAGTTTGACCACAATTAACAATAATATAAACTATACTGAATAAAACTCTATAACACTGTAAACAAGCAAATTGTCAAGATATCACTATGCATAATTCCTAAATATAATAATCATAAGTAATTGATATACGTTATAATTTTAATTATAAAATCTGTTAAATAATAAAAGATTTTCAAAAGCTTTATTTCCAACATGGACAAAAAATCTAATGAGCCATTCTTTAATAACTAGTTTGACCACAATTAACAATAATATAAACTATACTGAATAAAACTCTATAACACTGTAAACAAGCAAATTGTCAAGATATCACTATGCATAATTCCTAAATATAATAATCATAAGTAATTGATATACGTTATAATTTTAATTATAAAATCTGTTAAATAATAAAAGATTTTCAAAAGCTTTATTTCCAACATGGACAAAAAATCTAATGAGCCATTCTTTAATAACTAGTTTGACCACAATTAACAATAATATAAACTATACTGAATAAAACTCTATAACACTGTAAACAAGCAAATTGTCAAGATATCACTATGCATAATTCCTAAATATAATAATCATAAGTAATTGATATACGTTATAATTTTAATTATAAAATCTGTTAAATAATAAAAGATTTTCAAAAGCTTTATTTCCAACATGGACAAAAAATCTAATGAGCCATTCTTGGGGTGCTGGAGGCTTCTGGAGTTACTGGCTCAACCTCTGCTCGGTTTGGTATGGAGAATTACTGATATGGAGGAAAAATTTAACGCAAAACGGAAGGATTGGGAGAGATAACAATGTCGAAGTCATTTGGCATCCTAAGACATATAATTAATATTACACATGGTACAATATGATTTTTTTTTTTTTTTTTGATGAATACATGGTACAATATGATTGGTAATGTGTACCAAGTCATTTTATAGTTGGTACATACTGTGTATGGAATAATTTCTCTATAAATGATCATGTTTTTTTTCCATATAAAAACAAAAAGCAAACCAAAAACACAAATGTTAAAACAAGCCCTAATTGTCATAACAATTAATGTTTGTTGCGGTTTCGATGGCTGAACTAGCCCCTGCGGTTATTTCATATGTATTATTTTTAGTTCACAACAAAAGTGGGAAGAAGCTTAGAGAGAACACGAGAATGCCATAAATATGCAATGCAAAGAAACAGTAACAAGGAATGATTAATTTCAATTAGAGACGTAATTGGTGAATGAGAAATTGAGAATGATTAATTTCACTTAAAGATGTCTCTACCCTCGCTCATTTCGCTTTTACTAATCGGTGTTATTGCTAGTGGCGTCGTGTGGTCAGCATTCCCACAGTGGGACAAGGCACTACCGTTCACCACAACCACGAGTCAACCAATTCCTACACCACACTCACCTCTTACTCATAATGACCTCATAATCCCAACTATCTTTTCCCCAAAATCAACTTCACATGGACACGCGACCAGATTTCCAACTCTAGTTGTATGCTCTCCTAGAAACAGCTTTTGAACCCTCTTAATAACACTTTAAAAGCAAGCCACGGCAAACAAACAATACCTTATTAAATGCGCTTGTCTAATTCAGCCAAACGATGTTATAAATAAATAAACAAATAAATAAATATAAATAGATAATCAGATAAGTTACAGAGAGAAGAGGTAACCACAATCCTGCAATTTCCTGGACTCCTTAATTTGCATGCCCAAATTCTACGCCCTATTAATATTAATCCCAGTTAAAATGTTAATGCGATGGCATGTCCAGAAAAGTGTATCCAGAGCACCATTTATCTTGGAATTTGGGACCTTATCTGAGCCTTTTCCCAAATAAATCAACCACGTGGTCACCTTTTACATACTGTGATTGCCAGCTTCTCTCTAGGGGGAAAATTTGCTTGATTGTCTCGCAAACTGTACAAATCCCCACTCCCACATACAATCTGGTTGTATCATGAATGAAACAAAACCCAATATCCACAAAATATGGGGAGCAGATGCCCAAAGCGAACAAAAATCATTAATGCCCGTCTCATCTTCAAACTGTCTGAGGCTGGCCAGCTGCATTCTCCTCCTGCAATGACTAAACACAGTTAGAAGCAACAAACATTCCCCATTTACTCTCTTAACCAAATGAGGGTTAGTCACAGAGCCATAACACTTCAATCATATCTTCTCATTAATATATAAGATATTAGAACACCTGTCTAAATATACGGCAACCTTAACTCACGTAATTCCATGACCTTAACTCATGTGGTTCCATGAGTCTCTAGAATTTCTGAATCAATAAAGGCTCATATTAGATAAAGAAGTTGCAGCGGAAAACTTCATGTCAGTTTGAAACTACCATATTAACCCAAACAATTGTTTGACTATAATACCATATTAGCTGGAGTACTCATTTCATGCAAATTGATTATGTGGCTCAAAACTGTATTTCCAGAAACTTACATCTACAGGCTGAAAAGACCTGCCAATGGATGGCTTAAGCACAGGAGAGTCTGATGTAGAAGTAGATCTGTTGCTGCCAATACCAAGCTGCTGCCCCTATAAGGTGTAGCAGCAGAGGCAAATTGGCAACTATTAGACACACCGTTTTTTGCTAACTTTGAACATTCAATAAATCAAAGATATGAATGTCTACAGA
This sequence comes from Ziziphus jujuba, assembly GCF_031755915.1. Taxonomy (NCBI): domain Eukaryota; kingdom Viridiplantae; phylum Streptophyta; class Magnoliopsida; order Rosales; family Rhamnaceae; genus Ziziphus; species Ziziphus jujuba. Next base: position 33,822,912 of record NC_083382.1, on the reverse strand, counting down.
AACTCAATGTGCACTGCACTCTATACTTCAAAGTATCTAAAGACACTTCAACAGTATGCATCATGCTTGGATTTTAAGGAAATTGAGGTTGCATGTGATGGACATCATGTAGCTAATAGTACTGGCAACGGCATACACATACAATATCTACACGACATAGTTAATGTTAACTCCTCTCAGAACCTTCAACATAAAAGCACAAATACAATCGATGTCTCCAAAACAATAATACCATTAGATTTAATTATTTGTCCATGTTACTTTCAAGGTTTCATTATATGGAGGCTAACTGACTAAAAGGGCTAACAGGATGTATGCTGCCTTACATTTGCACCAAAATAAATTAACAGATCGGACGCATGGCCAATCATGTATATCATGCTAGCACAATAGATAGTAAAAAATATAAAGGGGAGAGAGAGAGAGAGAGAGAGAGAGAGAGAGAGAGAGAGAAAAGCCGATGAAAGATACATAAGATGGAGAACAAGGTGGTGCACATAAGATTGAAAAAAAGGTGGTGCACTGCTACTTTTTTTTTGAAAGGGATAAACCAAGCTAAATATACTTATAATTTTCTACTCGACAATACTAGCTTGCCCACAAGCAGCATGGAAGAGAAAACTTCTGCAAAGTTCCTTTTTCCCTTTTAAAGAAAGAAATATATCCGCAGTAAGTTGGTACCCATGACATTTTTTTTTTTTTGGCTTGTGGGTCAAAGTTGGTACCCATTACTGAACTTAACATTAACATGAAAACAAAATGAGAAACAAAATTCCAACATATAAGACAAAGAAGAAAAAATAAATGAATTTTATCCAAGAACCTTAAGTAGGCATGATATGCATATGTAAGTGACAGATGTCGTACCCCAAGCAAACATCTATTATCTTGACCATCTTCAAAGAGGGATGAATAATAAGCTGGATCATAGATAGAGCCCCCTAAAACATCATCAGAACCTGAGGTCTGTCTAACAACGGCAGGAGTTGCAGGACTCAGAAAGCTATTTCTTAAATCAAAATCGGTTTCTCTAGGAACTGTAGTGTCTACATAAGAAACCCCCAACCTGTATATCTGAATCCATAACAATGACGATGATAACCTAACAGAAAATCCAATAACTTGCATTACCAGAGTGACTTTTACTGAAAAGATAAAAAATGTTCCATAATTCCCAGAAGAAATGTTCCTGCATGCATGAACAATGTTTTCCATCAACAAAAATCAATACTAGAGCAATCTGATAAAATTAGACATAGATCATTAAGAAAGAGAAGGAATCACCATAATATGAGAGAGGAATATTATAACTTGCAACTTATAAACATAAGTACAAAAACTCAAATTCAGGCACGTTGACCCACACAATACATGACATAACTAAGATGCAAATTCCGGGAAAAGAAAATTATTCAGTAAGAATATTTTCAGGATAAAATAAAGTTTTTGCTCATACAAATATGGCAGCTTAGTACTTCTTAATTCCCATAGAAAAGGGCATTAACAAAAACCAATTGGAAGATTCCAAAATCAACATATTTTCAGAAAAAAAGGGATAAAGCCATCCTCAGTATCATCTAAAGCTGTCTACTTCATGGCTGCTACAGGACATTCCATGACTTTCAGCCACGAGGTGTAGCCACGACGCAAGGACAAAGAGGTATTTACGCATCATCATGTAAAGACACCACTTGCTTTAGCTGGGGATACTGTCGAAGATGCTGTAGCAGCAATTGTATTCATGCTATGTATGAGAAAATGAAGGAGATATATCGAACAATTCAAAAGAAGGATGTAACTCTAAACCCTTTTATTGCAGAGGAAGAATTATAAATTGTTAGGAGACTAAAATGCAGTCGAAAATGGCAAAAGACTAGAAAAAAAGTTGGGGGGTATGGTATGAGATAATTCATCGTCTCCCTAATTGTACAGGCATTGGAATTGGAATTGGAATTGGCTAACACTAAAAGGAGAGTGAGGGAGTAGGTGAAAGAGAAATAAAATATAATGATAGCAGTAGTAGAAGTAGAAGTAGAAGTAGAAGAAGATAGCGCGCACCAGATATCATGGGTAAAGAGAATGAACCAGGAGATATCAAGGAAGATAGCGGAGACGAGGAGGACAGCATAGGTACGGCCGAGACTTTGGCTGCTGCTCTCAATGGCAACGAGGGCGAATAATGAAATGGCGAGGTTGATGAGCAAGACGCCATTGTACAAGGCTCCAAGGGATCCGATCAATGCGCAACCAATCTGTGCAGAGGCCAGGGCAATGATCAAAATGAATGATATACAAATTCCTAACAACCCTAAATCGGAATGGAAGTAAATATTTGTGAAATAATAATAATAGTAAACCTGAACCTGAATATAAATGAGGATGACGGCGAATGACTGGAGCCTGTCGTAATCACGAAGCCATGGCTGTATTCGATCTCTCAGCAGTGATTCGCAAAGCATCATCTACTGTTGCCTGCTGTTAGCCTCCCACCCTCACTCTTCTTTCTTCTTCTTTTGAATGAATGACTTATGCCCACCACCATCCAAAATTCATTCATACATTCATATCTATCTATTTACCTTCTTCTTAGTCCTCCCTCTCCCAACCAACAAAGCAAAACTCTTTTTTTGTTTTTGGTCAAAATTTCTTTCTTTCCTATTTGTTTGTGCTTTTATTAGGAAAAAAGAAAAAGAATGAAATTATGAATTAGGAAGAAAGGGGATGGAGGGCACATGAAGTGGTGAGAGAAGAATTGTCGTTAAAAGGAATTGGACTATAGACGGAGGCAAGGAACACTGGAGCAGTGGGAAGACGAAGGAAGGAAAGACGATGAAGAAGAGGGCTTTTTGTTATTAGGCCCAATTTGCAGAGAGGCCCAAACCAAAGCCCATTTTCATTTTCCTTTTATTTTATTAGTCAAATCAAAAGAGCAGACCGTACTCAGTACTGACACAATTCGCACAAGGCACAACGCACAACGCAAACATGGCGGACGCCCCCACTCCCTCGACCTCCTCCTCGTCGGCGTCGAATGAGAATGGAGCATCGTCGTCCTCCTCCACAATAACATCCATGACTGAGGGTCTGCAGCGTACCGTCATAAATTCCACTGACTCTGCTCTTCGCTCTGCCCGTTCTCTCCATCATAGCTCACAGGATTTCCTATCTCATCTTGCTTCAAACTATAAGACCTTTGAACATGCTTTCTTCAACACAATCAAAGGTAATCAATCTCTCTCTAGGCTCTACTCCTTTATTCCACTTCACTTTTTCTTCCTCATAAATCATATCATGATTCATGATATTATTGTTATTATATTATATTTTAATTCTTTTTACAGAAGGGTTGATGACTACGGCTGAACACCCTACTGCAACTGTTGGCGTTGGTGTGGCTGCTACATTCCTCCTCCTGCGGGGTTATGTCTTCAAATTATTTCTATGCAATTTCTAATTTACTTTTCTAATTACTTTTCCTTTTGTTCATTTTTTGTGCCTCTTTGATGATAAATTTTTGGCTGAATTAGCTCAATTGTGAATGGAAATACTTTTTTTTTTTTTCCGTGGTAATTCCTCACATAACGCAGTTGATCTTTAATTCTGTTAACCATTTTTGGTCCCTTTAGCAAAAGGCAAAGTGTCAGTTTTGCAAATTGCAGTGCAGGGCCTTTGTGGAGTTTGTTTCTTTTTCTTGTTCTTCTTCTTCTTCTTCTTCAGTTGCACAAAAAACAACTTAAAATATTTGCAAATTTAGGAAATCATAAATCTCTTATGTAATTCCAGATTTGCTGGTCTCCATATTTGCTTTATAACTTCCCTTTCATGACCATACTAACTAATGTTATAATAGGATGTGAATGAGTCATAAGTCTAATTACTTGTTTTAAGAGTCGGCACCATTACTCTGTTGGGATGATGAAGCATTACAATGTGTAGTCCTGCTATAAGCATAGGAGTTTCCTGGAGGCTTGTACATTAACTTTTCTCAACTTGGGTCCGTAGTCCACTATTTTACCCTCTCACTTCTTCAAGACATAGTTGTTGGAGATCTCATAAGCTCCTTTTCGTCTATTTTGTTATCATTGACCATTTTTTTGGGAGTAATGTTCCAGGAAATGTTTGGAATTAATCGTTTTTCTAATCTCATGGTAATAAAATAAATAAATAAATAAAACAAAAACCATTTTTCTGTAGGACATTAAATGATGGGAACATCTTTGATGTGTAAATGCTTGTCTTGAAGAACTATGTTTGGACATGTGGGTTGTAGAATTTATTTGATATTTGAAACTTGATGGGATAATTTGTTAAACATTGTACCATAACTTCCAAACAAGACCTTCCACACGTGCATATCTGTGCTATTTGTTTCATCTTCTAAAAGATTTCTTTTGTTCTTAGGACCTAGAAGGTTCTTGTTTCGTCATACATTGGGTCGACTGCAAAGTGAGGAGGTATCTTATTTACATTTTACATGACCTAACTTCATCCCTACTTTGCCTCGACGGTTATTTCATGATATCCTTAAAGCCTGTATGCGATGGATCCTATAATACTTGTTGCCTAAATGCATTGTTCATATTAGACATTATAATCTTAAAGTTGATCTCCCCTCATTTCAATTGTTACAAAAATTTGTGCAGGCACAGTTTGTTAAAGCTGAGAAGAATGTAAAGGAGTTGAGCACTTCAGTGGATCTGATGAAAAAGGAGAGTAGAAAACTCCTTGAAAGGGCAACTCTTGCTGAAAAAGACATGAAATATGGTCATACTGAGCTCATGTAAATGTTATTTAAGTACTTATAATATAATGTAGCTATATTCATTAAATTGTCATATTCTGATTGTTCCATGTAATTGATGCAGGAAAGCTGGAAGTCAAATTCAACATCTCGCAAAATCTGTTTACAAGGTTGAAGCTCAAGCTGTGGGTATGAATACTCGAGTTTCACACCTACAAAAGTTATATTGAATATTGCTTTATATTGCTGCACCCATTTTATTGTAACCTTTTCCCATTTTCCATAGATTTGATGGATAACCTGAGAGAAATCCCTGGTAGGGAGGCTTTGAAACTTCGGGCAGAGGCAAGTCCAACATCATTGGGTTCTTAAAAAGAATTTCCTTTCCTTTTGGTATTTGTGTCTTTATTGAACTGTCTTTCATTTTCTATAGGTAGCTTCTATTGCATCGCTTTTAAAAAGGCAGAGGGCTTTTCTGGACAAACGGATAATGAAAATTTCTGAATTAGGAGTTCCTGTATGATTTCAGTTAGCATGAAGCGTTCTTTATTGTATGGTGCTTGGTCCTTCCGCATGTGTACCAGTTTTGTCAACTAAAAGTAAAATGTGGTGAATTGCCTGTCTGGAAGGAAGGCATGCGACTCACTAAAACACTTAATCAAAGCATAGACACAAGAACTCAAGTGTCTACTTTTGCAACAATATGGATATTGGCATATTAGCTTTTATTTGATGAATAATGATTGAATGCAATGCTATGTTACTTATCGGATATTCTTTAAATTTTAGTTGGTTAGAATGTTGTTTGTTATATGTGCAATGATCAAATTTTTGTTTTTTTTTAATTAAAAAAAAAAAAAAAAAAAAAAAAAAAAAAAAAAAAAACAACAACAACAACAACAAAATAAAACAGTTTTATTAATCAAGGCGGTTACATTTAGAAGTGGATGTCCTTCATATTCAGAAGTTAGGGGATGTCTATTGGTTGGCAGTGTTATAGTATCTTTCAACACAGACCGATGAAGGATATATATATATATATATATATATTGACGCTCCAATTAGGATCTCTTCGACTCTTTAAGTTGAGGTAAGTGGGTTTAATCATTTAGAGCCCTTGGATTTGATAAGTGGTAATATGTCACATCAAATACAAGGGTTTTGGTGATTGAACTAAGTCATGATTTAGCTTTGGGATTGCATATTTTTTATAAGGTCCCTAGAGGTGTGGATCATTTAGTCTCTTTCGATTATATGGGAAGGTCTTCTTCCCGGGTGATTGTTTTATAGTTCTTTGCTGTTTGATCTCCATTTGAATAAAAAAAGTCCGAGGGATTTAAATGATTGAACTAAGTTGAGGATATCCTCATTGGAGCCTCACTGTATAAATACAGTTTAGAGATCACGATAGATAAGTAGGTAGGGTCCGGTGGATATTTGGAGGAAGACTATTAACAAGAAATTGAAAAACTGATTTGAGGTAAGCTATTGGAATGGGGATGGAGAGTAGCTAGAACTGGCTTTCGGTCTAGGTGCAGCCAAAAGACTAGCTGGAGGAGCCACATTATTTTAGAGAGCAGAAAGCGTCCATCGCTGGTTTGTGATCATAAAGGTAGGATTTCAGACCATTCAGGTAGGAGTTGCTCTGCCAGTTCTGTCCCCAGTTCCTGGAAATTGCCTGCCATTGGCTACCAGTTTAAGAAGCTTTAAGAGACAACGATCAAGCTAACAGCTCCACCAACATTGGTTATTAGTTATGAGTACAAGATTAAAGTAGGAGTGTCCATATATTGATCTTTTTTTAATTTACTACTCTAGGAGCTAGTAGCTAAATGACAAGTACCTTCTGTACTAAACAGGGACAATGCTAGTGGTGAGAAAGATACAAGTGGTGCAAGGGAGGATTGCACCACCACCACCCTCGGGCATCTTTTGTGAGAGCGTAGCTTGGTAGGCATAAGTTGGCTGCCGTGTGGGATTATAATTAATGGATAGTGATTCTGCTAAGCACCATTGCTTCTTGTTATTGTCATTGATGATATAATTAGTTGCATTTAATCTCAAAGCAGGCTCCACGTCTCAAACCCAATTTTAAAGTCTGCGGTGCTCACTGCAGCTGCGTTTGTTCCATACCATGGCGCTGGGCGCTGTCTATCTATATTCTCATACCCAGAATGCCGCTTGCAAACATTTATTCATGTACCAACCCAAACCATGGCGGTGCTTAAACCTTTGCCATATTGGCCAGAGTTTAAGCATCTTACCAACTTATTTGTGATGCCTGAAAGACTTAAATCGCGTTCGGAAACTTGATTAAATATTGGTTATCATGTGGGAAACTTGATGCGCATATTTCATATGCCCCCATCGTCTGCATTCGATTTCTTCAGCAAACTTATTAATTTAGCTGGTATATGTACCTGATCATGCTGCTAGATACACGACCATCAGGTGTACAAATTAAATACATTAATTAGCGTTACAGCTTAACAAAGCTATACGTACCCAGCTTTTAAACATGCATAGATGACCTACTTAATTATGTGTACTAAGCTAGCTAGGAATTCACATTTTTCCTATTAATTTGTAATCTTAATAATTCATTAGCATTTTCAGTTAATTTTATAGAAAAAAAAAATGCAAACTTCTATACTGACCAAAAAGGAAAATGCAAACTTTCATACATTCTTTTGATCTCTGTCATAGGTGAAGAAATACGAAATGTCTCAACCCAGTTTTAACGACTCCACTCTCTTAAGGCCTAGTGTCACGTTCCGCATGAATATGGAGGAATCTTTGAGGCTTATCCGGAATATTCAAGACTCTCCATGAGAATTCATAATAATTCAAGAGAAATCTGGAGGAGTCCGGAAGATTCTAGAAGCTTCTAGGTAAGAGAATTCTAGAAAGTTATAGATGATTCAAGAGAAGTCTAGAAGGTTTTAGATGACTCAAGAGATCTCTGGAAGGTTCTAGAATACTATAGAACAATCTAGAACGTATGTACCTAGAACATTCTAGGATCATGTAGTAAGATGGCTTTCTAAAATAGTCCATAGAAATATCTAGGAGAATTATCTAGAATCTTATCCAGGATAGTGCCAAATGTGCAAGGTCTAGAATGTTATATTCTCGTACTACGTGCCAAGCCCTCTATATAAAGGAGGTGAACCCTCATTTGTAGGATGAACAACCAAGAACCAAGAATCCACACGTTCACTTGTAAAGCTCTCTTCTAAGCAATATACTTTCATTCTCCCAAACTCTCTTTTGTGCTCTAGTATTCTTTACTTAGCTTTCACTTCTAGTGAGCAAAAGGTTTTTTTTCCGACCTTAGTTACTATTCCGACCCTTTGTTGCAACTAGAAGAGAGCTTTCACTTCTAGTGAGCAAATCCGTGACACTAGGCTCACCGAATGATACAAAAGCAAAATCCATGAATTCATTCTTTTTTTCCACCTCTAAATTATAGCAACACCAAACGAACCAGATTCACCGAAAAAAAAAAAAAAAAAATCCACAAATGAACTAGAACCTTAATTCTAGTGGGGTGCCTCGGTTCAATTTGATCTTTTTTTTTTTTTTTTTTTGGTGAAATATCACTGAATCATTTAAGAAAATCAAATATCATATTTTGTTATTTTTTAAAAATAATACATATATATATATATATATATATACACACACATTTGATTTGGATAAAATATTGTGTAAATCGAATCAAAGCAACCATGGATCAAAAACAAAACCGAACGGCAACAATAAACCCATTTTAAGTCAAACGCAACAAACAAAATAAATTAAGTAATTGAGCAAAATCCGAACGGCATTTACAAAGCAAGCACAAAAAGCCAGAATGAAAATCTCTTTAGAATGAGTTTATTAATTTATTAATTAATTGTCTGATCAACTATTTCAGTTGGAATATGAGAAGTTATGAAGTAGAACTGAGAAAGGAAAAACAGAAAAAAAGCATTGAAGATAAAAACAAGAACACACTACCTACATGTGCTTGTCAACAAAAATTAATAGTTAATTGGAAACAAACTATATAAAAATAATTTTCCAAGGAGGATGATATATGGAGGTAATTAACAGATAGCTAGTTTTACTCACAATTAATAATAAAAAGAAAGCAAAATGAATTAAAAAAAGTAGGGGTGGGTTGACGGCCAACCGGTTCTATGATCATCTGCTACGGTAGCAGTAGCAGTCTGCATAGGTTGCCTTTGGGCCCTCGTCCTCACGAGGTTGTGTGTTTTTAAGAGAGAGCTGAGCTTTTCCTTGGTATTTAGTTTGACTGGCACTGGAACTGGCATGGCATCTAGCCCCATCAACTTGGCTACCACGCCTGGTTTGCACCATTTCACTCTCTCCCCCGCTAAAGTAGTAGTAGTAGTAGCGGTAGTAATTGGTACTAGTTTAGCTGCTGACGATGATGATGAATATTGCAAATAATCATGATCAATCGGAGGATGCTGCTGCATTAATAATTTGGATCCCGATCGAAAATCACAGCACACCGATTTTCTGCTGGGCTTAATAGTATCATCAGAGTTTCTAAAGGAAGAGCGATACATGGCATCCTTGCCATCCAGAGAGAAGCGAGGATACTGATTCAAAGCATTCCTCGCAGACAGTAAAATGTCGGAGGAATTGCTAATAATATTATTGCTGTTGACGCAGGACATCCTTCCCTCCCGCCCCTTACAGTACTTTTTGATCATCTTTGCTTGTCTCGCATTTGCCTCTTCCATTTCTAACTTCAAAATCATTTCCTCCAGTGTTGGAGCCGGAGCAGCTGCTGCACCGGTACTATTAGGATTGCTACTGCTACTTTTTTCTGCTGATGAATTGTGATCAATATCAATATCAGTATCCAAATTTAAATTAGGAAGTGGACATGTGGCAGCAGCCAAGGCCGAGTTGTTTTGCTGGTTGAGGGTAGAGGTGGAGGTATCCCCGTTGCAAAGGTTTCTCATGCCTTTCTTCATCTTGCCTCCTAAAGAGTTCTTGAGCAGGAAAAAGGACAGATCTTTCATGGGATCGATCGATTACTTAGCTATCTATTAGGTATTACTGCATGACTGAAATAAGAAGGTGGTAGATTAGATCAGTTAGGTAGATGCTGAAAATGAAATTGCAGTTGGTTCTTGAAGAAGACGAAATATAGGACAGCCAGAGAGGTGAGGTTGTTCACTGTAAAACGTGAAGGCAGTGAATGGGAGCGGTGAGAGGCATAGATAGTAGTTGGATATGAAAATGTACACATGTCAGTATTAAATACTACTAAATAGATATACATTAGAAGTAAGTAGAGATATAAATATCGATACCCTTAATTTATACCATTCACATGACAAAAGCGGGAGGCTTCACAAGTTTTAGTATGTATCTCTTCCTCTCTAGGCTCTAATGCGATCACACTTCTTTTTCTTCGTCGTAGGTCAGCTGCTCCTGCAAAGATAATAGCTATTATCCTGTATTGAGTATCAATTAATTGAAAAGGTATCCTCTTATTAATTAATTAAGGGCTTTTTCTAGAATCGGTCGAGACTTGAGATAGAGATATATATTAAGACCATTTATTTACCCTCAAACTAACCTTTTTAAATTAACTTTTCTATGCAAGTGTGATGTGATATAAAATGCCCCTTATCATGAACACTAAATAATATTTTATGTATTTCAACCAAAATATATATAATATATATATATATATATATATAATATTTCGTATAGGATTCACATATTTATTTTATTATGAGCGAAGAAAGGCAATTGGAAGGGGGCAGTCAGTTCGCTGCTCTGTGGCCACGCCCGTTGCTTAATTTTGGTAATAGCCACACACACTTGCTTATAGATATGCGATAATTGGTCAAAATTATCTAGTAGCAAAATTCAGGTGTGATGTTGCAAATGAGCATGAATATATATATATATATATATATATAGTTGAATTTAGGTTGCATATGATACATTGGAAAGTTACGGACGACATGGCTACAATATTTTCTCATAACCATGATTCCCTCCATCGTTAGAGAATATGTATGCTGGCTGGGAAGGAAAGTGCTGGGCTTATGAGGAACAATTTTAGGCCTAATCCTACATAGGCCCACAAAATATCGAGCTATAGTCCACCCTAGGCCCACATTATTTTGGGCCACTGTTGTTTTGTCCAATCCAATGTTACAGAAACGAAATCAACCGTTCCAGGAATTGAGTAATTGTGTTTTGAGATTGAGATCGAATCAACCATCTGTCTCTCCTCTCCAGTCTCCTGCTGGTCATCTCGTTCCCTTCAAACACAAAAATAAACCAGCCCTTACTCCTCCATAAGCTCTGCTTGGCTTCTTATTTCTTAATTCCTCGTCTCAGGTAAGATCTGACACCCTATCAACCTATTCAACTTGCGGAAAAATTCATCTTTTTGTTTGTTTGTTTGATTTGATTTGGTTTAATCAACCTTGCTTTTAGATTTAGCAATCTGTCACTTAGCTATGGTTATATTTGGGAAATTTCAACACTGTTCATCCTCTGGATTTCCCGTGCAGGACCAGACATGGAGGCAATTATGCCCTTGCTCATCTTGTTGCGGGCTTTGATTGTTGCCGCAGTTATTCCATCTGTGTTTTCATTTTCTTCCACGGTGCCTGCTTTTCTGTGGTCGCCTCATTACCATCATCATCATCCAGGGTACGGATTTTTTTTCATTTTTTTCTCATTTATTATGTACCTGTTCAAATTTCTTGCCTTGATTCACTTTTAGAGTTATGAAGCGTGCTTATTCGCGCATATTCAGTGCTATACTGACTCCTAAATGTGATTCCTTTATGTGTTTCCTAACAATTAAATTCCAGTTCCTAGTTATCTCTCTGTTAAGTCAAATGCACAAAATTGACATTGATAATATTGCGTTAGGCTACTTTATAGGAAGATTGACATGAAACCCCTTCAAATTAAAATATTCCCCGTCTCTATAGCCTACTTCTCCCATTGTTTACGTGTATGATTAACCTGTCATACCTTCCATGGTTGGAAGCACTCTAAATTATATACTCATATATATGCGTTCCTTTTACGTATCTTTTTTCTCATTAGGCAATTTTTGTATCCACATTTTATACTCATTGTTGTGCTTGTTCCTTATTTTCTGTTTCATTGCTACCACAAATCCAATCTTTAATTATGTTATAATGTGTGATCACATTGTTTCCGATGACAGACTGGAGGCTGCTGTAAATTATCAGACCATCACTCCAAAGGACCTTGCAAAGTCTGTTCTATCTGAAGGAGGCTGGTCAAAGATAGTGGTACTTTAATTTCCTATTATTGTGCCATTTAGTTGCTGTTATTGCACTCGTTTGATCTTATCATATTGTCTTATTTGCCTTATATATATATATATATATACATATGTAATTTTTTTTTTTCCCTTTATGCCTAGTGCTCAGGGAACAAACTGAAGCAACCTGTGGATCTGGCTCTTGTATTTGTTGGTAGAGAGGTGAGAATGTTTAACATGTCATCTTTAATTGTTTAGTCATCCTATATGCTTGATCTTTGTGGATCCTTAATGGGAATTGAAAGACAGACTATTGTATACTAAGAAATTCTTAGATCATCATTCTTGTAGTTTAATTTAGAATCTCTTTTTGGCTTTACTGTTTTTGTTAACTAGATGCGGAATTCTTATTCTGTGATGGCTGCCCTTGCTTATTGAACTAGCAGATGCCCAACCCTTGTATATTTTGTTTTTCCTAGCTAATTTTATGTTCTTATGCATTTACCCTTCCTTCTTGTAAAGCACAAAAATAGTGAAACAATAAAATTTAAAATTGGATTTTCAATAGCAGACAATCTAGAAACCTTTATAACCATGGTTATATCCAATAATCAAATGGAGGGTTAAGAGCTCGTATGATGCCTGCTTGTAAAACTTAACCTTATTTAAGAGGAAGATGTTATTTGCATTTCAGACAATGCAACTTCATTGCCTAACTTGATATTCCCTTTGTTGTCTGTAGTTCCAATCTTCAGATATTTATGCAAAGAAACATGCTGATGGGGGTCTAGTGGACTTGCTTAAGGTAAGAAGAGTTTTCCCAACTGTTTGTGGTTAGTTTGGGTAGACATTTTGTATGAGTTGTTCATTTACCCTACTGTAATCTCAAGTAGGTCGCCTATTCAAGATCTAATTTTTCAATGGCATTCCCGTACATTGCTGCATCGGAGGAGGAGACAATGGCAAATTCTTTGCTTGCAGGGTTTACAGAGATTTGTGGGCCAGATATTATATTCACTAATGTTACTTTCTCACAGTCCTGCTCTCCAGTGGGTGGAAATTTTCAGAAACTTGAAAACCTGCACTCAGTCCATGTAAATCTTTTTGACTATTGTAAATGGTATTGTAAAATTTTGGGGTCTGTGACAAAGATCTGATGTCCTTTTTCCCCATTCAAATGAATAGGAATATCTGTGGTCGAGGATGGAGAAGAGAACAAAGGGGGGAGTAGATTTGATTGTGTTCTGCCATGAAGGATCTGAATCTGTAAAAGAAGCTGAGCAATCACTTTCGGAGAGTATGTTAAGTTGTTACTCTCCACATGTTATCTTTAAATATAATTGATTATTGTGTTTGATTGATGAAATAGGTTATATCTGTTTGAGCTTACATCTTTTTCACTAAATGTGCAGGTGAAGTTTTGGGTGATCTTATTAATTCTGTGGATCAATCTGGGGCAAAATATGTGGTTCTCTATGTTACAGATCCTTTTGCTTCAATTCATTATCCTTCTCATCGGGAAATAGAAAGGTTTCTGGCTGAAAGTGCCTCAGGAAACAGTTCGGCCAATTCTACATTCTGTGATGAAGTTTGTCAGATCAAATCATCTCTTCTGGAAGGACTTTTTGTTGTAAGTAGCTGTCTTATATTGGTGTTCAGTATGTGTGCACTTTATTGTCATCTGGTGTCTATTTGTTTGCTATGCCCAAAGTCCACAAAGTCAGAGAAGTTAACTTCTCCATTTCATTTGCATGGGAGGCTACATGGGTGACTACGAAGCCAATAAGACATTTTGTATAACTTAATTTCCTTGTATAAGTAACATATTTATTTGATGATCCAGTTGAGGTTAACTATTTGTTTGAGATACAAAATTAACTCACTTTTTAAGGGTTTTACCAACTCAACATTTTATTAGAGTTTAATTGTCTAACCAGTCTTGTGCTAGTACCCTGTTAAGCCCCATTTCTATTGTTTTAGTACACTGCATATGTATGACCTAATATCTGTTCTGCTATTGTATGACCATGCACATAGGGCCTGTCTGTGAATGGGACTAATTGGATTTGACTGACTGTTTTAACTTTAGTCCGATCAGTTTTACGTTAGGCTCATTTTGATTGGACTACAGTAAAAATAGTCTAATGCAGCACATGGGCCAGTAAAGAGATCTGTTCACTGTATACTGTTTTAGTTTGATTTGCATAGTTGAACCCATTTTTTAACAGCTTAACAAGTCATACTCCAAAATATAAGTTGCCAAGATTCTTTCTACGACCTAAGACACCAAAGACATCTAGTATGTATGGTCATTAGTGAAACCTATCTTAGGTGGTTCATTGAAAAGATGTCTTTGCTGGTTGCTTTTCCTCCTTACCCTTGATGGTTAAGACACTTTGAACGTTTTTATGTTGTAATATTGTTTGTTTAGTGGATTTGTATGGTCTTTGTATTTGTATATGATCATTGTAGAGTTCTAACAATGTTTTTTGTGATGCTTCAGGGCATTGTTTTGCTTATAATCTTAATATCAGGCATCTGCTGCATGATGGGAATTGACACTCCAACGAGATTTGAGGCACCTCAGGAGTCTTGATTTGTTATCTATGCTAGATAATATCTATTTGTTGTGGTGCTCGATGCTCTGTACAATGCATTAGTAAAATGTTGATTGTTATATTAGTTCCTTGGGATGAAAGGTACCTTGTAATATTTTTTTGTTCACATGCTTGAGAGCTTTTTTGTTATGTTGGCAATAATGCAATTCGATAGTGTTTCTCGTATTTGATGTGTGTGTGTCTATATATATATATATATATAGAGAGAGAGAGAGAGAGAGAGAGAGAGATACTGTAGTGGGCTTGATATGGATGGAACTGGATCCTCTGTTTTCCTATGGTGCTATCGCTGCTTGGTTTTTACGGTGATTGTCCATGCGTATGAATGCTACATCTCCTCGGTTATTTCTAACTGGATATTGTTATTTGTTTCCGACATCTCTGGCTTCCCTTTTCTGTCATCTTGGAACCCTTCTCTCCTCCAACCACTAGAAATTGTTACTTTCCTGTTAAAGTCATAAATAACCATCCACAAAATTTGAGCTTTCCCTCTGCACATTTTCCCTCTATAGATTTGTTTATTTTCATCATCCATCCTCCCCACCAGACAAAAGCATACATGTTATATACCTACAAAAGCAGACGTAGATAACTGATTAAAGCAGTTATTTTCTAATCACAGTAAATGATCAAGAATTACAAATTAACAGAAGTATTTGCTAAATCTTATACCACAAAACTCAAACAAACATTTGAAATGGAGTTTGCGAATGAAGGAAAGAGTCCTTCCCGTCCTCAGTTGCTACTGAAGCTTGGAAAATGGTGATAACCCACAAGTATTGAAGGAAGGATAAGGATACCGATGGTTGAGGTGGTGGTTTGGTATACAGGAAGAAGGAATGTGATGAGAAATTGCAGCTGGATTTGAGTAAATTTGAGAAGGAAACGAACGTTCTTTTCCCAACATAACTCTATATATATATATATATATATATTTTAAATCTTGTTAGAGACCCACCAGACCACCCAACCCTCATTCTTTTAATTTGGTGCCACATTAGCAAACGCTTACAAGACCACCAGCACGAATGCCCACCACAACATTTTCTCTCCTGATATCTATACGTAGTTTTGATTTATTATGAACATAATTTTCATTTTATATTAGACATATATTGATGTAATAGTTATTAAAAGTTATTATTTGTAAATTAAGATTTTAATTTTAAATCATTAATTAATTTGACCATTTAGTATTTGACACATGATTATATTCCCATTTAATCATTCATCTATTTATATATAATATTTTTTACATGATGAAAATATGAATTACAAATTAATAATTCGTGGATATTCACATTTTATAAATATTATATGTTTTGGAAAAAAAATTGGATCGAATTAAATACAATCGAAAAACTTAAAAATTTAAAAATAAAAGAGAAAAAAAATAAATAAAAGTTTCTATTGATAATACTGAGTAAACTTTTAGAAAATCTCCTTTCGTAAGCCTATCTTTAAGCTTTCTTTGTCCCCTCACACAAGTGAAAATTTGCTTCTATTTATAAGTCAGGCATTCAATATGATGCCTTGATTACATGAGAATAAAGGAACTGCTTTTCTCATTATACGAGGATAAAGATCATAACCTGCTTACTATGTAGATGTGGAGGATATAGTTTTTCTGTTACGTGAAATAAGGGAGAGTATCTTTTTCATAGCATTTAACTTCCCTCAACCTCCTGTTATTAAGGAAATCAAGTACACAATGTACTTATGGTCTAATATTCCATTAACTCCTTGTGTTTGGTATACAATTCTCCAGTATTTGACTTGATCTTCAAAGTCATTCCATTTGGTATCGACTAGCTAGTCACCTTATTAAGACTAGTAGCTGATCATCTTGCAAGATGCCAACGGAAGTCATCTCATTTTGCTAAGATCATTAAGCCAATCATCTTGCTAAATGTCCAAGAAATCATGTTCCTCTCTTTTCATGTACTAAGATAATTTCACCATAATTTTTTATATATTTATAATTTTATTATAAAATACGATTATGATTTCAGTATCAAAAATATATCCGATCAATTATATATGATTCAACAATCATGATAAGTTATGCAATCCAATTACATATGATACAAATCAATACAAATTAGATATAACTATTGGATTAAATATAATTAACCGGTGTACTTGCATTTTATAGTAAAATCCAATATGCAATATGTGCATATTAGCTCTTCATGGTTAGTATAAAATATATACGAGAATTTATTAGGTTATTTATATAAAGTTGATAGAGAGTTGAGAGCGATGGGGTATGGTAGCTAATGCTAACTCTCACCTAATTGCGTTAATATTGGTTGTAAGGTATATGTAGGTTATATAGATTGCAGACAATTAGGGAAAGTCTTGCAGTTGCCGAGTCTGCACCTAAATCTAATTTGGTGATGTTTAGGTATTTGTAAGATCGTGTTTAACCTTTTTACCAAAAAAAAATAATAATAATAATGATTAATCTGGTGTATGTATATATATATATATATAGAATGAATATATTATATCATTGGCAGCAGTTTTGCAGCAGTAGAAATTAATAATATAATATTATAAGTATAAATAGAGTAGGAAGCTGTTCCTTTCCTGTAGGCTGCAGGCAATCCCAATTAATGACTCAAGCTTTATGATGCAGGTGGTCCCTTTTATTTAAACGTGCTACTGGAGTGGTGGGTCATATCTGTAACATCTTAACCAACAAATACAAAATATCATCCATCAGGTTCAGATTCAGATTTAGCTGCTCTTTCCTTCCTAATTCCTATTTACCTCTTGTGCTGCTCTACTGTGTCAAATTTTATATTCCAAATAAAACGCTATATAGCTAGCTGGTAGTGAATGATTCCTCCTATATATATATATATATATGTATGTATGTATGTATAATGCCCTTATTACCAGATTCTTCATCACCATGACACCTTCCTTAATTTTGTCAACAAATATATTAAACAACTCGGAACTGATAATGTAGACACAATTAATATAACTTGTCCCCCCAAAACAAATATTATTCCACAGTGAACAGGTCACATTCATTCTAATTTCTAAACTCCGAACTGGTCGGTTATTTGTTATTCATTACAAAAGCAAGTAAATATGATTTAAAAGTATTAATTTATTGTCTTCCCGGGTCATCATCATAAGTTGGAAGGGAATTTTCTTTGGTCCATTGATTGGTGAATATTTGGCGTAGTATGCAAACATACATAAGAGAGAGAGTATCATATGGGGACCAAAATGGAGAATGGTGGAATATGGTGGTCGGAGAGCTGTATTGGTAATACTGGCAATTGGCAATAATGGGAAAATGTCAAAACTCAATTTAAGTACCATCTGATCGATCCTTATTACTTGCGGTTGCTGGTGATAAATTGCTAATGCTATTATGGCCTACGGGTTGGTTGTTCTAATGGGGATGGATCCGATAATATATACATATTTCATATATACCTTCATGGGGCCCCTTACCAACCCCCAACACCAACAGCCACTCTCTCTCTCTCTCTCTCCCCCTCTCTCATGTCTGCTCTGCGGAGATAGCCAAGCTATTTTGTCAAGAAGCTAAAATCCAACAATCATGACCAGTATTGTGTAACATATGAAATGAATGTAGTTTCACCAGGTGCTTCACCTTGCTTTCACATGCACATGGGGCTTTTGCATTCCATCTCTGTTTTTTCCCTTTTACTGCTACTGCTGGTACGGCTACGTCTTCATAATTCATAATTCTTTCCTTCTACTAAGTTTTCCTCCTCACTTTCCCTCTCTCCCTCCTTCCCATCTCCTCTCTTTCTGTAACAATCCCTCCACCAATTCAACTCCTCCTTGTTCCAAGAGAAAATATATAAACAAATAAATATTCCCAGTTATATTATTCAACCCAGTTTATTTGAAATGGGAATTGGCTCGTTCAAAGGTTTTGACTGGATTATACATAAGCTGGGGCGCCCTGATTCCTTCAGTTGACCATGTCTTGGTCCACAATGGCTTCTTGCAAATGCATATTTTACTTTATCAACTTTCATGGTGTATCTTCTTCAAACCCCCAAAAATTTTCTTCTTCTGTAGGATCAGCTGTGATGTTAAAGGTCATATTCTGCTTGAGCTAGATTTTTTTTTTTTTTGTTTGGATTACACTTCTCTGAGGTAATGGTTTCAAGTCTCTGCTTTCCAAACTAATAATTCCATGTTTCAATGGATGCTTCAGTTTTCCAAACTAGAAATTCGATTATCAGTGAATACTAGCTGTTGTCCCTTTTTACTGAAATTTGCTTTTGCCTTTGCATATGGTTTCTCTGTATTAAAAATCCAAGTTAGATCATGTTTCTTCACACACAAGTGTGACCATTCACGACCTTCCTTAGCGATCGCACTTCACTTCTCTCTTTCTATGTTGCTTTCTATTTCCATCAATTTTATTCACAGAGAGAAAAATGGTCAATGAACTTGTTTGATTATTGAGAGACCAAGAAGAAAGAGAGAGAGAGAGAGAGAGAGATTTCAGATAATGTGCCGTCTCTCTGCTATTTAGAAATCATTCTTTTCCATTATGCATTTTGATAGTTTTAGCACAAAACAGCATTTCAAAATAATAATACTTGGTAATGTATTCCCCTGTTATAAATTGAATTCCTTGTACATTTTTTTATTTGTTTCCAGGAAACTGTGCAGTTGCAGATATAGACATTAAACAGGAATACAATTCTTACTACCACCTTCAAAATTTTAAAGAGCCTCGGAAGAAAATGCCATGGACCCCAGAAAATCTGTACACAAGCTTGATGAAACAATCCATTCCCTTTTAGGCCTGAAGTCACATCTCACATCTAGCTGGGTCAAATCTGTTTGTGATATCATAAAAAGCCTACCATATGAAATTTCACACTCTGAAACAATTAGAGATTCCTTAGAGAAAAAAGATGATGATATGAGCAGTCTCATCCCAAACATTGAAGGTAAATCCTAGGCTTTCTATATATTGTGTGCCTGTGAGTGTCAGCAGCTGCATGTCCATGTAAAAATGTTGACCACTCGTCACTGGCCTGTCACTTTTTCTGTTCCCTGTTAACAGATGAACTTGCTTTCTTGACTTCCCACATAAATCAACTCAACGCACAGAGAAGGCAGGTCCTAAATGACCTTCTGGACTTGAAAGGTTAGACATCTTCAACTAAAAACTATTAACTATCTGTGTTAAACTGAAAGTAAACATTGCACTTCAAGTGTTCTTACAAAAGAAGGTCCAAGTTTTCAGTCCAAAAAGGAAACCATACACAGACACCAGCAATAATGGCCTATTTTATTTGCTATATCGCCAAGTTCAAGGTGTCAGATGGATCAAGTATAGTCTCTAAAAACATGTGATATAATCGGCGTTTTTATTACCATCTAGAATTTATCTGTTTGATGTTCACTCTTGTAAACCCTCGCAAATGCTCCTCTTTCCACGAGTATGATTCCCTTCTTTTATTCAAGATAGCTTGTGCGCAAGCACACACAGTTGCGCCTGCATAAACACATATACCAATCAGATTATGTATTTGTAGGCTACATCTCCAGGTCCAGAGTTCAAATCTAGACATAGTTTTAATGAGTTTAATCTTGCCCAAATATATATATATATATATATATATACCATCAGATTATCAGATAAGTAATGGAATGAAGGCCATGATTAAAATGAAAATAATATGCTCACTAAAATTGGCTTTGCAGGAAACATTCGTGTATTTTGTCGCATCAGACCAATCACATCAGAGGAGAATTTTGGCCATTTTAGACCTCTTTCTGCTTTGGACTCAAGTAATGTTCTTCTCAAGCTCGCTGATAATAAGGGTAAAACCTACAGCTTTGACAAGGTTTTCGGTGCAGATTCGTCCCAAGGTGCTTGCAGTGCATTTAGTTTTTTGTTTGCAAGTCATTTCTTCTATTTTCTCATGGCTAATAAGTAACCAGCCACCTTGCATGTGCCAATAACTCATCCAGATTGTCCGACTCTGTGTTTTAACTGAGAATTTGGTAGTTGTAACTTTCAGATGAAGTCTTTTCAGAAGTTGAGCCAGTCATCAAATCGGCCCTGGATGGCTACAATGCATGCATTTTTGCATACGGACAGACTGGAACTGGAAAAACCTTCACCATGGTGAGGACCAATTGCCGCCATCATGGGTTTACCACACAATGCTCAATTTCCACGATATAGCAAAAAAAGAAAGTCATGTTTTAGGGAAAAATGACACACTAGATGACTGAATATATAGCAGCCAAAGACTGCATGTCCTGTATTGGCCGATCATGTTTCAGTTAAATAAGTAGAAAGAATCTTTCTGACTCTACTCCTTTTTTGGCATAAATTTCATAGGAAGGTACTCTTAATTTCCCAGGAGTCGTGCCACGTGCAATTGAAGCACTTTTTAAGCAAGCAGTCAATAGCAACCATGCGTTTCTCTTCAGTTTCAGTATGCTTGAGATTTACTTAGGAAATCTCAAGGACTTGCTTGTCCCTCATCCAGTGAAAGCAATGGATTCTATGCCGCCATGGTGAGTATGCAGTTATAATCCAAAACAACACCTATCCTTTTGAGGATAGAGGTGCATTCACAAGTTAAAAAACTTGCAAATGTCCACACCATGGAAAAGCTATGCAGTTATATGCATATAAATAAACAGATGCATATGCATATATATTTTTGTATATTTGTTACAACACTCTTGACAATTTTGGAGTTTTCCATTGCTATAATCTATTTTGATCAGTTATACATTTTTCCACCACACTGTATTAGATGTTTGGAATTGATCCGGACTCATAAGCCCCATAATTCACCTTCTGTATGCATTAAATTGAAGTGCAGAGAATCTTAAAAGATTGTACTCTAATGTTCTCACACAAGCAACTTTCATATGATGCATCCTTGTTTATAATATACAATCAAGACATTTTTGGTTCTAAAATTCTTAAGAATTCCCCAATTATTAATTGTTTAGTGTCAGTAGTGCTGGTATTATCATGGGCTTGCCAATAAAATAGTTGATCGAGTTAATCATCTAACCTCTTTTCTTCACCTTATAAAGATGACTGGAAGTTGAAGAGGCTTCAGAAGCATGTCAAAAAGTTAAGTTCACCCCCAATGTTTATGTTGTTTGACTTACATAAGCAAGTTGTGAATACCACTTTCTATGTTTCGAAAGAAAAAAAGTACATGTACTAGTTAACTTATCATAAGCCATATGTAACAACAAAGAGGAGCCAATACAAGTGATTGTTATTGTACATTACATTGGCATAATTAAGGCCTAGATACTAGTTTGAGATCATTGAAAATTTCTGTTTTACCTGAGCAGCCTTTCAATTCGAACAGACTTAAGGGGTGAGGTTGAAATCGACAACCTTGTGGCTATTCAAGTGAATGACTTCAATCAAGCTATGAAGCTATATAGATTAGGATGCCGATTCAGATCAACCGCTTCTACAAATTCTAACACTAAATCAAGCAGATCACACTGGTACTTTCACCAACTTTGTTATATGTAATGTAGGAAAACTTAGAAAGCAAACGAAATAACTTAGGATTGCTTGTTCTACCTTTTTTCTACAGCTTGATTCGTTTGTCAATCACATGTTATGATGCTCCAGAGAGGCGTAGAGAAACAAATAAAGTTTGGTTAATCGACCTTGGGGGAAGTGAGCGTGTGCTTAAGACAAAGGCATGGGGTAGAAGACTTGATGAAGGAAAAGCCATCAACTTGTCGCTTTCAGCTCTTGGAGATGTCATCAATGCCCTTCAAAAGAAAAATGGCCATGTACCTTACAGGTAACTCCCAACATTCTTCAATCATCATAAAAAGAAAATAACAAACAACAAAGAAATTTTTTAACTTATTGGGCTCTTTGAGTCTTAGAAAGTATGCACTGACTAACAACTTTTTTTGCATCCGGTTATAGGAACAGCAAGTTGACACAGGTTCTTAAAGATTCCCTTGGTAATCATATTTCTTCCCTCAATCACATTATCTATTTTTGTTCAATGAAACACTTGGTAACAACAACAGTCCAACTTAATGTGTATATATATATATATATATATACACACACAGGGTACATATGGGGATGACATGTTGTTAATTTAATGGTGTATGCCACCAAGTATTTGACTTTACAGAAAATTAAATTAATTAATTGGAGAAATTAAGAAAGTAACTTTATTTATATTTATTTCTTTTAGCATAAAGAGCAATTTATAACTTAAAAACAGTTCCCATATGCTTCAAAGTTAAGAGTATTATAATAATTCATAACATTGAAAAGATGTTGTGCTAATTTGTTCCTTCTAGAAGGTATCTGTTTGTTAATTGTTAGCACCAAAAATAAAAGGGTATCTTATTCTATACTCTTCACTTGATTCTGCATATTTTTTTATCTTCAGGAGAGGATTCAAAGTCTCTGATGCTAGTTCATGTCAGTCCTAAAGAAGAAGATCTGTGTGAGACAATATGTTCTTTAAATTTCGCAACAAGGGTGAGAAGCATTCATCTGGGAATGCTTGATTCTGCTGTAAGTGAAAATAAATTATGTTACTTCTATAAACTCATACGTAACTTAGTAAACTTATTGAAACATAATAGCTAATTCAAATCTTTGTTCTGGCCAAAGACATATATGTCACAATAATTGACTTTTTGGTCATTTAAAACAAAAATTCATTTAAAACATTAGTGCAATTTATCCACTGATTATTTTGGTGTTGGATTGTACTTACTGAATGGATGAATAACAACATTCAGGAGTGGTCGAACACTTTACTTGGTTCCTGATGGTTTGCATTAGCCTACAAGTACTCTTATAACCTCATCTAAACTGATGCAGAAAGTTGCTTTGTCTTTTTCTAAATTTGATCCACGCTAACAATGGCCATTTGATTTAACCTCGGATATCAGGAAGAGAGAGAGCAGAAGGAAAATGCGATGATGAATCTGCAGCAAAAAATGAAAATGATTGAAGATGAGCGCCAAGATATTATGAATAATATCAAGAAGTTACATGTGGAACTAGAAAATTTGATGGGGACAGCCCCATCTTCAAATGAAGAACCAGATGCCTCCCATTCGTTTATTGAAATGAATCAATATAATGCTGAAAGAATGAGGAACAAAACTACAGATAACATAGCAGCCACCATATTGCAGGTGCCAAGATTTATGAGGCCAACTTTTTGCAGCAGAGGAAAATCTGGAATAAATCACCAACTTTTGGAAGACAAAGCCAAAACCACTGCAAGACGGAGAAGGCCACTGTCTCGTGCTGAGTCTGTGGGTTTCCCTGTAAAGTGCACTTCAGCATACAATTCAGATTGCAGTATTTCCAGAACTAGCTGTTTGATGGGTCTGAATGTGGAAAGTAGTGCAGATAATGGAACAGAATACACTCAAGATGAGTATGACATTAAAAAGATAGTATTCCCGGAACAAGAAACATCACCAGAGAGTTCAGTACATGGTTCCCTCGTTAACAATGAAGGGTGTGGAAATAGAAAGGTTAATAACTGTAGCTCTGCAAAATATTTGAAGGTTGACAATTGGCTTCGGTTACATAAGAAGGAACCTACCATCAGTGGTAGTTCTCATCAGAGTAAACGAGTTTTAGCAATTCCTGTCCCAGAGAAGAAACATACATGTAATGGACAGAAAAAAGACAAATTGCAAGATGCGAAAGAACATTATTATAAGAATGAAAGGGAAAATATTTCCAACCTTGAAAAACTGAAGGGTGTCAATATGAAGGGATCTGGAAGGTCTATACAAAGAATAACTAAAATCGATACAGCTCCAATTCTGGCGGATTTTGTGAATAAGGACTCAAGGTGTGATTTGATATGTGCATCAGATAAAACTGATGGAGACATAATAAAGCATGCAAAAGGTTCATTACATGGACAGTCAATGGAAGAAAGCAAAACTGATAGTCCCAATCAAGATAATAATCCCATCAACAAGTGTGTGGAAATGCAAGAAGCAAAGGATGAAAGAGAATGTTCAAATTATTTTTGGTCAAACAACAGTGAAAGGAGTCAACATTCTAAAAATGATGTTGATTATAGAATGTTGGATGCAAGAGAAGATTCTGGGTTGTCAATCTCAAAATCAGAACAAGAACCACACTCTCCACAAGTGCCTGCTGATATGGGTTTGAAAGAAGGTAAAAAAGAAGGCTTGGACAACTTAGATCAGAGCTCAGCAGTGGGATCAAAACCCAGCATACTCGAAATGAGATCCCAAAGAGGGTTATTTGCAGGCAAATCGAAACCAAAAGACCTGTTTACTACAATGGTGAAATCAAAAGATAATACCAAGAACTCAGGTAAGACTCAAAAGCTATTAAATAAAGGTGGTTTCTGATTCTATTCTCTCAAGCATAAATAACTTCAGACAGAATGAGTGGAAAATATAAAACTTAAAAAAAAAAAAAAAAAAAAATGGTTCATGATCTTACATTTCTATGTTGCTCTATTTTTTGGCCAGGAATTTACCACCTTTTTAAAGAGAAAATTCAGATCTTATGGGCCACTGCTCTTCTAGGAATGGGATTTCAAACTTTGGGACTCGAACATGATTTTTTCCATGGTTTAATGCTTTGAAGCAGTTCTTAATAATAACATAAGACCCGAAACGTCCTTGCACAATGGTCATGGTAACCAGGGAGGGGCTCAGAGTGAACACTTCGTAAACAATGTTGTAATTACTATTTCCAACATTCCACGTAGTAAACTTAACCATAAATAAGAAATTCTCCATTTATGGAAAAATGTGAAACAATACAGGCATATCAAGATGCTTTTCAAGAAACTATGAAGCTCTAACCAATGTGGCTGGGACTCTTTGACTGAAGGAGCAAATGGTTCCAACTTTTTGAATATGCCTATGGTTCTCTGAACAGCTACCTTGATGATGTAACTATCTATTAAATTACTTCTATTTACATCTGTAAGCAGTACGCTCAATTAGATTATAATATTAAACAATTTTGAGGATTAAAGCCTTTTTTGTACAGAAAAACCTTATTTAATTACTAGTCTGATGTTTATTCCTTGATTGTACATGGACAGCATGTACACTAGTTTGAAATGGATGTTTCTTTTTGTTAGGGATTTTAATCAGTGAAAAAAACGTATCGGAAAGGAAAACAAAAATGAAGTAAAACACAAAGGAATAATGTGTGCATATGAAAGTGTATCAGCAGCCCCAAAAAAGGGGAGAAAGTCTGGAAGATACATACTTCGTGAAAGAAATGCTATCACAAATATGCTGATGTAGCAAAGCTCCAGTCCTATCCAATATCATTCAAGTCCAGCAGCAAATTTTACAATTTGATAAACTGGCCGGCAACCATACAAGATTATCAAGAAGACCTTCACTTTGCTGACCTTCTCTTCTCTTCTCCATAAACAGTTTATCCAATCTTTTCAATATATGTACATTGTAATCTTTCTTTCAGCACAAGAGCAGAATTGAGTCACACGATGTCTTCTAGGTTACTCAAACTGATTTAATGGCAGATTCACAAAGATAAAACTAGCATCACTCCATGCTCACTCACCAAATTTGAGCAGCCCATTGCTTTCCTCCTGCAGATTGCCAGCCTGGTCCAATTGCTCATATATTGTAAGTAGGATATCATGTATTCTACAAAACTCAGAATGCGATTTATCTCCCGCAATGAATTGATGAACTGTGTCATTCACTTCAGTGAAACTCCAGCCTGACATCTTCTTCACACCCGTATCTCTCATCACCTTCCTTACCATCCCAGATTCAGTCCATCTACCTTGAGCAGCGTAAATATTAGACAAAAGTGCATAGTTTCCACTATTATGTGGCTCCAACTTAATCAGAAGCTGCAAAGCATGATCACCAAGGTTGGCATCACCGTGTATTTTAGAAGAAGCAAGAAGAGATCCCCATATGGCAGCATTTGCTTCAAATGGCATCCTCCTAACAAGTTCTAATGCTTCTCGAAGATAACCAGCCCGCCCCAGTAAATCGATCATGCAGCCATAGTGTTCAATCTTCGGCTGGATCCCATATGTAGAAGCCATGATGTTGAAGTACCAACTGCCCGTTTCAACCAACCCAGCATGACTACAAGCAGAAAGGATGGCCATGAAAGTAACGTCATTGGGCTTAACTAGAGCACTTTCCATGCGAGAGAACATTTGAATGGCTTCTCGTCCAAGGCCATGAAGAGCTAGGCCAGAAATCATCGTTGTCCAAGTTACAACATTTTTAACTTTCACAATTTCAAAAAGATCCAGGGCTTTCCTTATTTTGCCGGATTTTGCATACATGTCAATGAGCGCATTTTGAAGAGTAATCAGTCCAGAAAATCCACGTTTTTGAATATAGTTATGGAGCCAAACCCCAAAACGGAGGGCACCCAGATTGGCACAAGCAGAGAGTACGGCCAACAATGCGATTTCATCGGGCTCCACATTCGCAAGTTGCATTCTAACGAAGATGTGGATAGCCTCCTTCGGCCGTTTCATTTGGGCATACCCTGCAATCACGGCAGTCCAAGAAATCACATTCCTCTGCCTCAGAGGCATATGCTCGAACACATTCTGGGCGCTATCAGCATCGCCTGCCTTTGCATACCCAGCTACCATGGCGTTCCAGAGAGATACATCTCGAAATTTGACACCGTCGAAAAGCTTCCGAGCAGAAAAAACACAACCACAAGATGAATACATTCGGACGAGAGCAGCGACGACGTTGAGATGGGAGTGCAAACCAGTGGCAATAGTCTGGCAGTGAATCTGAGCGCCCAGAGGGAGGGAGGAAAGGCGAACAACAGCGTTGAGAACGAAAGGGAAAGAGTAGGAATCGGGACGCAAGCCGGCATGAGGAATTTGGTTGAAAAGAGAGATAGCATGTGAGGGAGTAGGGAGGAGCAGGCTGATCATGGTGTTATAGAGATATATGGTAGTTGTGGGCGTGTGTGAGTGAGATTTGCATTTGGATATAAATTTGAATTTGGAGACGAGCGCAACGATGGAAAAGGCGTAAGCGGAGAATCCGAGAGAAAAGCAGAGGTGGAGGAAGTGAGAGAGAAGAAGAGTGTCATGATGAAGTCCTCTGGGAACCATAAAGCCATGAGCTTGGTGGATGTGTTTCAGCCTCACCAACTTCCTCCTCATGCTCATCTCCATTGCTCATTGCTCATATTTATATATATATATATATACATATATGTAAATATGCTTGCCAGTTCCCCCAGATTCTATTTTTTTCACTCTTCAACCTCCAGCTGCAAGCGTATATATGGTTAGGAACGCGTTACCTTGGCATGTTAAATGTTAAATATATTAGTTTAATTAATGATTTAAAATTATTATCACATTATTAACTATTTAACTATCAATATAAAATAGATCTTGATAGATCTCAAAATTGTGTGTGTATATATATATATATATATATCTATATTTATATATATTTATATATTATATTGAAAAAAAGTCAAACTTACAGAGAGAGAGAGAGAGAGAGGATTTTGTTATAAAAACTATTTATTTTTAAATGCTTCATAAATTTTTTATACATTTATCTTATACAAATGGCTAAACGCATGTATAATTGAGCACGACAAGCATTTACGATGGTGTAAATAAATATGCTACAAACGAAAATCATAAATTATAGTTACATAAATAAATACAGTCAATCTTGTATAATAATAAATTAATAATAATGATTCAAAAGAAAAAATCTTGTATAATAAATTTTTACCGTAGAATTTTTTTTTTTTTTCAATTTTTTTTTATCTTTTTGACAGATAGTCCAACGCAACCTTCCTAACAAACAAAGTCAGTCGTCATAGTAGTGCTCTGGCAGGTTTAAAAAAAAAAAAGAAAAAAAGAAAAATTCCGAATAATAAGTTTGGTATTTTATTTCTACAATTATGAGATTGAGGTTTTCCCCAAAATTTCCTTCTTTTCGTATTCTTCATCTTCTCTTTCTCCTCCTCGTCCTCCTAGTTGGAGTGTCTCTCTCTGCTGCTAGACTAGTGGTGGCAGTCGTCCCAGGCCAGAACCCTAATTCCAACGCAAATTGGCGGTTCATTATCGGCTAGATCTGGGCTGAAGCCCATCGATTTGTGAGAGAAAAATCTGAATGCAATTGAAGAATTAATTGTTGTAGTAGGAGTTTAGTTGTATAGTTCTGTTTATTTTTTATAAACCGGGAGAGAGAGAGAGAGAGAGAGATAGCATATCTGTTGGGTGGGGGGTGGGGGAAGATGGAGGGTAGTTCCGGAGGAGGAGGAGGAGGAGGAGCAGCAGCAGCAGCAGCAGCAGCAGGAACAACGGCAGGAACAGGAGGAGGAGGAGGAGGAGGAGGGAATGATGTAGAACTGCTGTGTAAGACGCTGCAGGTGGAACACAAGCTGTTCTACTTCGATCTCAAGGAGAACCCCCGCGGGCGGTATCTGAAAATATCAGAGAAGACTTCGGCCACCAGGTCCACCATCATTGTCCCCTTCTCTGGCATCTCCTGGTTCCTTGATCTCTTCAATTACTACGTCAATTCCGACGACCAGGATGTCTTCAGCAAGGAATTGCAGCTCGACACCAAGGTCTTCTACTTTGACATTGGCGAGAACAGGAGAGGTCGCTTTCTTAAGGTCTATCGTTTCTATTTCCCTAACTCCTTCTCTTCATCGGTTTTATTCTCCCCATAGTAAACAAAATTATTTTTTTTGTTATTACCATACTTAGTCTACTACTACACTTGTGAGTGTATTGTTATATACTTGGTGGTTTTGCGTCGTTTTATCATTTGGTTAACAAATGAATCATCTTTGTTTCTTCCTGAATTTCAATTCATTTTACTTGCTCGAATTCTCAATTGCCTATATTAGCTGAATGGATTTGTTAGCTCTAGCCCCCAGCCGCAGCTTTGCACTTTGTCTCCCTTTCTTCTTTCTCTTCAATTTGGTATTGGAATTTTTTTCTTTTTTTTTTTTTTCTTTTTTTTTTTTTAAATTTTTTACGTACTAATATCATCTCATATATGCTTATATTTAGTTCTATTGCATTTATAAATATATGAATGGACAATGTCAATAATATATACATCCAAGAATTCTTTCCTCTCCCAAGGGAGATATTTAACTGGACCGGTAGCTAACCACCATAGGATTAGATCAATGGCTACTTTTTGCTCTCTCTCTTCCTGTAGCCAGTTAAGTCCCTTCCCTTTCTCATCACTCTTTGGCTCTCCATCTCCAGCAACTCAACTGAAGCCAAAAAAATTGAAAGAAAAGCTAAACTACTAAAACTGTAAATGCTAGCTAAAAACATCTAAAATCAAATTCTTTCTCTCAAATTAATTAGTCTATTTTGCAGTGAAGTCTATTTGTTTAACTTGGTCCATTCATAAAGAGAAAAGTGATAAAATGGATGCAGGGGAGAGGGAGACAGGAAGGGAGAAAAAGACAGGAAAAAACAGCAGTTAATCTAATCCTTTGGTCCATATGTAACTCCAAATGAAATTATACCAGTTAAGATTAATAGATGATGATGATAAAAAAAAATTCCCAAGCTATTAAAATCCTTTTTCTTAATTAATCATAAACTAAATAGTCATGAATAACTAATTTGTAACTTCATGTTCTGCTCAAAGGTTTTCTAGTTATTAACCTGCAAGTACACGCAACTACGCCTGTGAACTCGGATAGCCTTTCAGCATTCCTTTCATCTACCCTACTCTAAAGGGAATATCTGGGAAATTGAGGGCTTAATAGTTTACTTCTAAAAGTGTTCTTTAAAATTCATTGATTTTTCTCCTTATTTTCTTCCCGCTGGAGTTGCTTAAATAATAGTGGCAAGTTCTAACCAACCATAAGCTTGGTCTTCGCTTAGCAGTTCAATTAGGAAGTTTTTGTCTTCTTGCGATAGAAAAGGAAATGTAACTGGTAACTCGTACTTAAGCCCCTGAAGACTACAAGGCTCTCTTAATACAAAAATGTCTTCAGTCATCTTGAAATGACATTGGGTAGCTCAGTTAGTTCATTGTGTTCTCGTTCTAATGTCCATATGCATAATGGTGTTCTGATTTGTTAAATGCCTCTTCTCTTCTCTCTGTTTTGCTTGCTAAGAGCATCTCCAAGAAGCTCTTTAAAAGCCTACATTTATCTATTTTAAAGAGTGATATCCATTTTTTATAACTCCAACAAACTCTTTAAATTGAAAAGTTAAAATAAAGAGCGAGACTTGGCTCTCCAAATGTAGAGAGTCAAACGCACTCTCTATATAAAATTATCAATACATTTATTTACTACTCTACAATGCCCAATGCATAATTATAATTATACTTAACTTTATATATATATACATATATATATATATATTATTTTAATTTAATGTCAATAGAAAAAAGAGGAAAGCCAAAAAAGGTAAAAAATAAATAAAAAATAAAAAAGGTAAATCATAGTTATTTATTGGGAATTAAAAAAATAAAGAATGATGATAAAGAGTAGTATTGGAGTTGACTAAAAAATTTCACTCTTTATCATATAAGTTTCTCCAAGATGCTCTTCATCTTGAAGATTGTGCACTTCAAAATAAAAAGCACTATTGGATTTGCTTATGGGCATAGGCAGCTTCAATGTTATACACAACTAAGGCCCTGCCTTTAAATTATTTAGTTTTTACCATCTAAATAGGAAGGATAGTGCCGATATATTACTACTTATCTAACTGAAATGACTAGAAAACATACAAATCCCGTTAAAACTTACCTGTCAATCGAATTGAAAATTAATGTTATCTGAATAGAAAAGAGTCAAAGGATACTTTTATGTGTTTCAACTTCTTTCAGGCTAAAATGTCTTATCTATGGTTGGTTCCTTCGGGAGCGCATGGTTATGTTGTTGCTCCAACTAATTGTGATACTTTTATGGTTAAGCGTCCTTCATTACCTTGCTTATTGTTTTATTTGTTGTTGCATAAGTTGCTAGAATTTGAAAGAAGAGAAGGTATTTCTAACACCGGACTTCCTTCTTTTCCTCCAATGTTGCTCAAATAGATTTATACGTGCAGGTATCAGAAGCTTCTGTTAGTAGAAATCGCAGTACTATTATTGTGCCCGCAGGAAGCACGCGGGATGAAGGTTGGGCAGCATTTAGAAATATTTTGGCAGAGATAAATGAGGCATCAAGGCTTTTTATGCTACCTAATCAGGTGTCTTTTTATGCTTTAAACTCCTTTCTCGCTAGGTATAACTTGCTTATATAATTTTCTGAAAGAGGTGTCTCACATGTCCTTTTAAATTCACCTGGCTCTTGTCATGCCAAAACAGCCAAGTTCTGAACCTTCAGAACGTCTTGTTGGGCTTTCAGATGATGTAGGTGCTGGATTCATATCAGGTCACAGTAGTCAACCCACCACTACTTCTGAATTGAACATAGACAGATCCGTTGAATTGCCAGCTCAAGATGAAATTGGTAACATGGGGATTTCCAAAGTAATAAGAGCTGATCAAAAGAGATTCTTTTTTGATCTTGGTAGCAATAACAGGGGTCACTTTCTAAGGATATCTGAGGTATGTTGAAGAAATTTATTGA
Organism: Ziziphus jujuba; assembly: GCF_031755915.1. Classification (NCBI taxonomy): domain Eukaryota; kingdom Viridiplantae; phylum Streptophyta; class Magnoliopsida; order Rosales; family Rhamnaceae; genus Ziziphus; species Ziziphus jujuba. Next base: position 33,790,639 of record NC_083382.1, on the reverse strand, counting down.
GAGTACAAGGAATATTTGTTTATTGCTTTTTATATGTTGTGCTTCTGATGCCTCAAATTCTAAAATATTTTGTATGTCTACTGAGATTGCAGGTTGCAGGATCTGATCGGTCATCCATCATTCTCCCACTCTCGGGGCTCAAGCAATTCCATGAAATAGTAGGTCATTTTGTGGAGATCACAAAAGATCGAATTGAAGGAATGACAGGTGCAAATGTTCGAACAGTGGAGCCTCCTCAGAGATGAATATCACCATGGGTTTGGATGAAAAAACAAATAATTGGAGTCTGTCAACGTTGCGTTAGAGCTAGAAGTGGGTGTTTGATTAGTGGTGGATTGTGCATTCAGTTGTTCTGTTATTTTTCTTATCTTTGTTCTCTCATTCAAGTCTGAAATAATCCGATTCCTGTCTGATCAGCCTAGAATTCGGAAATGATTGCCAAGCTTAAATTCAAGCGAAGAAATAATAGGAAAAAGCAACCAAATATTATTTGTAATTGCCAGTTTGATGATGTTGGCATCCATGTCACAAACATAATAATGATCATTTTCACATGTGCTTTTTTATTTGTTACCAGTGGTACACGATACATAGATTTGCATTTTAACCTCTTGGACTGGACTGCGTTGCAGGGCGTTTTGATTGAATTCTTATGGTTCGTGTATTCAATTCTGATCATGCTAAATCGTCATGTGGTAACTCACTGTTTTGAGGGCTATTCTACTCATTGCCCCAAGATGGTCAGAGAGTATTTCCAGAGCTACGACCTTGCTAAATTATACAGTGCATAAAATTTTGCAAATGGTATGAGCTTGCGTTCAAGATTTTTTCTGTAACTTCTGGCCTTTCCTTCATATTAGTCAACTATATATGAACTATATTGCTTCACTCATTTTTTGACCATTCACCCAAAACATAAAAAATGAAAAATAAAGTCTGCATGCATATATATTTTATTCAACATGATATTCGCTAAATTTATTTGTGAAATGTTTGATTTTAATTAAAAATGCTATATATTATAGCCCTTTAATTAATTTTGTAAGATTTTGAATATCGGTCCTCGAATTACAAGGCAAACGCAGACAAAACTATCGATAAAGGAATATATTAGAAGACAAAGGGCAGTCATGATAAGAATAAAACAGACAATGCATAAATTTCACTAGGTTTTCATTTGACATCAATTTAGGTGATTATGAGGTGATAGACATGACATGATTTATTTAATCTAAATTCTAATGAGATGCTTTAGATATATTAATATATGACAATCTGAGGATGCATAAATAGTTGCTTTTGTTTTGTCATCTTTTTCCTGAGTGGGGAGTCAACTGTCTGTGGCAAGGTTTTAGATTATTCTAGTTACATTAATGCAAGTGCGATAGTTGCTCTAGTTACATTAATGCATCGGCTTAATGAATCGGTATAGATATAGATATAGATATAGATCTAGTTGAAAGATGGGTATAGATATAGATATTGTTTAATGAATCGGCTTACTTTTGTTCAATCAAACAATCAACAAAATGGGAGACCTAAATGGAATGAGAAGTGGCGACATGCATTTTACATTGATGAATTTGAAGAGGAGAGAGAGAGAGAGAGAGAGAGAGAGAGAGAGAGAGAGCACTTAGTCCACGTCAAACTTTCCTCATCATTCAAATTGAAAAAGAAAGTTGGACAGGATTTTATTCCAAATGTTCCTTTCTCTCTTGCGGTCAGTGACACATAAAATAATAATTTTATTTGTTATTATCAAATATGCTCACCCTAGTTGGCTGTATAAGAGTAGGATGGAAAAATCTAAATAATATAAATTTATAACCTTTTTATTTTTATTTTTAATACGAAAAATCTAATAACAAAAATAAAACAATTAAATAAATTGTTATATTTAGAGAGTGTAGATTACGCTTTTTAAAAAAATGAAAAATTTATACATTTTTTAATCTAAATTTAATATTGTATCACATCATTATCATAGACCATAAAATAAGATGAGTAGCATATTAAATCAAATATACATATATATATATATATATATTGCTAGAATAAACATTTGTCATCCACCATACTATGAGCGCAAAATCTCAGATATGTTATCTAATAAAAATATCAGGCAATATATTGTCAAACATATAAAAACACTAGGTGTCCACATTATTATTAGGGATAGGCACCTGCTATTGTAAACCTACATATGCACACGCATATGTATATATATATATATATATATAAACAGCAAAAAGTAGCAACTAGGAAGAAGCTATATAATTATCAATGTTAAATACAATTAACCCTCTTAACTATCACATCTTTTGTATATTACCTTCTAAACTATAAAAGTGCCCTATTGTCTCCTAAATTATTGTTTTTCGTTATTTTAGTTTAATTAAGCTATTATAATAAATGAATTTTATAAAATTAACTATATACAACTAATGTAACTCTATTAAAAAACAAATTTATTATGTTTTATTTCATTTTTAACTAATGTTTATGATCTAATTTTACCAGATTTATTTGAAAAAAAAATTGAAGAATTACACTAAAGTGACTAAAAAAAAAATACAATAGTTCAGGAGGCAAAGATATTTTTTTAAGTTCAGAAGGTAAAGTACAAAAGATATAAAAGTTTAAGGGGAAAATGTATTTAATCCAAATTATTATTATAGATAGAAAGATATGTATATATATTTACATATAAATAGTGATGGTTAGAGCTAATAATTTTAGCATTAAATCTTTTCTTTATCAACAAATTTTGAATTGCTTCAATGATTTAAATTTGAAAATATTTTTATAGGCCAACAAGGCCCTTTAGAAATTATTTTTTCTAATTAATATTTTAATATTTTATTAAATATATATCAGATCATTAATTAATTTTTAAATCTTAGCTTGAAGTTATTAATAAAATAAAATTTGATGTTAAATCTAGCACATGAACCTCATTAAGCTTGATTCTATACACACATATAGCGTGACTCTACATATATATATATATATATATACATATATGTAATTTTGATCATATTAGGATATGTAGATTTTAATAAAATTTGAATGTACCAATTATACCCAATCTCTTTGTGCCGAGCTCTTGTAGAAAGATTGGCTACTGGCAAATGCATCCCATTTTATTAATATTAATAAAATATCCTCTTGTCATAATTTATATATATATATATATAAAGATATAGTTTTTTTCTCTTATCAAAATAATATAAATTTGGAACTCTTCAAGACGAAGACGATACATATCTTAAAATCTATCAACTTAAAAATATGTGTTATTCTGGACAATAATGTCCCTATAAGAGAAAATTCTTATTTATATATATATAAGATTGAGGGCGGGGACCTCTCAATGTACTTAAGAGTAAAAGTGTAGCGAGAACTATAAGGAAAGGGATGGATGATGGAAGGAAAAGGATATTTAAAAGGAAAGGAAAAGAGGAGAGGAGGAAAGGGAAGCGTACATTCCAGCAATGCTGATGGCAACTACTCAGGGGGATTGTCTGTCTGTCTGAGTCTGACAGATACTCCCACTCCCAGTTGCAGTTGAATGAACAATAATTTGATGATGATTATGATATATATATATATATATATTATTAACAGCTAATTGTGATTGCAGAGCTCCTTTTTGCTATAGCCTATAGCTATAGCTCTAGCAGTAGCTATAGCTTCTCCTGTGATTGTTGTTTAATTTGGTTTTAGGTGACTTACTGAGAGTAGTATGTGTGTGTGTGTGTGTGGGGTAACATTCTCCATTTCTTCTCTCAATCTCATTACTGATCCTCCTGCGTTTCTACGCTGCAGTAGTAGTACTGCATATATTTATCTATAATTAACTAATCAATAATCGATGCTAGCTTCATGTTCCAAGTCAATAGGATTGATTTTGATGCTTCATACTGGTGGACCACCATAGCTAGCCTAGTTAATTTTTTATGATGTTTCCTCCCCCACTCACCACTCACTCAGATGATAGAATCAGATGATAGAATGTGACAACTCTTTACTTGTTGAAGGATTTAGGACCACTCTCTTACAGTGACAATCTCCATCTCATTCTCACTGGATGATCGATGTTGAATATTCATATACTATTGGACATTTTATGTTGAAAATCTAATAACATAACAAGCGTTAAAGAATTGTTATTTGTTCAATTAATATTTTAATATTACTTTGTCAATTAAGATAACATCATCAATATTTAGATATATGATTAGGTGTCCTCTTATTTGGAGACGTGTTCTCTTTGTGTACAAATATATACATTATATAATATAAATATATATCATCTCTAGCCGAACCCATATCATATATAAAAGTTTTCATGTCCACCCTTTTGAACAAGGACATGATCCCACTACTATTATAATCATTGTCCTTTATGTTTGAGTCATCTTCTATTTGTGGTTATTACGTACCACATGGCTATATATATATATATATACACGGTTTTGAAATGGTAAAAAATTTATTGAAAAAAATTATGAGAGACAATTATTTATATAGCTATCAAATTATAAAAATCATGTAAATCTAACAGTTATAGATATTGCAATTCACAATTTCTCTCTAAATCTCTTATTATATTATTTTTGTACATATATATACATATAGTTATTTTTTTTATTTGAAAAATTACATTCAATACAATATCACACAACATGTGAGAAGTTATACCGTCAATCAATATATTGTATCATATTGTTTTGAAAGATCCATGAAAAATTTCTCCCAAATGAAAGAAAAATTATATAATACATAATATCTATTATATATAACTAGTGTTATAATTCTAGTTAACTTCCCACACACTAAATAATAATCATATTTCATTCTGCAGATTATATATACATATAGATAATTTTACTGTGATGCATGTAGATCCACACCGTAATGTGAAATTGATATATATATATATATATATATTAAATTATCATTTACATCCGGTGCAAGTCGACACATATCATAGCAAACTAATATAGATAATACCATATACGACTTCTAAGTTCCAAGATTAATAATTATATGCCTATGGTATATGATGCAGATAACGTTATTAACACGAGCAAATGATCAAAGTCAAAGAGAATAAATTAGCTAGGGATGTACGTGGAGTGCGATTGATGATGGAAATTATATATTCATAGGGTAAAGGGTATTCTTTCAATTTATGGGTCCCATTCCCCCTCTCTTCGACCTGCAAATAGAGTTGGTTCCTAAGAATCTGTAATCATCGAATCAGACGCTCAGCAATTGGGACATAAGGCGGGCCACCAACAAAGTGAGAGAATTTCAAATAAAAAATGAATATATATTAAATATGATATCCTTATTCAATTATTAATAAAGTTACTGTCTGGTGCAGGGGCCAGCATGTTATGTGATGGACAATTCCGTTTTTGAGTTTGCAAAATTAGTATAAAAATAATGAAAAATATTGTTGCCAAAGGCAAAGCAGCAGTGCTACTATTAGGGCAGGAAAAGAAGAAATTAAAACACACGTACACTAATTGGAACTGTCCCGAGATTTAATTATATAGACATGTACAGTAGCCAGCCTTGGTGAGGGGGGACCTGATCAATATACCATAACCATCGTCGACATATATGCATCACAAAATTGGAATCTATTAATTATCTGTGCTAGATTGTGGGGGTTTAGCTAGGGCTGTGAAAAATGAGCAGCAAGGCGGATGTAGAGCACAGAGGAGGAGGGCTTCTGCAGAGAGTTTTATGTATGCAAGGCGGAGATGATGATGTTAGTTATGCCAAGAACTCGGAAGCTCCGGCATCGGCCATCAGCTTATGTAAGCCCCTACTGTCAGCGGCCATCCAATCTATGAAAATATTCCAGCGGAAGCAGGTGGATGTTATTAGGATAGCTGACTTGGGGTGTGCAACTGGGTATAACACCTTGGCCACAGTTGACATGATAGTCGACAACTTGAGGCAGAAATATCTCAATTATGAAGACGGCCAGCTTCAGCAGCTTGGTGTTTATCATGAGCCTGAATTTGAGGCCTTCTTCTCTGATCTGCCTTCCAACGACTTCAATTCTCTATTCCGAATGTTTTCTTATTCCAACACAAGGCCTTATTATGCTGCCGGTGTCCCTGGATCCTTCTATCGTCGACTCTTTCCCAAACGAAAGCTTCATGTTGCCGTAAGTTTAAGCGCCCTTCATTGGCTCTCCCAGGTACCTTACGGTCCTTACCTATATATGTGTGTGTGTGTGTGTGTGTGTGTGTGTGTGTATCTACCTAATTAAATAACCTATAACTAATATATTCTCTTCTCTTCTCTGCTGCCATATTAATAAATATTTCACTATTCCATTGGTCGGTATACTTATTGTCTTTTCTTTTGCATGCTAGCTAATTTGCTGCTGCCAGCTAGCTTTCCTTACCTTATATGTGGAAGTATATGCATATACATATATATATATATATATATATATGAAAATGAAATTGATCATTATATGAATATGAATAAATATTTAAAAATTAATAAATTAATATTGAAAATGAATCAGATACCAGATGCAGTGTTGGACAGAAGGTCAGCAGCTTGGAACAAAGGAAGGGCGTGGATCGACGGTGCAAAGAAGGAGGTGGTGGAAGCATACGCAAAGCAATCGGAGGAGGATTTGGAGGACTTCTTACGATGCAGGAAAGAAGAGATTGTGGAGGGAGGAATGCTGTTTATGCTGATGGGAGGAAGGCCCGGATCTCAGGGTCCGGAGAATCAGTTGGGGGATGCAGATTCAAGAGCCAAGCACCCTTTTACCATTTCCATGGATCAGGCTTGGCAAGACCTAATAGACGAGGTACTTTAATTTTTACTTTTATTATTTTATTTTATTGTTGTAATTAATAACTATTTGTTAATTATCAGGTGCTGCGAATGTTTTGTTTACTAACAAACAAACTAACTAACAAACTTTGATTGATGTATATAATTAATTAATTAATCATGTACGTATCAGGGTCTGATAGACGAAGAGATGAGAGACGGGTTTAACATTCCGGCATACATGAGAAGCAGAGAGGAGGTAGAGAGGGCAATAAGCAGATGCGGTGGGTTTGAGATACAGAGAATGGAGTACACAAGAATAATGGAGTATTCAGAGGAGAAGCAAAAGGAGTGGCTCAGGGATCCCGCCTCCTATGGTAGAGCCAAAGCCAACCTGGTCCGTGCCACTCTCAGGCCCATAGCCGAGGCCTACCTGGGTCCCTATCTTTCTGACCAACTCTTCAACCGCTTTCAGATCCGGGTTTCATCTGATATTTCCCTTCTTACTAAAACTTGTTTCTACGGTGTTATTATAGTCTGTGCAATTCGAAAATGACACTAGCTATATCTTATCTGCAGGGGCTCTTTCCTAAAGCTACTACTTACCACAAACAAAACCGAATTAATTCACACGAAAAGACAATATCATTAATCCTATTCCCAGCTTAATATGTAATTGGATTGATGCAGAATTCAGTCATCCATCCATTAATATCAGTTAACTTTGTATCTTTTTTTATTGAAGAACAAGACATGGACAGGAACAGGGACAGGGGTGTTAATTAAGCATAACTATATATGATTATCATATATATATATATATATATATACATGTAGATATAGATTTAGATATAGAAAAAAGATAGAAATAAGAATTAAACAATTAATTGGTAGTTTGGAAAGGGTTGATACAGGAGAGAGATAGATGGAGGAACCATTCCTATGCACGTATGTTCAGCTTAAAGTTTAAAGCTTATAGGAAGGTTAATATATATATATATATATATATATATGTATGTATATATATATAAAATATTGGATTAGATGGTGTATGGTGGGGGCTTAGGCAAATCCTTGACAATCCCGCACACCAAGTCATCGTCTGGCATGTTGTACTCATCCCTTAGTGAGCGTTCAGGAGATAGAACGCTCACATACATTTGTTGTCCCAGATAGCGATTCTGTGTCAGTTCCGACCGCAAGTTCCACATTCCTGCATTGTCAAATGTCAACAATATGGCCGCCCACGATTTCGGGAACACCTGAATGGTGTGCCTGCTTACTGCGTCTAGAAGATTGTAGTTCCTTCTGCATTTTGGTCTCCATCTTCCAGCCTCCATGCTGTACATATATATATATATATATAATTAATATTGTTGTTATTATTAGCTAACCCAATTAATTAATTCTTATATTAATTAATTCCCACAAACAATTTAATTCATTAATTAAAAAAAAAAAAAAAAAAAAAAAAAACACTAAACTTACCCAACCGCGAAAAAGGAGTATCCATCCAAATGCCACGACTGCAGGCTCTTCTCGTGGTTCTCGAACACGATCTCCACAAAGTTACGGAACGTCTGATTCAATACATTAGGAGCCACCACCGTGGTGACTAGCTTTTTAGGTGGTGATGCAGGCATGGTGTCGTATTTGAAAACCTTGTTGGCAACTCCGTAGTATTCAGCCAGCTTCAATGGAGTGGCAGGATCGGTGTGGGACACGCCGTTGATGGCATACCGAAGCTTCCCGCCCACCCTGCTTGCGGAGTTGACGAGTTTAATGGTGCGGGTAATGTTGATCTGGCCATAGTGGTAGGTTCCCTGAGGATTGGGCCTGGCAGCGCTGGCCGTGAGGTTCCAACGGAAGGTGCGGAACTGGTTGAGAGACCAGGCCCAACCCACGGGGGCGTCGGGGATGAGCGGTGAGGCTGAGGCTCCCTTCTTGGGCGCATTGGCGTAGCTGACAATGGCTTTGGCGGTGAGCAGGGTCTTGGTGAAGCGGGTGGAGGCCACCATGTAGTATTTCTTGGGATCCTTGTCGGCCGTGACGAGCACCGAGTAGCATTGGCCGACGTGAACATCGAGAGAATCGTAGGTGTTCTGGATGGTGTGGGAGCCCTCCATCTCAACGAGCTTCAAGGTGTGGTTTTGGATCCTGAAGTTGAGGGATGTCTGGAGGCCCACGTTGCAGATCCTGTATTTGTAGGTCTTGCCAGGCTTCATGGTGAAAAGGGGTTTCTTATCGTTGTTGCCCTTGCCGTTGATGAGGACTCCATCAGGCCTGCCAAGTGCTCGGCCGCTGTCCAAGAACTTCCTAAGAGTGGAATGGCTCTTGGTGTGCCAGTCACCGATGAGGACAGTGTAGTCATCCTCGGGATCCGCGTAGGGGACAGGAATGAGCAGACGGCTGTTCACGCGGAGGCCGCCGAAGCCACCGGCTGCCCTGTGCATGGCGGTTGTTGGATAGTAGATGTAGCTGCCGATTTGGTCCTTCACTTGGAAACGGTACGTGAAGTTCTTCCCGGGGGGAATGGGGCAGTTGGTTCCAAGCACCCCATCTTGCCAGGGATTCTTTCGCTGCTGGATGCCGCTCCTGCAATATCATTATTATTTATTTGTTTGTTGGATATATATATATATATATATATATATAATTAAATTTAATATTAATAAAATATTGGCACAACTATATAATTTACAGCTACTACTACTACTACACAAACAAAAACAAAAACAACATCCCCATTATCATTATCATCATCATCATATGTATATATATATATATATATATATATGTATGTATGTACGTACCATGTCAAAAGGAATGGCTCGTCTAGATAGTTAAAGACATTGACGACAATGTTGTTGTTGGTTGTAGAGTTGATATTGGGTCCTGGAAATTGGCCATTGATGAGAATGGCTTGCTGAGGGACTCCCAGTGGAGAAATGGTGCCGTAGGTGACATTCCATGTGAAGTAGAGGTAAGGATCTTCACCTCGGACCGCCACCGTAAATGCCCCTATTACCACTGTGAGGCATACCATCAACATCACCCCTCCCATTTTCTTCGCCCCAATTCACTCCCCCCCGCCCTCTCTCCTCTATCAACCCTTTCCTCCCTCACAATTAATCACACCTAGCTAGCTCCACCTAATTGATTAGTTTCTATTTTTTTTTTTTTCAAAAAAAAAAAATTTAAAATATTTTTATTAGGAAGAAGAAACCTAGCTACCACCTAGTACCTAGTCTCTTCTTCTATATATCATCCCAAAGCACCCTCCCTCTTTTATACATGCTCTTCATCTTTTCTAAACCGTTCATTCTCTCCGCAATCCTCTTTCGTTTCTCCTTTCTTTCCTTGCTTTGCGCCTGCCCCCTAGTTTTCTCGCATGCAATAAAACTAATATATTACCTTAGTTCGTACGCAACAGATCAAGTAATAAGGTGCAACTTCCTTACATACATATAATTAATATTCTATATATGGGCTGGCAAATTAATTTGAACGGGTATTAACTTGTTGTATCTCTATTCTATATATTTACGGTTAGTTTATCTCTATGTGTATGAAAGTAAAAGTCATTCTATATGGGAAAAGTATATGTACGAGTTTATTGCCTTCGCAATGAAGGTGCCACAAATGGCATGCGAAAGTATGTATATGTGTATATATATATATATATATATATATAGTTCTTATATGGAATAAAAAAATATATCCTGTCACTATTGATGACCATCGTAGTGGAATTAAATAATTTATATATGCTGTATTTAAATAGATTTATTTTTCTATATTAGATTATTGTTACATAAAGTTAAAACATAATTAAATGTATCTCATTAATATTTGTCATCACCAATAGTAACAACAAATGTTAGAGCCTTGGTAGAGTTTTTGCAGCCCCAGTACTGCCGCCAAGAGGGGAAAAAAATATTATATGAATTTGGCCAAAAATTCATAGTTACTGCATTAATTAAAATATCAAAATAGCAAAGAGAATTTTGAAAGTGCTTTTTATTATGTATAACTAAACATTCCATCACTTTTTTAATGAAATACTTTTAACAAAAATACTACAAAATATAAAAACTACAGAAAATAGGTGCTAAAAAAAAAAACAAAACAAAAAAGCATTCCAAACACACTAATACTAAGATGAGAAGAAATTCAAAAACAGATATTGAGGGTACAAAAGATGAATATATTTTATATAAGAATGAAGATGAAGAGTATGAAGAGCGATTGTATTATAAACTATGTGGAGAGATATGGAACCTGCCAAAGGGCAAAGAGGCACACTAAAAACACTATATTTTATATGCAAATATTACCATTACCATCTACAACATGGAAGGAACTTTGTCCTTGGATTGCTAATGATTCCTAGGAAAGTGGACTCAGTGTTTGTGGTGGTGGATAGATTCTCTAAAATGAAACATTGTTTACCTTTGCCCGAAGCTACTGGCTACAGAGTGGATCTAGTTTCAATATCTCACATCAACAACAAAGGGGCTAAAACTTTTGCAGACAATTACATCAAGCAACATGAAACAGTCAAACAAGCAATAGAATAATCAAATAGAACATATAAACTAGAAGCAAACAACCATAGACATTTAAAACCTATTAAGAAGGAGATTTTGTGATGACATTTTTAGGAAGGAATGATTTACCGGTGGAAACTTACGAGTTGCAGCTAAAGAAATTAGGCCCATTCCAGATTTTAAAAGCATTGAAAGAGAATAATTACCTTGTGGATTTGCTAGCTAGATGACCTTAAGGTTCCTTCAATATTCAACGTCGCCGAACTCTTTCCCTATCTACCACTCGATTTAGTGCCAGTGGTTATTAATGACCTTGAGGATGAGTTCTTCATGGTTGGGAAGAACTGAAGGAGATGGAATAGCAATGACATTGTTTTCGTTCAAATAAATGTTACCATGTTGAATGGAAACAAAAACCAAAAGCAAAACAAAACAAAACAGAACAGCAAAACAGAGAGCAAAACCCGAAGGAAGGAAAGAAAATTGCAGCTGCTGGTTTATTGAATGATTCTCAGCTTTTGTGGCTTACAGCACACCCAAGGAAAAAATATAACAATATTTATACTAATACTTAATCCTACCTACATAAAACATCATAAAATTACCCTAAAAGAATTTTCTAAAACTTAGACTCTAAGAAAACTTGGACCCTAAGTAACCAAGGCCCACAAAATAATAACCCAAAAAGTCAAGTCTATATTTCAACACTCCCCCTTAAACTTGATTAGTTATTCCTATTAGACTTCTCAATTTAACAAAGACTTCATGCTTGAGAGGCTTGGTAAAAATATCGGCTACTTGATCATGAGTCTTCACATACTCTAGCTGTGCATCTCCTTTGATAATGCATTCTCTAATATAATGATAACGCGTATCAATATGTTTGCTTCAATCATGAAAAACAGGACTCTTGGCAAAGGCTATTGCTGATTTGTTATCCACATAAATCTTGGTTGGTTCTTCTTGTGGACAGCCCAACCTCCTTAACAAGTTTCGAAGCCAAATTGCATGACAAACATAAGAGGTGACAGCTACATACTCCGCTTCACATGTTGAAAGAGTAACAATTTGCTGCTTCTTTGACATCCATGTAAACGCCGTATTTCCCAAATAAAACTCAAAGTCACTTGTGCTTTTACGATCATCTATATCTCCACCCAAATCACTATCACTATATCCAAGAAGCTTGTAATCATCGGAAGTTGAATAATACAAACCAAAACTTATTGTACCTTTTAGATAACGAAGAATCCTTCTTGCTGCCTTCAAGTGAGTTGTTGTTGGATTCTCCATATATCGACTTATAACTCCTACAGCATAGAGAATATCTGGCCTTGTACATGTAAAGTATCTTAAACTTCCAACCAAGCTCTTAAAAAATGTTGGATCCACCTTTTCTCCTTCCTCATGCTTTGATAACTTGACTCCACATTCCATTGGTGTACCAACCGGATTTGCATCATCCATTTTTAACTTCTTAAGTACCTCCTTAGCATACCCTTCTTGAGTAATTAATATGCCTTTACCTCCTTGCTTTACTTCAATGCCGAGATAGTAAGACATGAGCCCAATATCGGTCATCTCAAACTCCCTCGCCATCTCCTTCTTAAACTCAACAAACATACTTGGATTGCTGCCCGTGAAAATTAAATCATCTACATACAAGCACACAATTAATATATCATCTCTTTTAATTTTAATGTAAAGTGCATGCTCATATGGACACTTGATAAAATTCCTTTCTTGGAGATACTTGTCAATTCTAGCATTACAAGCTCTTGGTGCTTGCTTCAACCCATAAAGTGCTTTCTTTAACCTTAAGACTTTGTCTTCCTATCCCTTGATTTTATATCCTTGTGGTTGTTCGATGTAAACTTCTTCTTCAAGAACTCCATTTAAGAACGCAGACTTCACATCCATTTGATGTATTTTCCAATTGTGTTGAGCTGCCAATGAGATGATTAACCTTACCGTTTCTAGTCGTGCAACAGGTGCAAAAACTTCATTATAGTCTATACCAGCCCTTTGACTATAGCCTTTCGCTACCAACCTTGCCTTATACCTTTCAACCTCACCTTTAGCATTCTTCTTGGCTTTATACACCCTCTTCACACCAATAGCCTTGGATTTTTGTGGAAGTAAAGCTGGTTCCCAAGTTTTGTTCTTCTTGATTGCTTTTATCTCCTCATCCATGGCATTCTTCCAATTTTTGTCTTTCATTGCCTCTTGGAAGTTCACGGGTTCACAATCAGCAAATAAACAAAACAAAGTGAGATCATCCTGGTTTTCGATTACCTCATATACCTCTTGTAAACTCCTAAATCGTGGGGCCCTTTCACTTAAATTTCTGCCTTCTTGAAGACCTGCTATTGGTGAAGCTGGTGGGGTGATCGGCTCCTCTCTTATTAGCTCCATACCTAGCTGTTCCGCTTCTTCCTCTTCAAGATATAGGAGAAAATTGTAGCTTTCATCATGTGATTCCCAATTCCACTCTTCTTCTTCATTAAATATAACATCCCAGCTAATTATTGTTTTCCTACTTTTAGGATTGTAGAGTTTGTACCTTTTGGAGTTTATGTCATAGCCAATGAAGACATACTTCTCACTTTTATCATCCAATTTGCTTTTTTTCTCATCAGATACATGTGCATGAGCTATGCTTCCAAACACTCTTAGGTGTGAAATATCGGGCTTCCTTCCACTCCAAGCTTCTTGAGGTGTTTTTCCCCACACACTTCTTGTTAGAGATCAGTTAGATAGGTAGACAGCACATGCAACCGCCTCTGCCCAAAACTCCTTCGGCAATCTCTTGCTTTTAAGCATGCTTCTCGCCATATCTAGGATTGTTCTATTCTTCCTTTCTACCACACCGTTCTGTTGGGGGGATCTTGGTACTATTAAAAACCTTTGAATTCCATGTTCTTCACAATATTTCTGGAATTCATTTGATGTGAACTCTCCTCCTCGATCAGATCTCATAGCTTTAACCAAACAGCCACTTTCTTTCTCAACAAGAGCCTTAAACTTCTTAAAATTCTCAAATACCTCTGATTTTTCTTTCAAAAAATATACCCACGTCTTTCTCGAAAAATCATCAATGAAAAGAAGGAAATAGTAACTCTTACCAAGTGAACTAGGCTTCATCGGACCGCACACATCAGCATGTATAAGTTCCAGCGGCTTTCGAGCTCTTGAAGTTGTCTCTTTGGGAAAAAAATTTTTAAATTGCTTTCCAAGTAAGCACCCTTCACAGACTTGATCCGGATTACGAATGCAAGGTAATCCTCTCACCATCTCCCTTTTGGACAGCAACTCTAGACCTCCAAAATTTAAATGCCCAAATCTAAGATGCCAAAACCAAGACCCATCTTTGTAGCATGCCTTGAGACACGTGGCAGCATCATTTTGAATGTTGAACATGAACATTCTATTTCTTGACATCGGCACCTTGGCTATTAAGTTGCTTGCATTGTCCCTTATACAAAGATGGTTGTCTCTTAGATGAATATCATAACCTTTCTCCAAAAGTTGTCCAAGACTCAAGATGTTGCTCTTCATACTCGGCACATAATATATATTTGATATGAACTGGTAACTTTCCGCTCCTTAACCAAATGAGGATGCTGCCTTTTCCTTTTATCGCTACCTTGGATTCATCCCCAAAAGATACATTGCCTCTCACGGATTCATCAAGCTCCACAAACATGCCTCTCCTTCCGCACATGTGATTGCTTGCACCGGTATCCAAGTACCATGTATGGTCTTCACTTCTTTCATTATCTTTGTAAGCCAACAACAAGGTACCATCTTCTTGACTTCTTTCTTCGACATAGTTGGCCTTCTCTTCAACTTTATTGTAGCCAAGGGTTCTACATTCAGAAGCATAATGACCGAGTTTCCTACATTTGTAACACTTTACGTGGGACTTATTATCATACCTTGGTGCTGAAAAACCTCTCCCACGGCCTCTTTTTGATCCTCTTCCTCTTTGAAAGTTGCTGTTATGATCATCACCAAACTTCCAGCCTCGTTCAGATCCTTGCCAGCGGCCACGTCCTCGCACATGTTGGCTTCGATCATTGTGACCGCTGCTGGTTTCCTCTTTAGTTGCATCAATTCGGGTCTTGAACAACTGTTCCACTATTCTTTCCTTCTTCTTTTTCTTTTCTTCATAAGCTTGCAACGAACCCAAGAGCTGCTCCAATGACATAGCTTCCAAATCTTTTGTTTCTTCGATAATGGCAACAATATGATCAAACTTTGAATCTAATGATCTAAGAATTTTCTCCATGATCTTAACATCATCTAATTTTTCACCATTCCTTTTTAATTGATTGGTCACCATCAAAACTCTAGAAAAATAATCAGATATGAGTTCTCCTTCCTTCATATGCAGCGTTTCAAACTCGACCCTTAAGGTTTGAAGTCGTACCTTATTGACTGGATCGGCTCCCTTGTAAGAGATTTGAAGCTTCTCCCATGCTTCTTTAGCTGACTTGGCTTCCGATATCTTCTCAAACGCATCATCATCTAATCCTTGATAGATTAGATAGAGAGCTTTCTTGTCTCTCTTTCTTGAGTCTCTCAAACTATCTCTTTGATTTTGAGATAAACTAACTTCATTCTCTGTTTCGACGTAACCTTTCTCCACTATCTCCCATACGTCTTGGGCGCCAAGGAGACCTTTGATCTTGATACTCCAGTTGTCATAAGTATTCTTGTTGAGTGTTGGAACTTGGAAAGGGACCATACCATTATTGGCCCTTTTTTTGTATCACGGTACTGTTCACGCTACTGTTTACATCGCTACTGTTCACACTACTGTTTACATCGCTATTGTTCACGAAACTGTTCAACCAAGCTCTGATACCACTTTGTTGAATGGAAACAAACCCAAAAGCAAAACAAAACAAAACAGAACAGCAAAACCCGAAGGAAGGAAAGAAAACTGCAGCTGTTGGTTTATTGAACGATTCTCAACTTTTGTGGCTTACAGCACACCCAAGGAAAAAACATAACGATATTTATACTAATACTTAACCCTACCTACATAAAACATCATAAAATTACCCTAAAAGAAGTTTCTAAAACTTGAACTCTAAAAAAACTTGGACCCTAAGTAACCAAGGTCCACAAAATAATAACCCAAAAAATCAAGTTTATATTTCAACATACCATTGGTGGAAACGACATCATGCAACTTATGGGAATGCTCATGGTTTTTTTTTTTTTTTTATTGTTAAGTCTGTTGCACACCATTTCCTTAAAAACTCTATTAGGTGTCGTTTTATGTTGTTTTAACTCGGTTTTGCTATTTAGTGTGCCATGTTAGTGGCAATCATGCCAAACGTTGCATTTTGATTTAGCTTGTATAAAAGCCATCTTCGTCTTTGTTGCAGCTCGGAGCATCGTTGCTGCCATTTTTTGTATCTTTAAAGCTTGTTGAGATTGGTTTAATGAAATTTTAATTATCAATTGATTTGCTAAATAGAGTTTAATTATCAATTAAGTTTCTAAATAGTTTCCTTAGCTCAGATTGAGAGCGTTTCCTAATTTTTTGAACATTGCTACATCATTAGCTATCTGTCTTATGCCATGATCTATACTTATATCGAATAAATTATTATTTATATTTTTGGTTTGACATCCCTTGGATATCTTAATCTTTCCTTTTTTGAGCAAATCGTGAATATCTTCCTGACACCAACACACCACCCACGCCCCCGGGGGGGCCCCCCCTTCTCAAGAAGAAAAAAAAGATACCTTGGATATCTTAATTGGTTTGTCATTTTCATTGGGAGGCGTTATTGCCACACTCCGTATTTGTGAAATTGGATTTGAAGTAGCATATATTTCTTTTTTGCTAGATGAGATGGGTAGCTCTCAGAATACAAATCCCACCACATAGAGGTCTTAGAATTATTTGGTAGTTGAATTTGGATTCATCCCAAAAAGCGATGAGAGTAGCTTATGAGAATCATGAGTACTTTCAATCAAAATAATAAATTCCCAAAATTTTCTTTTGTTTGAGATGAAAATCATAGAGAAGGCTTTGAAACATCACTCAATGCATATGATATTTTAAAAAATTAAAAGCCTTGCACTTGGATACTCATCATTTGGAGTCTAATAATTAATGGGATCTTTTATTATTATTATTTTTTTTTTTTTTGTATTGGCTTTTGATTTCCTCAAAGAGATCATAAGGACAATATTAACTAGCCTTAAAAAATTATTTTGCCTTACCAAAGGAGAATAGTTGACTATTTTGTGAAAAAGAAATGGAAAATGGGAGGTTAATCGCTAGGTGATGGGTTTGATGTCGTAGAGTTTGAAGCAATTAATTCTAGAGATCAAGGGCGCTATGTTTTTTTTATTTTTTATTTTTTTTTTCTTGTTTTATGATTGGAGTTTGGTGAGATATTAAAGATTATTTCGTTGTTTTAAAAGTTTACCTCGTTTAAGATAGCAAAGTCTTTTATTATGACAGGAAAACTCATAAAAGCAATGGTAAGGAAAGAGGGTAAAATTTTAAGGGCAAAAAAAGAAGAAAAGCATACATGGTTATGATCCTTGTAATTACCTGTGGAAAAGCAACAAGGAAAAGTGGTAATAACGCCACCCGAGTTTATTAATAAAGGAATAAAAGCATAAATGGTTATGATCCTTATAATTACCTGTGGAAGAGCAACAAGGAACAGCGGCAATGACGCCACCCGAGTTTATTTTGTAATCCATGTGGTTTGGTAAATTAATATGATCCTTATAACTACCTGTGGATGAGCAAAAAGGAACAGTGGCAACAAAGCCACTCAAGTTGGTGAAATGAAAGAGAAGTTAGTTGCATTACCAAAAGATTTTTTTTATCCTCATGTAAAATTATTATTAAAAATATTTATTAATTCAATTTATAAAATATAATTAAATATTTTTAAAAACATCAGAATATATATACAATTATAAAATTGAATAATTTCAAAGATCTTCACAAATATTTAATTAAATATTTTAAAGTTATTCAAAAATTCACGACTAAACAATCCTAAAAGATACATTCTTCAAAAATATTTAAAAATATAAAATTAAACAATTTTGAAAATATTCAAAATTACATATTTAAATATTTTTAAAATTATTCATAAATATACAAATAAACATCTTTAAAAATATATATTATTCAAGATATTTGACTGTAAAAGTACTATTTATAGTTTTTTTTCCTTTTTTTTTTTTTTTTTAAGATGTGCATTGACGAGCCAAGACTCAACATTGCAAATCAGAATATTAGAACCATGGCTTCTAATCGGGTTTCTAATCGCATTGTTTTTATTTCACTAACTTTTCTTCTTTTCCTATGCAATTTGGTGGGTGGTGTAGTTTTGACTTTGGCTTGGTTAGAGAAAGAGAAAGAAACGATTTGGATGAAAATGTGAATGTGTATAGATAATTTAAGCATTAGAGAAACTATATAAAGATTTATTAAAATTTTGAATATTTTTCTAATGATGTACAAAGAATAAAACAATATATATAGTTTCTTTTAAAATTTTGAAAATAACTTCACGAGATGAAATTTGTAAGAAACTAATTCCACCAAAAGTTTGCTATAAAATATAAGTAAAATTGGGCTAATTTGAAATGTACGTTAGTGTTAAAACTTGTAACCGCTTAAAGGAGTAGAATGCAAGTAGGTATATATACTTACTCCACACTCTAATTACTTTCTAACAGCTAATGGCTACAACATGCTCTTTCTCCATTTGTTAATATATATATATATATATATTTTTTTTTTGAAATACTCCATTTGTTAATATGGTATGTAAGTTTAGTGGAAAATCTTGTATGTATAGGCATAATATTTAATTAATATTTTTATGTGGAATTAAAAAAAAGAAAAAAAATATATATATATATATAGATATCAAATTATCAAAATTAAGGCATTAATATAATAATAATAATACTAAATGCTGTTGCTATAAATAGGGAGGTTTGGATGATGAGGTAGCTAGGGCCAAGTCAAATTGTAAAGCACCGAACCTGAGATTGGAAAATTGAATCAGAAAGAAAAGAATGAAAATTAAGAAGAATAACCGTGTAACTGTAAAGTGTAATAATAGAGTAATAAAAGGAACATAGTTTTAGGATTGAGTTATTGAGAGGAAGAACGCAAAAGAAGGAGGTATGAGAGAAGAGTAAAAAGTAAGCACAGTTACAGAGAAGAAGGCGGGGGATAGATGAATGGTTGAGAAAATGTCAAAGGCATGTATAAAAGAGGTTTGGGGATCAGGAACCAAAGCCATTGGATCATGGTAGAGGTGGGAACGACAGAGAAGACATCTATAGCTTCTTGTTTGTTGCAGACTTATATATAAATTAGGTACGTATGAACTACAACGTAGTAGCTAGCGATAATATTCGTATTCGTATTCATATTCATATTCATGCATGCCAAAGAAACAACAAGATTGATTTGATTTGAATTGAGTTGATTTGATTTGATTTGTAAGGACGAAATATCAGATCTGAGATATCAAAAGGGGGGATTATTATAGCTAAGATATCGATCAGAGTTAAGAGAGAGATGGACTACTACGTAATATTTATGGTTTGTTTGTGCGTGTCCGCGGGGGCAATTTCGGGGGTCCGAGCTGAAGATCCTTACCTATTTTTCACATGGAATGTTACGTACGGCACCATTTCTCCGACGGGAGTACCTCAGCAGGGCATTCTAATCAATGGCGAGTTTCCGGGACCCAATATCAACTCCACCACTAACAACAACATTGTTGTCAATATCTTCAACAATCTCGACGAGCCATTCCTAATCACATGGTAATAAATTAAGTTAAAAGTTTTTTTTTTTTTCCTTTTTTTTTAAAAAAAATAATAATTTAAAGATTGAGGATGATATATAGATTTTAAAACATACATACATATTACATATTTACAGGACGGGCGTCCAGCACAGAAAGAATAGCTGGCAAGATGGAGTGCTGGGAACCAACTGCCCAATCCCCCCAGGCCAGAACTTCACGTACCGTTTCCAAGTGAAGGACCAGATCGGGAGTTACATCTACTATCCCACCACCGCCATGCACAGAGCAGCCGGCGGCTTCGGCGGTCTGCGCGTGAACAGCCGCTTGCTCATCCCCGTCCCCTACGCGGATCCCGAGGACGACTACACCGTCCTCATCGGCGACTGGTACAGCAAGAGCCACTCTACCCTCCGGAAATTCTTGGACAGCGGCCGCTCCCTCGCCAGGCCGGACGGAGTCCTGATCAACGGGAAATTCGCCAAGGGGGACGGCAAGGACGAGCCCCTCTTCACCATGAAACCTGGCAAGACCTACAAATACAGGGTGTGCAATGTGGGGATCAAGACCTCCCTCAACTTCAGGATCCAAGGCCACATCATGAAGCTAGTGGAGATGGAGGGCTCCCACACGGTTCAGAACACGTACGATTCCCTGGACGTCCACGTCGGGCAATGCTTTTCGGTGCTGGTAACCGCCGACAAAGAGCCCAAGGACTACTACATGGTGGCGTCTACCAGATTCACCAAGACCGTCATCACCTCCAAGGGGATTATCCGCTACACCAACGGCAAGGGCCCCGCGTCCCCGGACATCCCTGAGTCCCCGGTGGGCTGGGCTTGGTCTTTGAACCAGTTCCGGACCTTCCGGTGGAACCTCACGGCCAGCGCTGCCAGGCCCAACCCTCAGGGGTCATACCACTACGGCTCCATCAACATCACCCGCACCATCAAGCTGGTGAACTCCGCGGGCAGGGTGGACGGCAAGCTCCGCTACGCCATCAACGGGGTGTCCCACACCGACCCTGCCACCCCAATGAAGCTCGCCGAGTACTACGGGGTCGCCGACAAAATCTTCAAGTACGACACCATCCCCGACCGACCCGCCGACAATGTGGAGGAGCAGAAGATCGTCATGCAACCCAATGTTGTTAACCAGACCTTCCGCGACTTTGTGGAGATCGTGTTTGAGAACCACGAGAAGAGCCTGCAGTCGTGGCATTTGGATGGATACTCCTTCTTTGCGGTTGCGTAAGTTGTTAATATTTTTTAATATTATAAATATTAACTTATATTCTCATTTCTTTTCTTTTTCTTTTTTTTTTTTTTTTTTTTGAAAAAGGAAGAACTAATTAATTAATTTGATCTTCTTGATATCTTGTTGTTGATTGGAAATCAAATGAATGGACGGACGTATATGTAAACATATATATAGCATTGAGCCTGGTCGATGGACCCCTGAACGCAGAAAGAGCTACAATCTGCTGGACGCCGTAAGCAGGCACACAATTCAGGTGTTCCCGAAATCGTGGGCAGCGATTCTATTGACATTTGACAATGCAGGAATGTGGAACATAAGATCGGAGTCGACGGAAAGGCGCTACCTGGGACAGCAAATGTACATTAGCGTTCTGTCTCCAGCACGTTCTCTCAGGGACGAGTACAACATCCCGGATAACACCCTCCTCTGCGGCATCGTTAAAGACCTGCCAAAGCCTCCTCCCTATACCATCTAATAAACTTGCTAGCTATCATCCACTATCTATAATATAAAATGCATATAATATGATATGCCAGTGGCACTGTGGCACTCATCATTCTTTCTTCATTTGTTTTTTAAGAAGCCTAGCTGCGTTGTTACGTGTTAAGACAGTACAGGGACACACATTTTAAACACACTCTTCTTATTGCCATTGTTTTCTTTGGGTTTTTTTCCCCCTTTTTTTTTTTTTTTTTTTAGCATTAATTAATTGTATTTGTGCGCTGGCACCACCGGACTTCCTTTTATATCTTCTGCTATATTAGCAAGCAATAATTTTATTTGTTGCTCGAGAGAGACTTCTTGCGCTACCTACCGTACGCACGTACAACAAGGCTGGTCAACAATAAGAAAAAAGGGACACTAGTCTGGCTATCTGTCTTCTACCACTCCCCCTTAGAATTTTATGTTATTTTTTGCCATTTCATTATTCCTTCATTTTTGTGCTCTTCAATTACTATTCTTCATTTCTTTTTTTTCTTTCTTTTTTTCCTTTAATATAAAAATCTCTTTATTAATTTGCCTTCTCTTTATAAAAATCTCTTTATTTTTTCTTTCTATTCCTGGCAATTATATTATATTAATGTCCGCAAACAAACCAATCCTGATCTTCCAAAGTTTGAGGATTTTAATGTTGGTTTATGATGAAATTCGAAATTCATCCCTTAATTAGCAAAAACAAATTAATAATTTTGATCCAATATTGATTTCCATCAACAATTAATTAATAAAGTTCAATTATATAATAATAATAATAATTTATTTATTTAAACCGGCATAGTAGATATCCAAGTTTCAATTGGATGAAAAACAAATACCAAAATGATGTCCAAATTAGTAATATCATAATTCCTTAAGGTAGCGACAGAACCAATCAGGACGTAGTTGATTACACAAGTACAACCCTCGTGAAATTCCAAACATAGCCCCGGGGGTGCTACAGGAGGCGTGGAAGTAGAGCCAGGGGTATGAAGGGGAAATATAAGTACGAAAAGGCGAGCTGGCATCCGAAAGCTTCTCACTCTCTCGCTCTCTCTCTCAATACAAGTTGCAAGAGAAGGGATCAGATTTTCGTCTTCCTCTGTCTCTCGCTCTCATTATAATTTCTCTCTGAGCACATCGCAAACAAACGCTTACGGTCACACCCTTTTTAAGCCTTGGCATACGAATCAGATCTCTCCCTCTTAAAACCCTTTTCTCCTATAAAAGAAGCCCCTATTCAAATTCTTCCCGCTTTCCCTTTTTCTTGTTCGATTTTCCCGGAATATTGCCTTCACATAACCCTAGCCCCTTTTCTTTACCCAGAAAAAAGGTCCAATCTTTACTCTTTTCTTTCTCTCTTTCGTCTTTTCGGTTCGACCAACCACCACCACGGCTTGCTAAGAAAACAAATTCAATTCTTCTCTTTCCCCTGTTCTTTTTTCCACCTCAACAATTTAATGCTAAATCGAATAATTTCAGACTTAACTGCATATAAAGTAAATTAAATAATACAAGACACTTCTCGATAAGCAATCTTCTTACTCTTAAAAGATTTGAAACAAGTTCATGGATAATTTCTCATGTATGGGATTTTGTTATATTATTTTTTTTTTTTGGTACACTATTAATCTTCTGAGTTATTCGCCATGAAAACTATCGAAAAGGTTTTGGATCATCCCTGACTTCCGATTTAAATGTTTGCTTTCTTTCTTTCTTTCTGCTGACCCCTTTTTTTTTTGGGTTACCAAAGCCCTAAAGAATTAAATTTTTTTTTTTTTTTTCCCTTGTACTTGATGAAAATTTGTGTACATAAAGATCGATTCTTATAGCTAATCTGAACAGATTTAGTTCTTAGTTTCTAATATATCAACATTGGTATTGTCTATGTTGTTCGTATTTTAATTCTTTCGATTGTTGTTATAGGTGTGACATAGACTAGGGTCGGTCGAGCCACTGTAACAACCAACATCGAGGGTATAAAATAACAATGACGGAACAAGGCTTGGAAGGAAGCCAACCAGTAGATCCCAATAAGCATCCTTCGGGGATCGTTCCCACCCTCCAGTGAGTCTCTTTCTCTTTCTCTTTCTCTTGCTCTGTCTGTCTGTCTCTCTCTCTCTCTCTCTCTCTCTTTCTCTTCTTCTTCTTCTTCTTCTAACGTACTTTCTCATTCATCGTGATGCCTGTTCAGTACATATCTCAGAAGCGCGAGATATAGATAATGCTATTCGAATATCATATAAAAGATGATTGAATTTTGATGGAAAGCAATCAGGGGATTTTGGTTGAATGTTTTACTGCTATGCATTTTGGTTGGCTTTGCAGGCCTCTCTTGGTTGTTTGACCATTTAATTGTTGTGTTAAAACTAAGCTCCTGATTTAGATTTATAAGTGCATAAAAGGCTTTATTTCCTATCAACATATTGAGCTTGTTTGATGGGCCCTTTTCAGTTTAATAAGTATGTGAAGCTAGGAACAACTTCAGTAATTGTGCCGTCTAATCCTCTATACAAATAAGAATACTTCCTCTGAAAAAGTTTCTGATATCGCAATATTTATTTGTTACTGTTTCCATTTAGCTTATTGAACATGTTTTTAAAACGTGTTATCACAATTACAAAATTAACTATTTTATTTACAGGAATATTGTCTCCACTGTTAATTTGGATTGCAAGTTGGATCTTAAGGCCATTGCACTGCAAGCAAGAAATGCTGAATACAATCCCAAGGCACGTTACTGTATGTGTTTGTGATCAAGTAGATGCCTCTCACTTTTACCAATATACTATATTAAACTGTATGATTCCATTAATGTGTCAAAACAGCTCCATATGCTGAAGCCTAATTTAGAATTTCATATGGTTCCCATTTTTGACATTGCTACTTTCACTGTTACCAAGCTAATAGTCAACCTATTCCTAGAAGAAAATACATTTCCTGTTTCATATAAATTTCTTCCGTCCATAACTTAAATCATGATCCTCTTGCAGCGTTTTGCAGCTGTCATTATGAGAATAAGAGAACCGAAAACCACAGCATTGATATTTGCATCTGGTAAGATGGTAAGTTCTGAATATACTGAATTTTTCATACGTGTTTAATATATATATATATATATATGGTTTTTTTTTTATGGTTTAATGATACGCACCCAGTCATACCCTCTCTTTCTCAGTAGTCTTTATGAGAAGAACTCATTCATGTAGTTTTTTTCTTTTATACTTCATAATGAGGAATGAAAGGTCGATTCAAAATTATGAAAAACATTTGTTTTTTCATTTTTCTTTCCTGGGTAGGGAAGTCAGTGTTTGTTGGGGCGTTCTATGCTTCCAGCATTCAGTTGGGTTCTTGTGATGCTTTTATCTCTTACAAATTACAAAGGTTAAGCTGATTAGTATCTGTAGCTGTTATCCTCGCTTACTAGTTATTGCTATTTTGCTCTTAGGTTTGTACTGGAGCTAAGAGTGAAGAACAATCTAAACTGGCAGCACGTAAGGTATTTGGCTTTCTTCACAAATCCATGCATCTTGCATGTTATTTTGTATTTTTAGGATCTGCTTTAGAGATCCAGCAGCCTGGTTAGCAGTTCTGTTTTTGAATTTCATTGTTTAGCTTCCAATTAAAGTACAAACATACTTTTTTCCAAATGCCATCTAAAAATTTATGCGCATATTGAAAAGCTTATGAGGTGGTGTGGGTTGACATATTACAACCTTACTTATTTGTCATACAGTATGCTCGAGTCATCCAGAAACTTGGTTTTCCTGCTAAATTCAAGGTATTGTTATTCTTGACTCTTCTCTCATAATTTATGAAACATTCAAATATTTGCTGCTTCAGTTAATGTGTTTGTTTCTCACCCTAATTTTTGTTGTTTATTTTCTTTAAGTGAATATTTTCTTTGTGGTCTTATATTTTTTTTTACTGCATGGTATTGATCAGGTCTTGTCTAAGCAATAACTATATTTGTTTTTTGTGTAGGATTTCAAGATCCAGAATATAGTAGGTTCCTGTGATGTTAAATTCCCAATAAGGCTTGAAGGTCTTCATTACTCTCATGGTGCTTTCTCAAGTGTAAGTATGGACTAGTATAAATTGGTATGCATTGCTTTTTTATTTTGATTCCTTTACCTTTCACCATTTTATGTAATTGTATTGACTTATATTGATGCACCAACTGTTGAAGGAACAATGGTTGTGGAAATTTTTCATGCAAATACGTTTCTGTTGTTTGAATATTTTATATTTTATATTTTGCTTGCCTTCCTAAGAAAGCTGGTAGTAAAGTACAATTTGTTCTGAATTGTTTGGATGGTATAATCTTAAGAAATTTTGGTTATTAATGAACAATTAGATGTTATTGTCATTTCTATGGCTGCATGCCCTTCTAGTATGGCAATTTGGGGGTGTAGAAGAGGATATGAGACCTGTTGAATTTGTTGCTGTCTTTGGGAATTCTCTAATAATTTGGAATAAAACTGTAATAAATTGTTTTGAGAATTATATTTGCCTTTATTTTAAGCAAATTGTTTCCCTTTTTTGGCCTCTGACTTTAGAAAATGTGGTGCTGGTATGATTGTGCTTGAACTAACTAACTATTTCTCAATTCTGCTTGTCAGTATGAACCAGAACTTTTCCCAGGCTTGATTTACCGGATGAAACAACCAAAGATTGTGCTTCTCATCTTTATGTCAGGAAAAATTGTTCTTACAGGAGCTAAGGTTGTATTTTGCTTGGTTCCTCTGTTCTTGTGTTCTAGTTTTATCAAAATCTGTTAAAGGCATGTTACCTAACAAGTATTATTAAAATTTCAATCATTAAGGTGAGAGATGAAACCTATACAGCTTTTGAGAACATGTACCCGGTCCTTAGAGAGTTCAAGAAAAATCGGCAATGGTAAGTCATTAATATCATAATTATTTGTTTAAGAATGAGTTGATTCTCAATGTTCCAATAGAATGGTATAATTTATGTAATATCTATAAACTGAAATATCTGAAATCGCAGATCAGTATCTTGTTGCAACATTGACTAAATCCAATTTTTATGGCAGATATTTGGGAAGTACCAGCACCATCAACCTGTTAGTGGAATGTTTGAGTGACTGGTTCTTAGAAAACCAAATATATGACTGCTGCGACTGCGCAGGAGCGTGGATTGAATTGTATATATTCGAATAGAGGATGATTATGCATTAGGACACAATTGTTTTAACTCGAAGCTGAGATTAGTATTGTTTTTTACTTTTCTCTTTCGTTTCAAACTTTTTTGTTATTTTTATTATGTAATATTTAGTGAACGAATACGTAATTATTTTGCAAGGGTCAAACTTCTTTAAGGCCTTGTCTGAATAATAATCTCTGTTGTACAATTGGATTATTTATTCGAACTACTCTGTTTGTTATTAGCACTTTCACCGTTTTTATTTCATTTCTTGGTTCGGCTAACATATGCAACATGAAAGTCGGGGTGATCCGGGTTTACACATGAGCATAAATGAAAGTCGGGGTGATCCGGGTTTACACATGAGCATAAATGAAGGTTTACAGTTTATTTTGCGCACTGGCAGAGATGGATAGAGAAACACCATACTAATGTTTTAGCTAGAGAGCTTAAATCACATGTCCCTTTTAAATATGCAAGATAGAAGATGACTTAATGGGCAGACTAGTAATTCACAGTCGCTTTAATTGCATCCAATATCTGCAATAACGTGACGGATACGAGTAAATACCGAATACCTTAATTATAACCCAAAAATTTGGAAGCAAAATTTATATAAAAAATAAAAATATTAAAATTAAAAAATAAAAGCAAAAAAAACAAAAACAAAGCAAACAAAAAACACTTACTTTATTCTTGGTGGGCATATAGAAAGGCTCAAATACAAGAGGGAAGGGGGTGTCCAGACCACATACCCTGCTTACAGGTGCTTCTAACTGGCACGCGCACACACACACAAACGATTTTTTTAGTTCTCATATATACAGGGTAGTTACCAAATAATTCGACGTTTGGCTAATAACAAAAATATCAAAGTGATGTGCCTTAAATGTTTGCTAATGAAAGGAAAAACATATTTTAGCAGATGAAATATATCTTAAGTATATTTGCCTTTCTGGTTTTGCTTATCGTTTTCATCCCCTTTATAAGTAATAATGTATCGCCCCTACCACCACAAGCTGTGGGTTGAGCGAAAAAGAAAAATAGTAAAAGTTCTAAGTTTTCAACTGAAATGCGAGTCTATACAAAGGTTGGTGCTTACCCTTAAGAAGCACCTTTCAACAATAGAAGCTGATATTTCAGCCCCAAACCCACCAGTAACTGGAGCTTCATGACTAATCTACAAGTAAGTATTTTGAATTGGTCATAAAAAAAGGGTGAACCAACCTATTCTAATAAATCATACTTCAACAAAGGACTTATACTTACAAGAAGCCTTCCAGTCTTTCTGACAGAAGCCTCCACTGTTTCCTTATCCCAGGGTATTAGAGTTCTTAGGTCTATCAGTTCACAAGAAATTCCATCCTGAAAGTTTTCATGTGTCAGGCTACATAAAATGTTCACCATTAAAAGGATGAGATAATTTTGATTTTCTCAAAGCGGAAAATGAATAAAATTTTCCAGCAATAAGAAAAACTTACTTTTTCAGCATCAATACAAGCCTGTTCCATTATGGATAACTGAGCTCCCCATCCAACCAATGTAATATCATTGCCTTCTCGAATTACCTAACAAAATTATAAGTGAGAGTTGTAATTTCAATTTTTATTTTCCAGACTTACCAATAATCTATGTCATACTAGATGCAATGTACCTCAGCCTCTGATAAAGGTAACATGTAGTCATGCTCTGGAACCTCTTCTACTGACAAGCGGTATAGCCACTGAAACAAAAGACATATACAAAATATAATTTTAAATTGATAGTTAGACCTGATAATTCAATTGGGTTACCTTAGGTTCAAAAAAAACAACAGGGTTTGGATCACGGATGCAAGATAGTAATAACCCTTTTGCTTGCCGTGGACTTCGAGGGATGACCACCTATATAAAGAACTACATTTTAGACCTTTTTTTTAAAAAAAATAGTAACAACCATGTAATCAGAAAAAAGTGAAAGAAATGCATTTCTCTTTCATCAACGTTTAGCACAATTGTCTTGGCAAAGATATCATAGACACAGCTACCACCAAGCTCATGATAAATATAGAAGTCCATATATTTAACAAAATATGCAATAGCGGTGCAAGTAAATTTGTAACATCATATTTGACAAAATTAAAGTTAATATAAAAAATTATTAAGGCAGCTGATATGAAAATGAAATTTGATCTAAGCTGCCATTTGTTTTGTAGATGTACATGTGTTTGAACACAATCTTAAGGAAAACTGCATAACAAGTTGTCACAAATCTGTTTGATATTCACACAATAGATATCATGCAAAAGGGTCGGAATTCATTTGATGTGCAAAATACAGTGTAAGTACTTAATATCACATTTTCGTTAGTGCCAGACATTGTTCCATCCTTCAAAATGAAGGGATATAACCAATTAGAAGAACCTAAAAAGCATATCATTTGTCTAACAAGAATAAGCATACTTTGATACCAGGAACATGACAGAAGAAAGCTTCAGGGGATTGTGAGTGGTAATGTCCACCATGGCCCACAGCTCCATAAGGGGCTCTTATTGTTAAACCTAGGGGTCAAAATTAAACCTCATAATTCAAGAAGAAGGAACCTTTGGGCTGAAGCAAACAAAAAGCGCACGGCTTTACCTCCACAATTAAATTGATTGCCACTCCGGTACCTGAATTTTGCAGCTTCGTTGACAATCTACAAGATGAAAGCCTGGTCAAATCAGTGGCCAGTTATGAGGCTATAATACAGCCTAGCATTAGGGAGGACGATTGCCTGATCGAAAGCAGGATATATATAATCTGCAAATTGGATTTCTGCTATTGCTCGATTGCCCTATCATGTGCGAGGAAAGCAAGAGTTAAAGCTTATAAATATTGTATGAGAGAGAGAGAGAGAAACTTTGATCAAGGTTTTATTTTAAGTTGAATATGGAGACTAAATTTGTAAAACTAACTTACCATTGCTGCTAGACCAATGCCAAAACCAACAATGCCCTGAGAGTAAAGAAAAGTAAAATATAATGTTGTGAATGCCATTGTTTAAAGAGATACTCGTGTGGGAAAAAGAAATAATTAAAAACATGGGAAAATAAGAATAACATTCAGTTTTTTTTTTTTTTTTTTTTATTTAAATAGTTTTTGTTTGTTTGTTCTTTTCAAGTAAAAGAAACAAGAAGCTCAACTTCCATATTACAATTTTAAAAGAGTAGGGGAAACACAGAGAGTAAGATTTTAAATTAAATAAATAAAAAGCTAATTATCCGAGGAATTTGGAGTGGGGTTTAAGGTTAAGAATAGAGATTAGATGGAGATAAGCATATAAAGTTGTAGTAGAAAAAGAGAAGCAGGAAGAGGAAATGATTATGAAATAAAGGGGGTACCTGCTCACAGAGAGGAGTATTGAAAACCCTACTTTTACCAAAACGATCGGCTAATCCTGTTGTGCAACGGAATACCCCACCAAAGCCCACATCTTCGCCAAATACATACGCACTATCATCAATCAGGAGTTTCAGATTAAATTTTGAATTAATAATAATAATAATAAAATGACAAAACAGAAAAAGAAATGGAAAATTTGCAAAAATAGATAATTGGAAAGGAAAGAGGAAAGAGGTCCCTCACCGTGGATCAGAATCTAAGGCGATGTGGAGAGCTTGGTTGATAGCAGAGTAGAGGTTCAAGGATCTGGGTTGGGGTTGGGGTTGGGCTTGCTGTTGCTGTTGGTCATCAATGGAAATGGAGGAGGTTGTAGAAGAAAATTGCCTTCTGCTGCCGCTGATTCTTGCCAGCAATCTTCCAAATCTCCTCCTGCTTACACTCATACTGCTGGCCATGTCAACAATGTTTTGTTGTTTCAGCCTTCACCTCAGCCTCTCACCACACCTAATTATCAAATTATGATGAAATCTCTTTCTTTCTCTTTTTTTTATTTTATTTTTTTTTAAGGTCGTTTTTATTTTGTTTTGTCGATTTTGTGGTTGTTGGTCCCAAAAATAACGCCAATCTCAATTTTAACCTTATCACCTCAGTTTTCCAAACCACCATACCCTGTCACCCTGTCACCGATGCTTATCAACACCATTTTCTATTATTTCTTCGTTGCTCTTACCATTATGCATTTTTTATTTTGCATTTTATTATTCCTTAAAAAAATTTAAAAAAAAAAAAAAAAAAAAAACACACCTTGGCCTTTAAACCAACCAGATTCTTTTTTTAATCTCCTTTTCTGAAAAATTCTTTTATTCAGATTCCATCCTGTTTTTGGTAATACAGATTTTATACCATACACACTCTTTCCTGTTTGATCTTTAATTTACTCTCTTTATTTATTTTGCTTTTACGTTCCTGCAAGGAGAATTTACTCAGAAATAAAGATAAAATTTCCAGCAACTTCATTATTATTAATAATTCTCATTCGTTAATGATGGATGCTATGTATTATTAATCTTACAAATTTGGTTTTGAATCGATAAGAATAGCCATCGACCCAACGTTGAAAGCAGTCTTTACCAGTTTCCCTTATGAAGTTCATTTTACACAAACACCAACTCAACAAAAGGCGGCAAATTTACCTCCTCAAATTTCTCTTTATTCTTTCCATATTTATATTGCTGCCGAAAATATTCGATTTCCACTAATTATATACCACAATAATGCTTTGGAAAACATAACAGGAGGTTAAGAAACAACATGGGAAAGGAAAGGTGAAATTCTTAAAAACTCTCGACTATATTGTAATATTTTCCCACCTTGCTTCCAGCTCTCTCTTTAACAAGTACAAAAGCAAAGCTGCCCGCTCAATGAAGTAGATCTAGATTTACAAGACAGGAAATAGCCAAACAAGTATAGGGGGAATATAAAAATGAAAAAAGATAATAAAAAAAAAAGTAAAAAAAAACAAAAAAACAAAAAAAAGAAATAAAATCATAATAAGGATATAAAAGCCACTAGACCAGAAACCCTAAACCCAAAATCTAGACAACCAAAACCTGTTAGGAGCTACGCTGTAAAAACAGAGACCCAACGAAAAATGGGGTGAAACTTGGATTCTGAGGAACATTACCCTGCTTTCAAATGCATACAGATTTCTATAACATTTACTTTCTATCCCCTCAACGAATTATTGACTCTTCAAGCAAAGCAACATATACCCATCACGGCAGTCCAAACGTTTTGAGAGACCTTGCCCCTAGCTTTGCCATGTAGTGTATTCCTAACCAGCAAAACCTTGACACTTCTAAGGGCAGACCAAATTAGCGGAGGATGGACCACCATTGTGCAAAGCAGACAGAGGCTAGCAACCATTTACAACCCCATTTCCCACAACCCTCTTCTCTGGCACAACTGACTTAGCACCCTTCGGGGCATCAACAGTCGTGATAACAGATCCATTTTCTGAAAGCTTCAAGCTGTCGCTAGCATGAACAACTGGCGCAGAGCCCAATTCTGAAGCAACATCCAACGACTTTTGGTTCAGCTCTACATTAGCCACTTCCTTCTTCTCCTCCATGGGCTTTCCTTCCCAAACCTGCTTTTCCTAGTTTCACAAATACAGAGAAAAGTCAGCCTCCACGGGGCAAATAAAACAGAAAAAGATTAAAAAAAAGAAAACGGGTGTTTGGGGGGGGGGGGGGGGGGGGGGGGGGGGGGGGGGGTGGGTGTTGAAGAAACCACCCATATACAGGTTATTTGATAAAACAACACTGGCAAAAAAAATGAAAAAATTGTAACGATGGAATGGAGCTATTGCCTGTTTGTGAAATTGCTGCTGTTGCTTAGCCTTCTTCTCCTGAATTGTCTTCTGGCGAGTCTCATAAAATCCAAAATCATCCAAAATACATGTTTTGCTGGAGTGATCCTTAAATATTTTAATCATTTTAAGACCTGGCTCCAACTTGACCTACAAAAACCAAAAGATAACTGTTATAAAAGGAAAGCAAGGAACAAGGTCAATAGTAATCTTTAAGAAGAAGTAAAAATTACCTCCTGAGTGTCCCTACTGTTTGTCACGGGTTTGTTCTCATTGTTCTCAAGAGTGATGTGCTTCAATAAACTGTTGGGAACATCTTTAACAATATGCCACTTAACAGGGAAGCAACCATTCCACTTGTCTTGCTGCCAGTACTCCACATTCTTGTTAAAATCAACCGGTCCCATCATCTCAGCGAGGCCAACAAATTGCCCACTAGTATTGACCTGAAAAAGAATATTAAAAAAATAAAAAAATAAAAAATAAAAACATTGCTCAAATTGTATTATAACAAGAAAGCTCAACCAAGCACTTGCATTGAAATACTCACTGAGAAGAAAAGAAATATGGGACAGCCATTGGACTTCTCCTGAGCCTCCTGGTATGCTGCATGAAGCTTCTTGTTCCCATTAGGCGTGCTTGCCCAGACATTGTACTTGATGCTCTTATGAACATCATCCTCACTGTATGACTTAATTATAAAAAATTTAGCATCAGAGTACTCCTCTGGGAAATCAGCTTTATTATATTGATCTCGATCCGGAACACCAATTGCCTTATCTTTCTCCTCATCATTAGTAACACTTGTTGGCAGATTCTGACCCTTAACTGCTAAAGCAGTAGGTGCAAAACTCTTCTGGTTCTTCGATCCCTTGGCTCGTGGCCCTCTATTCAGTTCATTCAAACCATCCATGTTCTCATTACCATACCCATAGTATCCACCATTTCGTCCCCTTGGTTTGTACTTGCTGTCAACAGCAAGCCACGCACGTCCACTTGTTCTTGAGTCGTAACCATGGTATCCAAAGCCCATGCCAGATCTGACTGTGTTTCCATATTGACCGTATAGCTTATTTGGGTACATTCTATTTATGAACCCAGCTGCACTCATGCCAGATACTGGTCTTGGGTGATGCAAGCCCTGTGGGACACGAAGGAAGAGAAACATGAGATGCAAAATTTTAACATTAAATATTTTTGAACTACCATTCCACAGACTACAAAAGAGGAATATTTGCATCACAAAGGAACATACATATCTATCCAAAAATATACAAATATCCACATCTAACCGAAGTCTAATACAGTTATGGTCCAATAACACCTTCAATCATTGAACAAATATAAAAACAAATAACTAAAAAAAAAAAAAAAAAAAAAAAACAATATTTCTAATTTATTTCTACACCACTTAATGCATCCTCCCCAACTCATCCCAAATAACAAAAATGTCTAATGCATACCATGTATTGAGAATTTGGACGGTAATTCTGATTCCTTGAAGATGGAATGTTATTGCCATTTGAAATTGAAGACGTAATTGCTGTACTGGTCACAGGCCTTGGCTGCCCATCTGAAAAAAGCGGGCCATCTAACCATGGGATAGGAGAACGTAAACCATCAAAAACAAATCTTGGGTCCTGATATCCAGTGGTTGGAACACGACCTGGCAAAGCACCCCTTCCATATGAACCATTAGAATTAAAAGATGAGTTCTGAAATGCTGGCTTTAAAGGAGCTGAACCATTATTTCCTTTGACTCCCCCACCATTTACAATTCCATTAGAATTCCCATTAGCTGTTTCTACAGGAAGAGGCTTCTGATCAGTAGCAATAGAGGTCGAGACCTCACTTTGAGGAGCAGCAGCAGGACTAGGAGTGTATGGCCCACTGGTCGGAGTCAGTGGCTGGAAATAATGAGGATACTGGTAGTGCTGAGGCCCATACAGTTGACCATCATTTCCCAGAGTGGGAACTGGCGAAGCTGCTGGTGAGTATGGACCATAGTGTGCATACCCATAACCATGATGATACATAAGAGAACCATTATCCCCATAAACTCCCTGAAATTATACAAACCAAAATTTTAGAATGTAACCACATATCAGAAAGATATGTATCCATGCATAAACACAGATGCATATAAGCACAGACACATATAAATTTATATATATATATATATATAGAGAGAGAGAGAGAAGGGCGGGGGGGGGGGGTGGGGGTGGAGGGAGAAACCAAATATGCAATAATATAAAATCTTACTGAAATATAATGACAACCAACAAATTAGTAATTAAGTAATTTGAGATAAACACATGCAGAAGTGATCAACGTCATCCAGGACCAATAAAAACAACCGTAACCAAGGAAAACCACTTACAGAGGTCATCTCCACTGCATCTGGATTTACATATCTAGAGTAGTCATCCCACTCATTACCAGTGCCTTCATAGCCTGCAAGATATTTAAGAAAGGCTTGACACTTTCGATGATATAACTCTATCTTGCACTATCCATATCAAAGAAGTTGGCAGTCAAAACGGCTTAATTTGGCAATCATTAAGCAGACATCTAACACACAATTTTAGATTAAAATACCTCCATAGTAATAGGCAGTAGATGGATAACCATTAGGAACATAGCACACTGACGGATCCATGAAATCAGGTAGCAAAGGGGTTACAGACCGTTCGGATGATGGGATCTGACCATTAGCAGCATTAGCAGAATCAACAGACCCAAACTGGTTAGCAGATGGCTGCATAGAAAAATACAGTCAAATTCAAATTTTTAGATTTTCTAAACATGACATATGTCATTTGTATATTTCATTACAGCCCCAATCTCGTTAAATTTTGAAATGGAATATAGGGGAAAATAAATTTCAGGACACCAAATGTCCATATACAGAAAGTTTGGAAGCGGACAAAATTGAGTATTAGAACTAGAGACATCATCTTCCAACAACTAAGATGTAGTGCATATTACCTTCTTGGTAGGCTCAGGAATTTCCAATGTCTTTGTTTGAGAATCTAAAGACAACTTCTGCAGCAAATCCGCAGCTTCTATTGATTGCAAAGTAAAGGAAACACATATATTTGTCATAATTAAAAAGGGAGACAAAGAAATCATTAAAACCGTTAATACAACCCCTGTCTCAAATCACCCAATACAATTCGGTAACTTATCATGTTTGTAAAAACAGTCACCACAGGAGCCGGTAAGACTCTACTCAATCACTCCACTAATACAAGATTAAAGAGATACCCGAACGTAAAATATCAAAGTCTAAAAGCACAGATCCTAGGAATCATATTAAGACATACAGGCAAAAGACCCAACTATAATTTTCAACTGACACTCCATCAGCAAGAACACATCTCAATCAAACACAAATAGACCAACACCAAAATCAGACCATAAAATCAAATAGAACGCAGGGCAAGAACTTTAAATTTGAAAGCTACAAATCCATATTATACCCTATAACTATTAAATTCTATAACAAATACGGGGAAACCATAAACCACAAAAGGATAAAAAAAGAACATGCTAAGTAACTGAAACAGCCAAAAAAGAAGCAACATAATCCGATCTACATGGTAAACAGAAAGCCATATCAGCAAAAGAACAGGAAACTCAGTCGGACCCAAAACCAATCCAGTAAAAACAGATCGGAAGAGAACCCAGATAAGCAAAGCATAAAACAAAGTACACCAAGATAACGAAATCTATAAAGGATACGATCCGCAGGAGAAGCGACGGTGGCCATAACAGAATAGGTAGACAGATCTCTCGCTGATTTTTGGCTTCGGATGTGTTAAACCCTAAAATCCCGGAATTGGATTACAGGGGTTTTAGCAGGAAAAGAGAGAGAAACCCTAGGAGAGAGATAGGGAGAAGGAGAGGTGGAGAGGTGAAACAACGGGTCTCACAGCCGCCAAGGGTTTGGGTTTTTGGAAAGAGAGGTTTTGTTCATCCAAAAGCGGTGATTCAAATAGCACCACGGCTCCTCTTCAGCAGTCTGATTTCGTTACCCGCAGGTCGTTTTATGATCTCATCCACCGCCTTCCATTGGCCTAAATTTCCACGTGGCGACTGATGATTTGCTGTTGTTTAAATTGGCTTGGCCGTGCTTGAGGAAATGCGAAATATGATTGGTGGGTGAGTTGGGATTGGGTACCATTCGTGCTGTGTGATTCCAATCCTCCTTCGGGTCTGGGTCTGACTATTTGTACACCTAAAGGGGAGAGTTTGGAAACCCTAATTATAAAAGGACATGGATGTCCCCATCTCTCCAAGCCATGTACTAGTATATGATGGTATTAATTTTTTTGGTCGAGCTTTGTAACGTGGGCATTTTCGGGATTTAAATATTAAGAGGCCTGCTCTGCCATTTCCTTTTAGTACAGCCTTTTCCTTTTGTGAAACTCTATATGGACAAGATATTATTTTCTATGAGTAAGAATTATAGTTGTTATTGTAGTCTTTGTCGATATCCATCTATTACACATTTTTACTTTTAATTAAATTATGTATTTCTTTGTGATTCATCGCTCCAATACTTTTCATCAAACTCATTCACCAAAAAAAATACTTTTCATCAAACTCTCTACTACTTTTCTAATAAATTTTAATTATTTTTTGTAGAATTATTAAATATAATTACTTTATAATAGTAATCCATCCATTGCAAAGCTTTGGTAATAAATACCGATTATCCTACAAGGTGACACCCCTTTTTCTTAATATATATGCATGTCCAAGAAAGATCATCCACAAATAATAGTTAGGCTCAATCTATTATTCTTTATCATTTATAATAATTTTTTTCATCAAGAATCATAATTCAGTTTGATTTGTTTTAAAATTTTGAAAGTATAAATGTTTTAACAAGTTTATAAAGTGCTTCAAGCTCTGTTTAGTAGAATTTTTTTTTTTTTTTTTTTTTTTTTGCTTAAAAGCTTTACTAGATGGTTAAAAATTTTTTATCAAAAAATAAATATGTTTGGCAAAAATCAATAAATACTTATTAATCAAAAAACGAGCTTTTTAAACTGTTTTATATAAGTCTAAATTTTGAGTTTTTATAAAAAAAATTCTTTTATTTTACCTTATATAAAAATCTAATAAGCATTTAATATAATTTAATGAGCATTTAATGCAGTTTTTTTATTTATAACCAAACACTTATTAGCTTTTTAATAAAAGTTTATTTTCAAAAAAATCTATTATTCAAAACTCTACAGACTAAATTTCTACTTTTATTAGCTATACCAAACAAATCATCAAACTTCAATTTCAAAAAAAAATTTATAGACAAAGTCAATATAGAGTGTTTTACATAAAAATTTTACAAAAATTTATAAGTACTAAAGAAACAAAATCAAAAGCAATCTAAATATGGTTCTACATTTCTTTATTTATTTTTTTTATTTTTTTGGATTATTACCTCTATTAGTCAATGAACCATGCCTATAGTTCCATTTTAGTTATCGAAGTACCTTTTTTTTTTTTTTTGTTATTTAATACTTTAGACCTTAAAGTTGTATTTTAGTGATTTTAAACAAAAAAACACACCTGCTTTTATTAAAAAAAAAAACAAAAAACAAAACAATAAGTGAACCAAAGTGCACTACAAATTAAAGTTTCAAAGCTAACAAAAAGAAAAATTCAAGAACCAAACTACAACTGTAGGTGGAGAATTTGGAATACACAGTTTATAATTATATGGACCGAAGTAGGATCTCTATACATTGGGCCTGCATATGTATTAATGGGTCAGGCAAGGAATGTCTAAGTCAGCATTCGTTATTGTCGTTTTGGGCCTTTCGAAGAACAAAAACATTTGGACCACAAGAACCCAATGGGTTTATGTCCACAAATCTACTATCCAATAACGGATATATGGTTTATGATTATGAACCCTATTGATTTTCGTGTACAAAGGTGAGAGTTGTTCGTAAGACATTAATATAGAAAATATATTATAAATGAGACATTGGATTTACAAACAGTTAGTGTAATTGAAATGTTCACATATACATGATATGGACATACACACTTTAACCAATCAGATCTGTATCTGATTTAGAAATTCAAATATTATTATTCATTCATGCATGCGGTTGTGGATCGATGATTAACATCATCATTCATACATTGAATTTTAAAGAGGAAAATAGAAGGGAGCATGCATGATAAATCATTTGCGTTGGAGAAACAAGAAATTATTACGAGGCTGCTGCTGAGCAGTAGCGTTGTGGTTGTGGTGGTTATTGACGCACACAACCAAGGGAGACCTTACGTGATGAAAGCCATCTGACCAAACAATGTCCCCAAAATCACATCTTCGGCCAGTTGCTGGTGGAGAGTTGTGAATAGGGTAGAGGGTGACATAGTAGGTAATCTCTTGCCTAAACCAGGAGAATACTAAAACCCTGGGCCTTATGACCACCTCCACTCCAAGAGGCTTAACAATCCTCCAAATCAAGTAAACGGCGTTCCTGTTATGCCCAACATTGCGAACCCTGCGCTTAAGGGTGCGAGGGGATCGCAGATCGGTGACGGTGATGGAAGGGTAATTCATGTTGGATATTAGATTTGTGGATGAGGCAGCACACGTGGTGGTGACGTCAGGGTGGGGGCAGGGGGCTAGAATTAGCATGGCTTCAATCTGCTGCTGGGTGTAGCCGATGTGGCAGAGGAATAGAATGTAGTCGGTGGTTTCCATGTCGTACACCAACCCGGGATCGAATGCTTTCAAGGGGTCAACGTGGCCGGCTCCGACGTCGAAGGGATCGGAAGGTTTCATGGAAGCGGAGTCGAGAATGGGGTGGTGGACGGAGTATTTGTCGGTGTTGTAGGCGGTGGTGACGAGGGCAGATCGGATGGCGGCCGGAGACCAGTGGGGATGAGCTGATTTGAGGAGGGCAACAATGGCGGAGACGTGCGGGCATGACATGGAAGTTCCTGACAGAAAATTCCACTTCACATTTCTTCGTTTGTCACTAGGATCCACGGTTGGAGGAGTATTTTCAGGCCATGCTGCCAATATGTTTACTCCTGGAGCGCTTATGTCTGGCTGCATATTAAAATATTATTGGGTTCATTAATTATATATATATATATGTATATATAAATATATATACATCCATATCGATAATATCCCATAATCCATATGATACGCATGTATATATATATATATATATGCATATGCACTGTATATGTGTTGAGTTAATGATAAATTAATTAATAATAAAGAAAAAAAATAAATAAGTATTATTCGGAGATGTAAATATATATATATATATAAAACTAAATTTTATAATGTGAATAGTTCACATGCAGACTATAGACTATATTAAAGCAAATTATATTAAAGTGAATGCTTTTTGAAAAAAAAAATATTAATGTTGTTATATATATGTACACAGTAAAATTGATATTTTTTTTTTTTAAAACGCTAAAAAATATTAATTTTAATGTGTTTTATAAATCATCATAAAACTATTAACTCTCTTTATATATATATATATATATATATATATATATATATGTATGTCAGATGTAGTGAGGACCTTGAGAATATCGGGTGCAAGGGAGCTAGGGCCTCTTGAGGAGAAGAAAGCAACAGTAGGAGCCGGTGACTTGCCGATGATGGTTTTACTTGCTTCTATGTGCACTAGTGGGGGCCTATCGACATACATATTAATTTAAACTCCATTAATAATTAATATAAACATGTTGTTGAATTAATTAATAATTGTAGCGCATGCATGTGAATATATATACTTGCGAGAAGAAACAAGAAAGTTCCTAAGTAGAGTTCCCTGTTGAATGTTGAGATGAAGAGTGGGGATTGTATCAACTAGAGTGAGCTTGACGGTGGGTTCCACGAAGATCAAAGCCAATGCGCTAGCATTCCTCGCTGCTTCTTCTGCCTCCTCAACATTCACTTGTCCGGCAGTGGAGAAGCATATTATCACTTTACCCTCCGCTGTTTTTGATACATTTCTCCGGTTACTGGCCCTGCAAATCCTGCATGCATATTCCGATTTGAATATTAATTGGAATATTAATTCATGATGACTTGTATGTAGTGTATGTGGTGGTGGTGGTGGTGGAACGTACGAATTGAAAAAATAGGGATATGCATCCGCCAATTTGGCTTTAATAGGTGAGGTGATAAAACTTTCTCCCTGTCCAACCAATTACTCAATTAATTCCAGATAAAAAGCACATAAGATATAAATAATATATATATATATATATATATAGATATGCGCACCAGGAAGGAAAGATTGGTATCTGGGAGAATAATGGAAGTAGAAAACATTCGATCAATAGAGGAAGCAGCGACAGAAATGGACCAAGGCGCAACATTGGTGACAAGACCTGGATCGGATCCATCATTCCCGGCGGAGAAGACCACAGAAACTCCCAGCTGGGCTGCATGGAAGGAGCCGATGGCAGTGCTGGAATTAAAAAAGGGCCGTAATGGGGGAGTGACACCGATGGAAGCGGAGATGACATGCACCCCATCGTAGAGAGCATCATCAAAAGCTGCAATGACGTCAGCTTCGTTGCATATGGATTCGTAATCCTTCCCCCAGCAGGCTTTGTACACTGCGAGACGAGCCCTTGGAGCACCCCCTCTTGCAATTCCCTTCCCCAGTGACCCCATGAAACTGATTGCTTCATCTACTACGGATCCCACTGCTGTTGACGCCGTGTGGGTCCCGTGGCCCAGGAAATCTCTGGCCGATCGGTATTCCGGATTCCCGCTGCGGTTGAGTGGCCCGTATCTTCTTTCGAACCCTTCCAAGTAGTAACGAGCGCCGATTAACTTGCGGTTGCACGCTTTCTCTGGCTCAAACATTTCTCCTTTACAACACCTTCCTTTCCAGCTCCATGGGATAGGCTTCATCCCACCATCTTCCCTAAAGCTACGAGATTCCGGCCATATACCTGCTTATATCCATATATATATATATATATATATATATATAAATATACATATGCATCATGCATATGCATGCCTTCTTGATTAATTAATTAATTACTGCATGCACTATATATATATATATAGTTATAATATAATAATTCCACTTAATCATTATATACTAGTTAGCTGGTAATTATATTGGAGAATAATATATTTCGAAATTAAATTAATCGAACACCTGAATCAATGATCCCAACTACAACATCATCACCATAAATGTAGGCCATATTATTATTATTGGTGATGTTGTTATTGCTGGGCGTAGGCGTGGCCATATGGCCTAAGGTAAGTCCCAGGAAGTCCCAACTCCTTGTTGTGTGCAAATGCAGCGTCTTGCTTTTAAACACTGATATTACTTCTTTCCTCTCTGCATAAAAACTATTTAATTAAAAAAACAGCCCTAATTATTTTATTTTATTAATCTTCTGTCGATACATATATATATATATATATATATATTCCAAATATTTCATCATGACTCTTAAAGAATAAATTAGCCTATAGCT
The DNA here is from genome assembly GCF_031755915.1 of Ziziphus jujuba. Lineage (NCBI taxonomy): Eukaryota > Viridiplantae > Streptophyta > Magnoliopsida > Rosales > Rhamnaceae > Ziziphus > Ziziphus jujuba. Next base: position 33,748,302 of record NC_083382.1, on the reverse strand, counting down.
AATTAAATATATATATATATATATATATATATGTAAACGAAAAAATATTTATAAAAAAAAAACACCACACACACGCACACACACACACACACACACACAAATATTTATATTACTAGCTAAAGCGGATGCTTGGGTTGAATCGAGCATTGCTGAAAACCCTGAGAAACTATGCTTGTAGCTATACACCATGGCTTGCTTTGCATCTTCTTCACTACAACAAATTAAAGCACATACGTAATAAATTAATTGAACAGAAATATTTTGCGACTCTGTGTTTCTAAGTGGTGTGTGTGTATATATATGTATATATGTAAGTACGTGAGTACGTGTTAATTGACCACAACTCCATCTTGACATGCATTATAATTGGATCTAGCTAGCTACAACATATATGTATATATATATATATATGAATTAATAAAAGTAGCTAATTAGTTAATTAACCTTAGAAAGACTTTAGATAGAAGTTGAACATGGTAGTCTGAAGTGAGCATAGGATCACGAATATGATTCATCCCCAGATAGACAATATAAACCTGGATCATCCATCCATCGCACACACAAGAAAAACAAATCGATAAATCATCCATCAAGATGTACATATATGTATATATATATATATATAGATGACATGATAATTACAAAAAGAGATAATATATAGAACCAGAAAAAAAGAAAAAAAAAAGTAAGATAGCACTTTAAAAAAAAAAAAAAAATGTTACACAAGGAGTTTTGGCAGGGGTGGAGCGAGTAACATAAAGTGAAAGTGAGAGCAGTAATAGGCCCCAAAAATATTGAAGACTGATGATAGTTGCCATTTTCGACTCCCGTGGATGAACCACACATGGGTGGTCGGGTTTATATAGTAGTGGTGTTGTAGTAAAACGTTGATTATTTATGATTTCCAAGTGGGAATGGTTATAGTGCGTGAACTTCAAGACTTTCAAGGCTGCAAGACACACTGACTGACATATACATTGTCCATGATGATATTTTCTATTCCAAGCTAGCTATAATTAGTTGACAAAATTAAATTAAGAATGACGGAGAGCATTTACTCTCTCCCTCTATGCTTCCTAATTATAGGTATATAAAAAATTATACCAATGTCTATACCTTAGGTAGAGTGGCATCCAAAGACTACTACTACATTTACACATGCACTTCCAGTATAGTTCCTCCCATCCTTCTAATGAAACCCACTAGATTTGCTAGCTACCTACCTAAGAATTAAAGATATTTATATGCATGTGATCATCTTCACCATTCTTTTAGATAAAAGCATTTTAGTCTCTCTTGTATCTTGGAATTAACTAACTAGTTAACCAGTGATCAACCTAAACTGCACTACAATCTTAATGTTCTTTACCAGGCAATAACCAAATCAATGGTCTTGCTCTTACATTAATAGTAATGCATCATATATCATCTACACATTCATTCGTCCTTAACATAAATAAGCACTACCAATAGTTTAACTGGTGGATTTCATTCTACTTTCTGAAGCACATACTACTTGAGTATAGTAATCTAAAGCATATACTAATAGCTCATTCTATATTACATTCACCACATATAGATTGAACAAAATCTAATGTATGAAGTATGATTATGCCCTATGTTACAAGTAGAGGACTAAAGCAAGCATATAGGTAGGGCATTATTAATCTGTTATCTGTATGTTATCCTTATTGTATTTAAAAAAAAAAAAAAAAAACACAAATTTCTCCACAATAAGCAACTTATGCTTAATCAACTTAATCATTGTTGGATGAATTTTTCTTAACGCGTACATTGCGTAATTTGTGTCTATTCGTGTTGCGTAATTTGAGAATTATAACTAAGAGCTTAACTTTTGAGGTAAGTTTTAATTTTATATAAGCTTGCACCTTCACATCATTTTGTATTCTTCTACATGAATCTTCAAAACTTGCTTTAGAATATGCATTCCAAATTCAGTAGCAATCAATTATGGCATCTTCATATGCATCATATACAATAATATGATTGAAATAAAGCATACATCTAGTTTGCTTTGGTAAGCAGTAATTTCAAGTGCAACATAATCTATCATCCAAATTGGGATTTACCTTAATTATTTGGTTGAATTCCAATCACATTCTAGGCCTATAGTATCTATTTTAATGTGTATAAAATGGAGAATTGTTTGTTGTTATATATATATATATATTAAAGGGTATTATTTGTAAAGTTTTTACAAATTAATGACATGTAGCGGTATCATGAATTTCGTTTTCAAGTGGTAAAGGAAATACGTCATATCTAGGAGAAGAAATGTACTAAATAACATGTAGACATCAACGACTAACCGTTCGCTATATTCAGTGTTAGTAACATATATAGCTGCGAAGTGTTTCTAAGCGCACAATATATGCATAACCTGTAAGTAAAGACTTAATATTATCAAGTGCCTGTCACACTTACCTAGCTAGGTAGAATCGATTGAAATTTGAATATATATATATAGCTAGGCATGTCATGAAGAAGAAGAAGAAGAAGAAGAAGAAGAAGAAGGTATATGTACATATTTTGTTTTTGAAAAAGTCATTAAGATCTTAAATTTTCCATCGCTGGCATTTGGTTGTCATGAGATAGTAGGACCTCTTATTATAGTATTTGCATGGCTTTTAGTGATCGATTCAACCAATATGTAAGCATGGTCCATAAAATCACGAAATAAAATTACCCTTTTGCCCAGGTTGAAGTTAACTGGATGATGTGTGCTCTGGTACTTCAGATAATTAATTCATTAGCTTGCTCTGTCATCTTTGCAAAGGTGGGGCCAAATTAAGTCGCATTAAAGCATTCATGAATTGGGGAACAGCAGTTTTCATAGGTTGAAAATAATAATATATCATGATTAATCATAAAATTAATTTTTGATATATATATATATATATACACACAAATATATATTGCAATAATTGTTTTTTATTTATGTTTGTAAATGTATATTCAACATTTTATAATTAGTGAAAAGTGCTTGATTACAGTAATATTAATTAATAGTATGGATGATATAGGTACACCACAATGTATATATATATATATATATATCTTAACTATGATTATTCTGTTTTGTTTCTTTTTTATTTATTTTTTGCATTGACTATGACTAATTATTGAGTTACATTGACATTAATTAAATGGATTTTTGAGAAAAAGAAAATTAATTATATGGATGTATAAAGTACTATGATTAACAACACATATACCTCTTTTATAATTCTCCAATTATCTGCACAGTTTCCTCACTAATTATATTACCCATAATTATCTGTAGAAGACAATAATTTATCTAAATGTGTGGGCTGTCAGCTTTCTTTCACTTTTATATATGTATATGATTATGTCACTGTGGTAACCTTCAAGGTTACCTTGTGAGAATTATTACAATTAAACAAATAATTAGGATTCTACAAAAAAAGGGGGAAGAAAAAAGAAAAAGAAAAAGAAGAAGAAATAATTAGGAAGGAATATACACATACTGGGTTTTGGGCCCATAAGACAACTAGACCTAATTAAATTGCTTTTACTTATTAGTAGACTTCCAATGAGAGGATATAACATATATATATATATATATATATATATATATGTATATATATATTTGTTATGTATCTGGCACCGTGGGACATATTACATAGCCCGACAATCCATAAAACCAGTAAAACATTTCTCTGACTATATAATATATAATACATGATATTTATATATAAATACATAAATTGGACATATATCTATATATATAAGTTGAGTTGATTTAGTACTGATCATATTTATTTTCCTGTATATATATGATTAAGTAACCCACATGCATTCCAATTTATTCATTGCAGAGAAAAAAGCAACTTAATTTTCTTATCCTTTAAGAACAAAAAATTGTTCATCACGCAGCCGATCGAAGACCATACAATATTAGAGAGACGTCATACACCAACATTATAGTTTCGTCGTAGACCATTAATTAATAGATTCATAATTGCGTGGCTTTTCATCATTCTTCAGATTAAGTAAAAGCTTAAGTTATAAACATATTCAGTATAGAATTTAATTATCAGTAAAACCATTAATGCAATTATGTGAGCTATAATTAATCAACTTTTGTTTAATATATCACTATATAATTAATTACTATTTTTTTGGAGTAATTCTTTGCACACATATTCTATCAAAACATACTTACCTAGTCTTAGCAAAAAAGGAAAAACAAAACAAAATTCTACCAAAACATCGAACATAGATTTTCGTATATAAAATATTGATGCTGATTATGTAACACTGCTAATTTATTTTATATTTTCTGTTCACATATAGTTGGCATCAAGTGAGCAATTCCAAAACATTCATTTAAAAAAAAAAAAAAAGAGCTTCGAGTAAACTTGAGTACCTGCTCGCGCACACACACACATACACACAAAAAAAAAAAATAAATAAATAAATAAAAATAAAAAGTGAAGGGGCAATATCGAAACATTAGTCTCCACTATCGGTGACGGATAGAGTCATTTTCAACAGAATGTCCATATCTGCAAGTGGGTATGGAAGAGAAGTATATTTAAGGTTGAAAGGGAGGTAATTAATTAATAATGGACTGAGTTTGAATTTAATGCACAGATTTGAGATTAGCAATAAGCTCATATATATAAGCATACACACATATAAATATTTATATATATATATATGCTATTGCTCTACCTCCTTGGTCAATGCCATGATGTTTATTGGCCACATTATGTATCATCGTACCATCTCCCACTCCGCGCATCACCGCAATACGCTTGCTTTTCGTTTCTTTTTTTATTGAGAATGACGAAACTAAAATAAACTCTTAAAAGTCAAGAGCATAACTTTACTCTTTATAAAATATATATGTTGATTTTCTTAATTACCCTTTCGTCATATAAAAATTCGACACACTTAATTTGTATTGATAGAAATTATACAAATAAAAGCTGCCAAAAAAATTTCTCAACTTGAAGGAGATAAAAAGAAAATAAAACAGTTGAAGTAAAAATATTATTTTTAGCAATAAATAATGTCAAATTAACTGAAATGGGAGATACTATCGTGATACAAACTGTGTACACCAGTTCTCATGATTAATTGGTAGACAAAAAAGAAAATCAGATGATCTTTTGCTTATTTACCCAAAAAAAAAAAAAATTAATCTTTTGCTTCTGAGACAATTAAGCCTCCCTATGTATGAGACTCTGAAGACATTTACATACTAGATAAATCATAGGAAAAAATGTATCCATTTAGAATATATTTAAGAAACTCTTTAAAAATAAAAAACATCTTTTATACAATAAAGAACATATTTAAACATAAATAATAAAACTTTTAAAAATTTTCCAACAATATTTTTTATATCATTTTTTATTTTTATTTTATCGATAAATATTTATTGGTATGTATATTTTTTTTTTATTTTTTATTTTTGACAATAAATAGTAATTAAAATATATTAATATAATATAAAATATAAAAAATATGTCTTTGAAGTGTTAAACTACTAATGTATTTTAAAGAATTAAAATACAAAATAGATTAAAATTTATTTTTAAAAATTAACTCTTTAAAATAAAAAATTTATAAAAACTAAAAAAGTCTTTCAGGATGCTCTTAGATGTTATTCATTTTCATATATACACTTATGTTTTTATATATATTATACATATAACATTAGGTAAGGTGGTTGTAAGCTTCCCGCAATTGGGTGCAACTTAATTCACACAAAAATATATAAATAAAAAGGTACAACTTTCAAGCCAGGGGTGGGAGAGTGGGAACTACGGAAAAAATAGCTGCAAAGTGCAAACGCAAGACAGCGAGAGAGAGAGAGAGAGAGAGAGAGAGAGTGAATGTCGAGTTGGAGAATGATGGAAAAGGATTGGCGGGGATATATTGCATTTTCTATGCGCACTAAGAAGAAGAAAATGCGCAAACGCATATTTAGAATCCCAACAAAAGCCCGACTCTGTGGGCCCATTTCCGCCATGGCCAAGAACCATCACCCACCTCAACTCCCCCACCCCAACCCCCATCATTACCATCAAGAAATCTCTTTTACTTCTTCTCTAATTCATAACATTTGCACCCACAAACCAAAATTTGCCCTTTTTCTCATAAAACCCATTTCATAAAATTAAAATTTAAAAATAAAAAGAGTGTGTGTGTGTGTGTGTTTTTTCTTTTTCCATTTCATTTTTCTTACTCTCCAACTCTTTCTTAAAGAGTGAAGAAACTTTGGCTGTGGTGATGGAGGGTTGTTGAGGACGTGGAGTTTGGGTTTGTTTCTGGTTATGGTATAATGGGGAATTGCTGGTGCAGGTTGGAGCCTTCAGTTTATAGAGTCTCATCCAATGGGAAGTCAGGTTGGTTTAAATGTTCTTATTTTTTATTTTTATTTTTTTCGATGAGTCTTCAATCTGTGATTGTTATTCGGTTTGTATTTCTGTTATTCCTTTCTTTCTTTCTTTATTTCTTTCTTTCAGTAGATTGAGATTAAGATTAAACTATGATGCAAATGATTTTTATCTGTGTTTGATCTTCTCGTATTATGGGTGGATTATAATGTTCAAGAAGCTCAATGTATAATTCATAATCTCAATTGATGTAGAACCTTTTATGAAATTGAGAGTGAAATTCATAATTTTAATAAAATTACAAAATATAAGATTAAAAGGTTATATTCCTTTGCTCTGCTTTAGCTTTTTATTTTACTTTTCCTGGTTTTTTTCATTGGTAATTATTGTAAAGTTAAAAGGTCTTGCAAATATCAGGATGCAGTTTAGGTTCTTCTAATCTTCTGCAATCAGAAATGGAGAAAAACAAAGAAGATATACATTTTTTTTACACTTTTTTGTATTTGACAACTCAAAAAGGTGATCCACTTACTTTTCCTCTGTGTGTAGTGGAACCTCCTCGACATAGTGCGTTGATTCTTATCTTAATTTCTGTTGACTCTTCAAGAGATTTTATCCTTTGCTTAAAAGTTTAACTTTTCTTTAACCCTTTTTAACAGGTATCTTCACATTCTTTTCCTTTCTTTTCCGTTATTGGTTTAACAGTAAATTTTTAGTTTTTTAGACTTGTCATAGTCCATATGGATTCGAGATCATGAAGTTGACTTAAAGTCGCATCTTTTTTTTTCCCCCCCTTCTCTTTGTATAACTACTCATATAGAATGAATTCAGTAGTATTTTCAAGCATGTCCTCCTTTCAAATTACAACTGAAACAAAAATAAACTACCGAGTTTGGTTTTTTGTTTTTATTATCTAATTGTTTGTAATTTGCTTACTTCTAATGTTTGTTAATCTAAGTAAAAGTTAGTGTTTACTAGGTATTTCAAATAACTATAAGCCTGTACAAAATAAAATTAACCAACACAATTGCAAATGGTTTTCACTTTTGTGTTTAAGCTTTTCCCCCTTATGCTTGTAGTTAATTGAGATGCCCAACTACCTAACTACCGCTAACGCTTACAGACATTTGAAGGGACTAAATTTCACATAATTGAGTAGGAAAAAAAATAAAAAATAAAAAACCAATGCGTTACCAAATGCCACCTAGTGCTTCTAATTTTGTTTTTACTTTCTAAAGCAATAATTTCAATCGTCTTTAGTACTCCGTATGGGATTGGTTTTCACCATGAAAGAACAAATTCACTTATTCTCATCTGTTTGTCAGATATGTGATTTTTGCTCTCTCATTTTACTTTTCAGAGTCTCCAAAAGATCAGAGCCCCTCAGCGAAACCTAGAAATGATGATAGTAAGTTACCATCTAATCCTGAAGAAGTTGAGAAGCTTCGTCGTGATTCAGCAGCAAATCCATTGATTGCATTCACATTCAGTGAATTAAAGATAATGACTGGAAATTTTAGGCAAGACCACATGTTGGGTGGTGGAGGATTTGGAAGTGTTTATAAAGGTTTCATCACTGAGGACTTAAGAGAGGGTCTTCCACCTCTTCAAGTGGCTGTAAAGGTTCATGATGGAGATAATAGTTATCAAGGACACAGAGAATGGCTGGTACCTTAACATTCTATTTATTAGTCCTTAAAAAGATATTTAACGAAAATTAGAAAAGATCACTAGCTTGCTCTATGTATAATCTCTCTCTTTCTCGCTATAGATAATTTTATAACCTTTATCAGATTCATTTATAGCTTTCTGCATTTCTAGGCAGAAGTCATATTTTTGGGGCAGCTTTCCCATCCAAACTTGGTAAAACTGATCGGTTATTGCTGTGAAGATGAACATCGGGTATTAATATATGAGTACATGGCTCGGGGTAGCGTGGAAAACAATTTATTCTCAAGTAAGCATTCCATTCTATTTTTCCTTTGTATTCTTATTAATAATTTTAACAATGTAATAATTGAAAAGGAAAAACAGTTTGAGAAAGGTCAGTTTCCTTGCCATTTAAGCCTCTTAACATATTTATCCTCTCGTGACTTCTCCTTTCCAACATCAATTTCTGTAACCCAGGCTATAGGATATGAAAATTTGTTTAATAACATTGCATGGTGTAGGCTTACCATATTACAATATTGATTGTTTTACGTGTAAGGGTTTGAAAGCAATGATCCATGGCGATGTCTAGCATCTTGTTTACATGCCATCAAAATGTAAAGGTTTGCTGGAAGATAGAACTAAGTGTTGAATAGATGGTCATTCAACTAGAAGCAAAATCATAGGAGAAATGAATTTTTGGTTTTGAAAGTGCATAAGATAATATCTCAAACTTTCTTCTTCTTCTTATTTATTTATTTATTTTTGGGTACAAAACTGAAAATTGGAGTTATTTAGAGAATGTGATCTGAAAAGAAACATGTTGTTTCCATATAGAATGTTTCCAGATTCTATATGCTACTATGTTAACAAATTCCTTTAGATTTTGATTGTGTTAATGTAGATATTTGCTTCATGTTTGCAGGAGTATTGCTTCCCATGCCTTGGTCCATAAGAATGAAGATTGCACTTGGTGCTGCAAAAGGACTTGCCTTCCTTCACGAAGCTGAGCAACCTGTCATCTATCGTGATTTTAAGACATCTAATATTCTGCTGGACCTGGTTAGTTGCTCTATATCTTCACTTAAAAATGAAAATCAACTAATTCACTTGAATTTGTTGAATAACATAAAAGAAGGAATTATCTACTCTTGTATTATGACAATTACATTGGTAATTATGGTAGGACTAGTACTCTTCATGCATTGCTCAGAAACTATACTACCAAGGGCATATAGCTAATAATTTGTTGAGGACAAATCCAGCATGAAAAAAGATGTGTATAACACCTTTCAAATTTACCACTTGAGCAAAAAAATGAAATCAGGACTATAATTTAATGCCATTTCTATGGTTTGTACTTACTAGTGCAGTTTCTTTTCAATGCCTGAAACAGGACTACAATGCAAAGCTCTCTGACTTTGGCCTTGCAAAAGACGGACCAGTAGGTGACAAATCTCATGTTTCTACACGCATAATGGGGACATATGGATATGCTGCACCAGAGTACATCATGACTGGTAAGTCATTCCTAAACAAAAGGCCTTTCAGATCATATTTAGATTGAATGATTTTCCCATTGTTCAACATTTCTGACATTCAAACAATTTGGTCATTTAGATTTTGTGTAAATGAATGATTTCATGCTGTTGGATGTAATAAAATCCAGACTAACATAATCACAATCTATCGCTGTGCAGGCCATTTAACTCCTAGAAGTGATGTTTACAGCTTTGGTGTTGTTCTTCTTGAGCTTTTGACGGGAAGAAAATCTTTGGACAAGTTGAGACCAGCTCGGGAGCAAAACCTCACAGATTGGGCTCTTCCTCTGCTTAAAGAGAAGAAGAAATTTCTGAATATTGTGGATCCAAGACTGGAGGGAGATTATCCTATAAAAGGAGTTCACAAGGCAGCCATGTTGGCTTACCATTGCTTGAACCGAAACCCAAAAGCCAGGCCTCTAATGAGAGACATCGTGGACTCCTTGGAGCCCTTGCAGGTTCCTGTGGAAGTTTCTGCTGAAAAAACTGGTCTGACTGTGATCAGCCAGATTCCAGAAGCACAAATTAAAATAGTAGAGAATTCAAAATGTACTTGACATGGGTACTGTTTTGGTGTCACAAGTTTTTTCTCCAGTTTTGGAATAGATAGTTTTTCTTGTTTGTATATGGAAAAAAGAGAAAGATATGCCTGTTCTTTTTTCTTTTTTCTTTTGTTTTTTGGAACGTGGTTTTGATGATAACTAGCAATTTGATTATTGTAACAAATACGTAAATATCAATCTAAAAGGCAGAGGATATGGAATTCGACCTATGTATAGAGATTAACAATTCTACTTGTTTTTTGGTAGTCTAGTTGGACGTCAAAGTTGCCCATTGTCCAAATTTGATCACGCAAAATCTAATTGGCTTTTTTAGATCACCACACATGGTAGTTAATATGCACATAGTCTTTGACAGTGTTGTTAGGAAATTGTGTTGTGTGGCACACAATTACAGCTGAAGTCGAAATCATAAAAATAAGAAATTTGCGTGTAAAATATGCAAATAAAAATACATACAAAATAATTGATAATTGTAAAAGAATTTTATTATAGCAAAAATATATAATAATTTTTCTCTAAAATAAAGAAATCACAATTGACAATATCCTTTCTCTTTTAATTGGAGAAAAGGAAATATACAAATATTTCGGAATGACTTTTTCTCTCTCTAATACTCTCCTTTTCTCTCTCTATGTTTCTCACAAAATAAAGATATGAATATTTAGGTGAAACCCTTTTAATTTTCTCTTTAATATTCTCCTTCCCGCTCTTTACTTCTCATGCCAAGAAATGGAATTGGCTTCTACATGAAAATGGGATGAACCATTCTTCAAAATGGGATCAGTTTTGCAACGAGCCTAGATGCATATATATAAAGGAGAAGAGGTAGTGGAATTCAAATTGAAATTGAATTCTCTTTTAGTGGAGTTCAACTTGAAATTGATTTCTTTTAAGGTAGTGGAGTTTAAATTGAATTTGTCCTCTATCATGACAATTTAATATTTGCAATCATCTTTATCCCTTAAGTCAACATATGTGGCTTGATTGATAAGGCCAAAAGTGGCTTTACCGTCACATATCTCCTACTTAAAGCTACTTTTGCTATAACTCTTCTATCCTTTCTACTTGCCATTTCATTCCCATGCTCCTCATATTTCTGCTAGGCCAATGGAGGATTTAAAGTCTGATTTTGCATAACATAATGCAGCATTTGAGGTACTTTTCATATAACTCAGGATCCTCTTCACAGCATTCTAATGCTCTCTATTAGGATTCGCCATGTATCGACTAACCGCTCCCACTGATTGTGCAATGTCTGATCTTGTGCATACCATAGAGAACATTAAGTTACCGACAGCTGATGCATACGATACTTGAAACATTTCCATCCTTTTTCTTTCATTGTTAGGGCTCATCCTTAAGGATAACTTAAAATTAATAGGAAGAGGGGTAAGAATTGGTTTACAATTTTGTATGTTGAAACACTGCCAAATTATTTTCTTCAAATAATTCTTCTGAGAAAGCCAAATCTTCCTATTATTTTTGTCTCGGTAAATTTGCATCCCTAGAATCTTGTTTGCCAATCCTAAGTCCTTCATTTCAAACTCCCTAGCCAACTATGCCTTCAAGTCTTTAATGCGATCTTTGTTGGGGCCTGCTACCAATATGTCGTCAACATATAACAACAAAATAATGAAATCACCATCACCAAATCTCTTATCCTAGTAAGCACAAGGATCTAAACTAAGTTTCTTGTATCCAAGGCTTATGATGAAGGAATCAAATCTCTTATACCAACATCTCGGCGCCTGTTTGAGTCCATATAGAGATTTATTCAACCTGCAAACTAAGTTATCCTCTCCTTTTTTTTTTCAAAAACCTCCTGGTTGGAGTATATAAATATCTTCTTCAAGTTTTTCCTGAAGAAATGTAGTTTTCACATCTCTGTTGATTATTATCTTGTGGGCAGTGGGATCCTACAGGCGATACCCTTTAACTCCATCAACATACTCTAAGAAAATACACTTTCTGGATTTTGGATCTAGCTTTGATGTTTCTTGGGTGTTGTACATAACAAAAGCAGGACTTCCAAATATATGTAAGCGAGAATAATCAGCTGGTTTACAAATTCACATCTCCATCGACGTTTTCAAATTAATTGTGGTTGATGGTGACCGATTGATCATATAGCAGGCAGTCTTAACTGCTTCTGTCAAAATGACTTGGCCATCCCCGCAGTTCTCAACATCGCTCTTGTCCTTTCCTACAAGGTTCTGTTCATTCGCTCTGCTACTCCATTTTGCTGTAGAGTGTGAACTGCCTCTTGATACCTTATAGTTGACAAAAGTTATCAAATTTTTCACTAGTATATTCTCATCCATTGTCCGTCCTCAAATACTTGATCTTCTTCTCATATTCAAGTTCCACCTGCACTTTGAATATTTTGAAAACTGGAAATACATCCGTTTTCCTTTTAATTGGATACACCCAACATCTCCTAGAGTAATCAATAAAAGATACAAAATATCTTGCACCTCCTAGGGACAGAACTGGTGCTTGTCAAACATCGGAGTGGATCAACTCTAAGATAGCTTTGCTTCTAGTATTAAATTGCTAAAGTTTAATCTATGCTGCTTACTAATAACACAACGCTTACAAAATGGTAATGAAACCTTTTTGAGCCCTAGAATAAGCTTTTGTTCAGCAAGAATCTTCAAACCTCATTCAACATGTGGCCAAGCTTACTATGCCACATCATCATTGATTCTTCTGCAGAACTTGCCGATGTCGTAGATGCTTCTCCTCCTTGTTGTGTTTCTCCTCTAAGCAGGTACAGATTTGTAGCTATCTTTTTTGCTTTCATCATCACAAGCGCACCTTGAATTATTTTCATGATCCCATCTTAAATAAACGTTTTACACCCATTATTATCTAATTGTCCCAAAGACAATAGATTTTTGTTCAGGCCTCATACAATTTTGTCAAAGTGTCCTATATTTCTTTTGTAGTTTTTTTCTCTGCCACAATTTACAATACTTCATCGGCAAGTGCTAGATGCAAATTAACAATAGCATTGCCAACCATCTCCTACCACTTGCCGTTGTCAACGATCTCTATGGGCGTTTCTTTAATTGCTGCAAAGCAGTTATCTTTTCTTAAAACTACTTTTATTCACATTTACCACAATGAGAAATTATTGCCATTGAGGTTTTCTATTTTGTACTTCACCGCCATTGTTGAAGATACCTATGAACCTGGCTCTGATACTATTATTGGGAAATTGTGTTGTGTGGCACACAATTATAGCTGAAATCGAAATTATAAAAATAAAAAATTTACATGTAAAATACTCAAATAAAAATATACACAAAGTAATTGGCAATTATAGAAAGACTTTATTATAGCAAAAGCATATAATAATTTCTCTCTAAAATAAAGAGAGAATAATTGACAATACACTCTCTCTTATAATAGAAGAAAAATACATTCTCTCTAACAAAGGAAAGACACAAGTATTTAAGAAAAACTCTTTTTCTCTCTCTAATACTCTCCTTTTCTCTCTCTCTCTTTCTCACAAAGGAAAAACACAAATATTTAGAAGAAACCTTTTTAATTTTCTCTCTAATATTCTCCTTCTCTCTCTTCACTTCTCATGCCAAGAAATGGAATTGGCTTCTATATGAGAATGTGATGAACCATTCTTCAAAATGGAATCAGTTTTGCAACGAGTCTAGATGCACATCTATAAAGGAGAAAAGACAGTGCAATTTCAAATTGAATTCTCTTTTGGTGGAGTTCAACTTGAAATTGAATTCTTCTAAAATGATGGAGTTAAAATTAAATTTGTCTTCTATGATTATAATTTAATGCTTGCTATCACCACCACAAGTGTTTCCAAAGTTCAATTATAATTTATAAGCAAAAAGTCTACCGTGGTTTTTCTAAGCGAATGTGATGTGAGATGGGGGATTTTTTATTTATTTATTTATTATTATTATTATAATCATTTTTGGCTTCTTTCTTTTAAAAGGATTAAAATGAAAAATAGTTTTCTTATTTCTCATTAACATCACCAAAACCCGTCGCTAATAGATAAAAATAAAAATATGGTGGGATTTACTTTTTGAATTATTATTATTACATAAAAATCTGATAAAGAAAAATAAATCCTTCAACAGCAACAAATTGGCAATTTTCGAAAGGAAATGATGTTGATCGCGCATGGCAGTGGCATATGACATTGATATAAATGGACTCAAGACTTTCCACCATATCCTAAACTATTTTTCAAGTCCCGAGACATAGAAGGCACAATATTCAAAAACCAACTCCCCCTTATCTTCCTCCAATTCATAAACATGATCTTCATTGTTGCGTCACCTTTACGCACATAAAGCCATGCATGTTGCACCGTTTACACATGGTGTGGTATTGGCATAGGTATAGCCCCATGACGATAACGCCCTGCGTGCATATCCCCTCTTGCTTTTCTTCTTCTTCTTCTGTTTTCCTCGATTGATATATAAATATATTCCTCCAGCAAGTTAAATTTACTTATTAGAAGATTGAAGAGATACCCCGGCCCACTAGGTAGAATCTCTAAAGAAATTAACCAAAAATGATGCGCCTAACATACGATAATAATTACCCTGCAGCTGTAAGCAAGAAGAAGAGTACCTGTAATGGTGCAGCACTGGCGTATGATGTTCCTCAAGGAGTGGAAATTCGGGGACGATACGATGAAGAATTCGCCAACAATATTCTTACGAAGGAGGCCTTGCAGTTCGTGGCAGAGTTGCAGAGGGAATTCAGGAATCATGTCAAGTATGCTATGGAGTGTAGGAAGGAAGCAAAAAGGAGGTACAATGAGGGGGCAGTGCCCGGGTTTGACCCGGCTACAAGGTTTATCAGGGAGGCTGACTGGGTGTGTGCTGCTGTCCCACCTGCCGTTGCTGATAGGAAGGTCGAGATTACTGGTCCTGTGGAGCGCAAGATGATTATTAACGCACTCAACTCTGGAGCCAAAGTTTTTATGGTATCTATTGCTACATATTTCCATGCATACAGGTTGGTACATATGTAGGTACTAATTGTGTCTAATTGTTTTACAATTAATGTTATGTTTTGGTAGGCTGATTTTGAAGATGCACTTTCCCCTAGTTGGGACAACCTTATGAGAGGACAAGTTAATCTGAAGGAAGCTGTAGATGGAAGTATAAGCTTCCATGACAAGGCCAGAAACAGGGTTTACAAGCTGAATGACCAAACTGCTAAGCTTTTTGTCCGTCCAAGAGGTTGGCATCTACCCGAGGCTCATATAGTGATTGATGGTGAACCTGCAATCGGTTGCTTTGTGGACTTTGGCCTTTATTTTTACCACAGCTATGCTACTTTCCGTGGGACACAGGGTCAAGGCTTTGGTCCTTTCTTCTATCTTCCCAAGATGGAGCATTCAAGGTTCTAATTTTTTATTTTATTTTTTTAATTCATTGATCAACAAATTAATTAACTAAATTAATTCAAAACATAGCTAGATGTTATTATTATTATTATTATTATTTTAATAAAATAATTAATAATTTTGATCGGAAATTGGGTGCAGGGAAGCTAAAATATGGAACAGTGTGTTTGAGAGGGCAGAGAAGATGGCAGGAATAGAGAAAGGAAGCATCAGGGCAACGGTTCTGATAGAAACACTACCAGCAGTGTTTCAGATGGATGAAATCCTTTATGAGCTGAGAGACCACTCGGTTGGGCTCAACTGTGGAAGATGGGATTACATATTCAGCTACGTCAAGACCTTCCAAGCCCACCCAGATCGTCTCTTACCAGACAGGGTTCAGGTTGGCATGGCTCAGCACTTCATGAAAAGTTATGCGGGTCGCCTCATCTGGACTTGTCATAGGCGCGGCGTGCATGCCATGGGAGGCATGGTGCGTATTATTTGTTTATAATTTTTAACATTTAAATATTGAATCTCTCATACAAATCAAATATAATAACAACAGGCAGCTCAAATTCCTATCAAAGACGACCCAGTGGCAAACGAGGCAGCAATCGATCTGGTGCGCAAGGACAAGCTGAGAGAGGTGAGAGCAGGGCATGACGGAACATGGGCAGCTCACCCGGGGCTCATCCCAACCTGCATCGACGTCTTCACCAATCACTTGGGAAACTCCCCAAATCAGATCCAAGCCGCCAACAGACTAGACGCCGCAAACTTAACGGAAGAGGACCTGTTGCAGAGGCCCAGAGGGGTTCGCACCATGGAAGGCCTGCGCCTCAATACCCGGGTGGGAATCCAGTATTTGGCGGCCTGGCTCGGCGGAGCAGGTTCCGTCCCCCTCTACAACCTGATGGAAGACGCAGCTACGGCCGAGATCAGCAGAGTTCAGAACTGGCAGTGGATCAAGTACGGAGCGGAGCTTGATGGAGATGGGGTCGGCGTGAGAGTGAGCATGGAACTGTTTGGGAGAGTGGTGGAGGAAGAGATGGCCAGGATTCGAACAGAGGTTGGCAAGGACAAGTTCAACAGGGGATTGTACAAGGAGGCTTGCAGCATCTTCACCCGCCAATGCACTGCTCCTGTTCTTGATGATTTTCTCACCCTCGATGCCTATAATCATATTGTGGTGCACCATCCTCATCCCCATCCCCAGGGATTATCCAGCAGGATTTGATAATATTCAATTTTCATATCGTCATCCTAGAAAAACACTTTCATTCCTTCCCCACCACCCCCTGCTTCTTCGCTCTATTCACTCCGGCTGATCAGTTCTGTGCCTTCTATGTTTTGAATTATTAATCATTACTGCTACTCCCCACTACTACCTTTTTTTTTTTTTTTTTTTTTTGTTGTTGCTTGAACCCACTACTACCTTTAATTATAATAAAGTTGGAAAAATAATGATACTCCGTTTTCATTTTCAATTTGTTTATTTTTTACTTTGAGATTGCAGTTCCAAAATGGAAATTTGACTTATCCGTGGCCTCAGGAATGAGACCATTTATACATTTATATTAGATGCTTTTAATATATTATATAACAATTATTCACTGTTGGCCTATTAAGTATGGCATGGACTATTTAATATTTATGGGTATGCAATTTTGTCAGTTTGAAATTCATAAAATTAATCATAAAGTATACATATAAGAATGAAACAACGAGTATAAGTTCTTTATTAGAATTATCACAATCTCTTAATTTGATAGTGCAAGACTAGGAGGAGTTGGTGCAAAATGAATTATACGTAGTAGTTTTGAGAAATTAATAATTATAATTAACCATCAACGTAGAACAAACTGTCGAAAAAACGTAGAACAAACTGTCGAAAAATAAACATTTCCAATTTGTGATCAATATGATTAAAACAGAATGGATTCTTTTTTGGTAAATAAACAAAGTGGGTTCTGGTTTTATTATGATATTCAGACTCTGGATTATAATTTTAAATAGACTATTCATATGAGAAAGTGAGCGGATTGACATAAACAATGGTAATGAAATTAATAAAAATTTCAAAGCAGAAATAATCAAAACTTCGGAGACAATGCTACCAAATATTTAAACACTAGCAACTAATTGACCCTGTAAATTATTGTCATGCGATATATGCAAATTTGCTATAATACACATTTTATGTATTCGTTTCCTATCAAGCAACATGTTGTAAAAGTATTAGAGAATATAATATACGGTTGTGTGATACATGTTTTTTATAATGGGTGTCTTCGCACATTTTGTACAAAATTATATATAGATAGATACATGGAAAGGATTGAATACGTTTTGATTCTGTGATGCATAAAAATAAAAATTGGAATCAAATGCATCATTTGTTTTGTTATTAGAAGGGTTTTACGGCTTTAGCATCTGTGCCCCTCAATTTTTAAGCTCTTGCATTTTGGTTTCTGATTTATTTATTTATTGTTTTGCAATCCTGAAATTAACTTCAATTTTTTTGGCATTTTGGTCATTTAAATCATTCTTTTTGTCCATTTTTTAGTAGCAAATATATAATACACTTATTAGTAGGAAATATATAATACAGTTATTGTCAACAATAAATTAACAAGATTACAATATTAGACGATTTCAAAAAACCGGTGCACGTTGCTATATTCCTCAAACCACTCAAAAAAAAAGATTAAAAAAAAGTGTTAAAGGATCATAGTGTAAAAAATAAAAATAAAAAAAAGGGTTTTTTCGATAAATAGCCACCTTACAACTCCATTTTAGAAAAATAGCAAATTTTTTTTTTAAAAAAAAACTAGCCACCTTGGGACAAAAATACCCTTGATAAAATTGAAAATTACGCAAAAGGTTTTTTTTACACCCTTTCCTTTCTTCCTCTACACAGCCGTTCGTGGGGTTTCTCTAAACTCTTTACATCTCATCGCCTCTCACTCTCATTTTTTTGTATTTTCTCATATCTCAAACTAAAATCAGGTAAAAATTTTATCTTTTTTCTTATTAGATGAAAGTAAGGAAATATGTGTTTTTTTTGTTTTTTCTCTTTCTCTTTTTTCTTGTAAGTTTTATTAGTTTAGGGTTTTTTAAGCTTTTTATTTGATATGGGTATGCAAGAAATTAATTTATGAGATGTTATATATGATTTTAAAGATACTTAGGTGGCATATGGTTTGAAAATGAGAGAAATTTTGTGTAAAACTGAAAAATCGCGAAAAACAGTAAAAACGGAGGAAATTTGGCGAAAAAGATGAATTTCCGCCAATTTCCTCCAGTTTGTCAGTTTTCGCAAAATTTCCGCCAATTTTCCGTCAGTTTTTCGCCAATTTTCCACCAGTTTTCCGCCATTTTTCCACCAGTTTTCTGCCAATTTTCCGCCAGTAGGAAAAAGCTATATTTGGCCCCAAAAAAAAAAAACAGAATCAACTTTTTTAATACAGTTAATATGTTTGTTTAGTATTATTCAAAATTTTATATATTTATTGATTTAGTTTAACGTTATTCATTTAATTTTGTAATAAAATGGAAGATGATGACATTGTAATTGCGGTTTTATACAATGGAACATTGGTACAAAATGATAGTGGTGATTGGGAATATCGAAATGGTAAAAATGTAATGGTTTCCGTCGGCAAGAGATGCAGAAAATCAGAGTTAGAGGATGAGATTTTCAATTCTATTGAGATAGATCGAAATGAATATTTGCTAAAGCTAAAATGGATATATGGACGATGTGCAGAAAAGTTGGATCCTACAGAAATACGATGTGATAGGGATGTGAAATGCTTTCTTCAAGAAGTGAGGAATGGAGGGATGACAATGATGCGGCCTCCATTGTATGTTGAGGTGATTTCAAAAGTTGAACATGTATGTAGAAATGTTCATCAAACAGCATTTGCTTTGGATAGTGGGAGTAATCTTCATTCTTTTTCTTGTCCTCCAATTGGCGCTCGTCTACCACAAGCTGCCGGTACTGAACCTATTCAGGCTACATCTCAGGAAATTATGGTTCAAGAAACTCAGTTTAGAGATCAAGTTGATGTTCGTGGGGCCTGGACATCATTTAACATTCACGAAGGAGTTGATGTTGGAGGTGACTATGCTGAACGGTTTCCTAACGACGAGGAGTATGAGCAGTTGCATCATATTGATCATGATGAGAATTACAATGCAGCAGGGGATGATGTTGGTCATAATGATGTAGATTTTGATCATGAGTTGCCGGACAATGATAATGATATGCATCCTGAAATGAACAATGAAGGAGTTGATGATGTTAGGGTTCATCGTGCTACAAATGACCACATATCATCGAGCAACAGAAGTGGTTCTATGGCCATATTTTCGACAAAGTTCACTGGCTGTGAGAGCATAGTAGTTGGACAATTATTTCGCAACAAACGTGACCTACAGAATAAACTGAGTATCTATTGCATGCGAGAAAATAAGGAGTTCAAGGTGACACGGTCAACTACACAACGGTATGAGGTTGTATGCTTGGAAAATACTTGTAAATGGCGACTACGTGCAACCACATTTAAAAATGGAGAAATATTTGTTGTGAGAATTTTTGATAATGTACACAGTTGCTCGTTAGATATCGTACATCGAGAACACAAGCAAGCCAGTAGCCGAGTTATCGGACAATGTATCAAATCTAAATATGAAGGTATTGCACGTGTTTACAAACCCAAAGAAATTCAACATGATTTTTTGCAGAAATATGGGGTGAATATAAGCTACAACAAAGCATGGAGAGGTAAAGAGTATGCACTTAACAGTGTTAGGGGATCTCCAGAGGAGAATTTTGCTAAGTTACCTGCCTACTGTTATGAGTTAGTGTTGAAGAACCCTGGGACTGTTACACGTATCAAAACAGACGATAATAACAATTTTGTATATTTCTTTATGGCGATTGGAGCAAGCATTAGGGGATTTAAATCCCACATAAGAACCATATTGGCTGTTGATGCAACTACATTGAAAGGGAAATACAAAGGGTACATGTATATTGCATCGGGCATGGATGGCAATAAGCAAATATATCCTTTGGCTTTCGGCATTGGAGATGGAGAGAACGAGCAAGCATATACATGAATATACATGGTTTTTCCAAAACCTGAAGGATGTCATCGGAGATTTTCCAGATTTGGTGTTTGTGAGTGATAGACATCCCGCTATTGAAAGGGCATTACGCAAAGTTTTTCCCAATGCATACCATGCGTTGTGCACGTACCATATAAGCAGAAATATTAAAGCAAATGGACATGCGAAAGATGAATCAATAATACAATGTTTCATGCTCGCAGCTAGTGCATATTTGGTTGAAGATTTTGAGTTTTATATGGGGCAAATTGAGGCAAAAAACAGTAGGACTGCCCAGTACATTCGATCATGTGACCCTACAAGGGGGGCACGTTCTCTTTGTCCATGTAGAAGGTACACTATCATGACCACCAATATTGCAGAAAGCTTGAATGGCATTCTGCTAGATGCTAGAGAGATGCCAATAGTAGCATTAATAGAGCACATACGGGATTTACTGCAAAAGTGGTTTTATGAGCGACGTATTGCAGGTGCAAAATTGACAAAGCATGTGACTGATCATATGGAAGAGCAACTCAAACTACGAAATTTGGAGTCCATCGGACTATGTGTGAAAGCCATTAATATGCATGAATTTCTTGTGGAAGGTGGGAGTTTGAGGGGTACAGTTAATCTCCAATCAAAAACATGCTCATGCAAAGTCTTCGATCTTGATCAATATCCTTGTGATCATTGTATTGCCGCTTGCAGAGACCGAAAAATTGCTCCTTATGGCATGTGTTCTCATTACTACACCGCGGATGCATATCGTGCAGCTTATGCTGAGTCCATTTATCCTTTGTTAGATGAAAAACAGTGGCATGTCCCGGATGACGTGGCAAGTCGCATTGTTCTTCCACCAAGATGGACACGTAGGCGAGCCGGTAGACCGAGGATGCAACGCATATCATCCGAAGGTGAAGATGTTATTGGACGTAGATGTAGCCGATGCGGTGGTGTTGGACATTATAGGCAGAGATGTACGAATCCATTGTCTTATGCTTCAAATTAGAAAGTTTTAATTTAGTGTTATGGTTTAATATGTTTTGATAATTATTTCATATATTGGATATAATATTTTCTACTCCACGGTGGAAGATTTATTAGCAATCTTTTTTTTTTTTTTTTGAATTTAATCCTAAATGAAAAGAGACTTTCTGGAATTGATTTTCAATCTTTAGTTTACATATCATTTTATGAAATGTCCAAATGATTTTGAAAATAAAAACAAACATATATCAATTTTTCTTTTATTTAAAATGGTTATTGATTTTAAATGTCACTACATTTTTTGTTAATTCCATCTTCATCTTATATAATATTTGTCTCCACTCCCAATTTTTTTTACCCTACTATTAACTTATATAATCTATTAGAAATTGATTTTCCAAGTGGAGGAAATTAGTTTCTAATAGGAGTAAAAATTATTCAACGATTTCCACTTGGAGGAAATGTTTTCCAACAGGAGGAAAACTATTTCCGCTTGGAGGAAAATTTTTCCACCTGGCGGAAATTTATCCAAAGGCTTCAATTTTTCTTCATATGGGATTTCCGACTGGAGGAACGTTTTTCCTCCATTTTTCCTCCAGTAGGAAAATTTTTCCGCCTATAGGAAATATTTCCGACAAGCGGAAAATTTTTTAAAATTTGCAATTGAGCTCTTAAGGCGTTTGTGCATAACGGAATTCTAATAAATAAATATGGCACATTTCCTATAAGGTCAATTACTTATCCTTACATCAATACCACATTGTTATCTTTGTTAAATGAACATTATAAGCCACCATTATATTTACAATTAAAAGTCAAATATAATAAATAATATGCATCTATAAACATGACAAAAGGAAAGAAAAAAGCATCACCACGCAGCTCATATGCTAAGTTCTTTGTTGTAAGCCTCATATGCATACTTCTTCCTAAAGAACTCCATGTTATCTTGTCTGAATGTCAATGGTAATCTGAATCCATTTATCTGCAAATCAAATACAACAAAACATAACAGATGCAGGAAACATTTTTTCGGACACGAGAAAAGCCTGAAGGACAATTTTTCCGCCTGGAGGAAAAAATTTTCCGCCTGGAGGAAAAGGTTTTCCGCCTGGAGGAAAACATTTCCTCCAGGAGGAAAACATTTTCCGCCTGGAGGAAATTTTTTCCTCCAGGAGTAAAAAAATTCCCGCCAGGAGGAAAAAAAGAGAAAATATTTTCCTCGGGGTGGAAAATTTTCCAGAACCAAAATAACATACACCTAACGGGATTTGTGCAACAATATAATGAAAATGGCTAAAGAATATTTTCAAACCAGCGCATAATACATTATACATTAGTAGTGTACATTATACATTGCTTCCTAAGGATAACCTATAGATATATTATGGTTTCACATTCAAACCTCCCATTAAATTCAAACAAAAACACAACTTCACAATAGTTTTAATTTCACATTTCACATTCTAACCATGCAACACAAACATTTCTGTCACACCAAATAACACAATATTATAAGCATAGCGCATAATGACAAGGTTCAAAATTGTAAAACTCATTCAATACAGCACAACTAAAGGTTTTCAGATAAGTTCGTTACATTAAAGCGAAATTCGTTTGCAAAATATTTTCTATGTTGTACAGAGAAGCAACTTACATTAATGGGGGACAAACCACCACCAATGCTTCTCTATCTATTTATATATCTCTCTCTCTCTTTATCTATCTCTGTGAGTGTATGTGTAATTTTATCAGCTTACACTTGTAACTCCACGATCGCAAATTTTGTGTTTCAATTTTCTGCTCAGTCCATCAGTTGCTCCTCCAATGCTGAAAGAAATATAAAATCAATATTAGTAACCATGCAGCAATCAAATTTAGCATATTATATGTGTAAGATGTGCATATGAACAAGAGCATATGAGAAATTTGGAAATTTTCCACCAACAGAAAAAAACCACAAGAAGCATAAACCCTTTTAAACAAATATAATCCATACAATTAGGTATGTCTAACCAGTCATAAGCCAGATCTCAACATGAAAACCAAGAAAAACAACTAACACTCCAGTTAAAATCTCTGTTCTGGTTGCCTAATCAATTCACTCAAGTCAAAACACTCCATATCAGCAAAGATATTAGCCCATCATTGCATGAGATGTGGTATGCGATTTCAATTTGTGATAAATCCTATGATTCAAATTAACCATTTAGTGACACTTGGTTCTATCCTTTAGCGGGCAATGTCCTGTGACCAAATAGAAACGCAGACTTCCATAGTTAACCATTGGAATAAAAAATTACTTGATAAACTGATTTGGGGTGGTTGAGACTGAAGGCTCCCTCTCATGGCATCACATTGTCCATGAAAACAAATATTGTTATAATTACAGCTTCACAATAAAGAATTGAGCACATAGCCTAAGAACTAAAAACAAGGCTTTAATTTAGTAATGCAGGTTTAAAGCACACGTATATGGCATGGACTAGTTGCTTTAGATGTTCATGTTATTTCTACCCAAAAAATAAAAATAAAAAAATTAAACTCCACACCTCATAAAATTTGACTAGAAAGCTAGTTTCATCATCAGAAGATAAAAGAGGAAGAGAAGTTTACTTGCCAAATCTGTTCAAGCTGAAATGCAAGAAATCCACACTTAAAAAGCTTCAAAACTCAACAATGACATCTCACCAAACACCCATCTAAAACCACATGCAAGGTTCCCATCGGATAGAGAAGCCAACAAAGAGTGATATTGATTTGTACCAACAAAATGGAAGCAATAATTTTTTTTTCTTCTCTCAAACTTGAAAGTGAAAGGAGATTGATTTTCAAAATATCATCTAGCTTCTACACCTTTAAAAACCATGACATGTACAATGAACTTAGAAATGAGAGACTCCATCAAAACTTGACTGCAACAATGATCATAACTAATTTGATTGAAGTTCAAATTCTCAACACAAATCAACCAAAATTGTTCAAGTAATAGGAACACTTATTTGTGTTGCATGCTCAAATAATGGTAGTTAATAAGCTAATAAAGTGGAAAGATGTAATCTGGTCAGCACATACAGTGATCCATGCTAATAAAAAGAACGAATATTTATAAGATAAGCACTGTCATTAAAATCATAATCATCAACCTCACTTTCACATAGGATTTCAAAAAAGGAAAAATCTCAATTTCACATAAATCGATGGTAACAATAATCAAGATAGTTTTCTAGTCAAATCATAGACCCCAAACTACATTTCCAGCAATTGGCATTGAAACCCTCCAGAATGCATGAATGGGTCCCAAATGGGACCTGTATGCACATACAATGCAGATTTAGTCCACTAAATAAATGTAGAGACAAAGGAACCAGGGAAAAACAAAATAAGAATTGAAGAACTGAGAATAGCTGTGTCCAAGTAAAATAAAATAACCCTTCGACAAAAAATGTCAGTGCTAAAAAATCACGCAGGCATAGATTGGTTAAGTAAATTTGAGTACCAAGTTTTATGCCAAGACACTAAAAAATTTATATAAGGGATCTATTATTCTTTTACCAACAAAGGTAATTTTCTTCTTCATCTTGATACTGAGTTATCAGGAACAGGGCAAAAGCATGCATTATATCTTAATTGGTACAAAATCTTCAAATAATCATACAAACTATATGTATAATGTTCTGTACACCAAAACTAGGTCAAAACAATTTATGTGGTAAATCAGACAAGTAGACATGATGAATTATCTCCTATATCTGTTATTTTTTTCTCGGACCTTAGGAAATATGATTTCAGAGGGTGCGTTTGGCATATATAATGGACTCTCTGTATGATAGAAATATGAAATTATGCCCTAACTCTCTCTCTCTCTATATTTCTATTTCTCTTTCTGTTTTGGAAAATTATATGAAAGCTGAGGACAGTGGGGGAAGCTGCACGCACCCAAAAAGAATGCTCTGCTATTTGACTCGGAATGCAAGCAATAGTGAGCTATGGCACACTTTCTGTGTACTTGAAGATTTTAAGCAAACAAGAAGAAGAAAAAAAATGTTAAAGTTGTTGGAAGCACCGGTGCTTTCAGAGAAAGGTTACCTTGCAGCTATGGCAACGGCTAGCCCCTGGTGGGAGGACGATGACGGCGAACGGCACTATAGTGGTGCTAGGACGATTACGGCGGCAAACGGTATGGAAGGTGTTGCCTTTTGTGTGTCTCCTCTGTCTCTGGTAGCTCTCAATCGAATGACTCTTCCCGACACAACAATGGACGAGGACGATGCCGGCGAATGGGAGACGAATGTCGGTGAAAATGGTGGCCGGGATGGTAATTTTTGAAATGCCCTAGCTGCGTTTTCAAATGGAAAGTAAAAAAAACAAAATCGAAACCAAAAAGGCCTTTTGATAGAGACAAGAATAAAAAAAAAATAAATAAATAAAATATAGATAAGGGTACTTTAGTCCAAACGGATAAAATATTGGTTAGTTTTTAAAAAAATAAAAAAATTTACTATTTTTCTAAAATGAAATTGTATGGTGGCTATTTATCGAAAAAACCCTAAAAAAAATCCAAAACCAAAAGCAGAAGCAGCCCAAATATTGGTCGGGACAAGGGATGAGGAGGCCCAAATGGGAAGTGAGGCCAATGATGAGCCCAAATGGGTGGGTTCAACAAACTTCCAGAGAGTTCTATAAAAGAAACAAGAGGCCCAGATCCAGATGGAGTGATTGACGTAATTCTAGAAGCTTCAAGTAGGTAATAAGTAAAACCTACCTATCCAGTATCCATCCATCTCTTTATCGGGTGCTGTGGCTACTCCGCTGCTCTCGTTCTCTCTATCTACTCATTTTTCTGTTTTGGACAGACCCACGCAATCTGTATCTTCGCCGGCGTTTATTATCCAAAACCAAAACCTCTTTCTCTGTAAACCCTAAGTAAGCCCCTTCTCATTCCGGTAATGGCATCGACTTTCGCAGCTGGTTCCTTGGCTCCTCCTACAAGCGCTCGTCTCGTTGATACCAAATTCCGAAAGCTTTCGTCTTCGTCATCTATTGCATCAACCCCTTCCTTTGCTGCGAGGCGTAACCTTTTGCTTAGAAGAACACCTTCTCCATGGAGAATCTCTGCCATGGCCAAGGACTTGCATTTCAACAAGGATGGTTCCGCCATTAAGAAGCTCCAGGTCTCTCTATTTTCTTTTAACTCCCTTTGAACATGCATACTACATCCATATAAAATTATAATTACATATGAAAATAGGAAAAAAGAAGAAAAAGTTTTTTCATTCTTTATATCCAAAGTATGTGTTTTGTTTTTTGAAATTAGTGTTTATCATATGTTCCAGACTGGTGTTAACAAGCTCGCTGATTTAGTTGGGGTTACACTGGGTCCAAAAGGCAGGAATGTTGTGCTAGAGAGCAAGTATGGCTCTCCCAAAATTGTCAACGACGGTGTCACTGTCGCCAAGGAGGTACAATTATTTTTAGTCTCATAGAAAATGAAAAAGAATTGCCACCCCCAATTCTCATTTCCTATTTTAGCTGCTGTTAAAACTCAATCTCTCTATCTTTTTTTCTAGGTTGAATTGGAGGACCCTGTGGAGAACATTGGAGCTAAATTGGTTAGACAGGCAGCTGCAAAGACTAATGATTTGGCTGGTGACGGAACTACAACATCAGTTGTTCTTGCTCAGGGTCTTATTGCTGAAGGTGTCAAGGTCAAGTATACTTGCTATCTTTTCGTACTTTTCCATTTTCTCCTAACTCTATTGACGTCGGCAAGTCTACCATAAACTCGTCTCCAGGTTGTAGCAGCTGGGGCTAACCCTGTTTTAATTACACGAGGGATTGAGAAGACCACAAAAGCTCTTGTTTCCGAACTTAAGACCATGTCTAAGGAGGTATTATATATTTCTAATTTATTGCTTTTTTCTTTGTTGAATGTCTACATTGCTAGTTACTGACGTATTACTTTATTCTACTGCAGGTCGAAGACAGTGAATTGGCGGATGTTGCAGCTGTTAGTGCAGGAAACAACTATGAGGTTGGTAATATGATAGCTGAAGCCATGAGCAAAGTGGGCCGGAAGGGCGTGGTGACCCTTGAAGAGGGAAAGAGTGCCGACAACAGTCTGTATGTTGTTGAGGGAATGCAATTCGATCGTGGTTATATCTCGCCTTATTTTGTAACTGACAGTGAGAAAATGGCAGTGGAGTACGACAACTGCAAGGTAAATTTTGACCAACATGTTCATATTCCTATTCATATTCTGTTTTGTCATAGATTATGCTCATCTTAGTTTTTCCTTTCATGCAGTTGCTATTGGTAGATAAGAAAATAACCAATGCAAGAGACCTTATCAATGTGCTGGAGGATGCTATCAGGGGTGGGTACCCAATTGTGGTTATTGCAGAAGACATTGAGCAAGAAGCTTTAGCAACTCTGGTTGTGAACAAACTTAGAGGTGCTTTAAAGATTGCTGCTCTCAAAGCTCCTGGTTTTGGTGAACGCAAGAGCCAGTACCTTGATGACATTGCTATTCTCACTGGAGGTTAGTAAACTACTCTGATAGTTCCTTCGGACATCAATATTTCTTTTCTCTGCTGTTCTTGTTGACAGAGTTTACATTTGTTTGCAGGAACTGTGATCAGAGATGAGGTGGGGCTCACCTTAGATAAAGCAGAAAAGGAGGTTCTTGGCCATGCCTCAAAGATTGTTCTTACCAAGGATTCCACCACAATTGTTGGCGATGGAAGCACGCAGGAAGCAGTTAACAAGCGAGTTGCACAGATCAGAAACCTTATCGAGGTATTAAACTCTTCCTCTAGCTAAATTGTGTTTAAGTAGATTCTTTTTAGCTGTATTGTAATCAAGGTGATATTATCTTGCAGGCTGCAGAGCAAGATTATGAAAAGGAGAAACTCAATGAAAGAATTGCAAAGTTATCTGGTGGTGTTGCTGTGATACAGGTAAACACTAATTACCTGTAAAAAACATATCTGTTGGTTTTTTGTGAGTTAAACTTTTGATGTTTGTCATGTGTATTTAATATTATCTTATTAAGGTTGGAGCACAAACTGAGACGGAGCTAAAAGAAAAGAAACTGAGAGTTGAAGATGCTCTTAATGCCACAAAGGTATACTTTTACCGGTGCAAATTTTAGAAGTATAATTTTTTATGTTTGCAAGTACAAAATTTATAAGGGATTTATTTTTCTTACGGTATTTTCATCAATGTTCACAATTTTAAGGCTGCTGTTGAGGAAGGGATTGTAGTTGGTGGTGGATGCACCCTGCTGAGACTTGCATCGAAGGTGGATACCATCAAGGATGGCCTTGATAACGATGAAGAGAAGGTAGTAATAATCTTCCTTTGAGTTTTGGCCTTCTCAATGTATATGAGAATGAACATTGAGGTGTAAATCTTACTAGTTTTATGCAATCCAATTTTGAACAATTAGTCCGAACAAATCAGTAATGTTGTCATGCTGTAGAACTTTCTTCTATTTAGCTGTCTTGAGGTGTGTCAAGACCTTTCTATAAATTTCAGGTGGGAGCGGATATTGTTAGAAGAGCTTTAAGTTATCCACTGAAATTAATTGCGAAGAATGCTGGTGTTAATGGAAGCGTAGTTAGTGAGAAGGTATAATGTCGTTTTTCGCCTCTTTGGTATTCTGGTTTATTTTAAGAAATACTATAGCAAATAACTTGGGCTTTTTTATTTCAGGTGCTCTCCAGTGACAATGTTAAGTATGGATATAATGCTGCCACTGGAAAATATGAAGATTTAATGGCTGCTGGAATTATTGATCCAACAAAGGTTTGTTCTAATGAGTTTGTTATTTTTGTGTTGTCAAAATTGGGTTATTGTACTTTCATTTTCTCATGTAATGGCATGAAAATGATCAGGTAGTGAGATGTTGCCTCGAGCATGCTGCTTCGGTAGCAAAAACGTTCTTAATGTCGGATTGTGTGGTTGTGGAGATTAAGGAGCCAGAGCCTGCCCCTGTGGGTAACCCCATGGACAATTCAGGTTTGTGGATTGAATCAAAAGACAAGTGTCTCAGAACTACTTTATTGAGTATTTCAAATTGTCTAAAGTGCAATTTGTGAACTTACTACAATGCTTGTGGCAGGATATGGATATTGAGATCGTCGAGCACGATTTGGCAGGGGGAGAAGAGTAGAATAAGATGAAAGAACGATGGTAGCAGCAACAAAGGGTCATTAGATGGGGGATTGAAATGGGGGCTGAATTTTTGTATAAATACAAGATTCTGGAGAGAGGTTAGCTTTAGTTTGTTCTGGAGTGCGCGGCATATCATAGTTTGGAATTCGATGTACAATTATTGCAATGACCACAAACATTTTTGAGTGCCAAAAAAAAGAACAATATTTTTCATGTTATGAATTTCTGTATATTTTCTTAATGGTTGTGGTTTTGATGGAGATGGGTTTAAGGAAAAGCGGATGAATGGGTAATGGATTTATTGCGTTTTTCGCCCATAAAATAATGATTGAGTAATTGGGTTTCTATGTTCTGATTAGCTTGTGGTTCTCAATTGAGTATGAGCTCTTATGGGTTGTTGGATATAATGAGCTCTAGCAGCAATTGTTAAATGTAATCTGGTGTAGTGGTTCGATTTTTATTGAGTCTAGGAGAAGATCCTAGTGAACCATAATTTCGGCTGTGAAATGGAGCCCTTGTCTTTTAGGCTGGGCATACGTTTAAACGTTTCAAGAATCAAAAACAGTTTGTACTTTCAGTGGTGGTGGCTGCAATGCTTTTCTGTTTTGCTCTTATCCACACCTAGTTATTCCACTTTCTTAAAAATTTGGAAGAAAAAAAAAAAAATATATATATATATATATATACATATATAATAAAATTAGTGATGCCCCTCGTATTTGTTAAAAAGGAGAGTAGGGGAGAATGAGGAGAATTGAGAGAGACGCACAGGCCAAGGTGGAATAAAACGAGAATAGAGGGAGAGAGAGAGAGAGGCGCATAGGCCAAGGTGGAATAAAATGAGAGAGGAAAAGGGGGCAGTGAAGGGGACAGCTAGTAGGAGCAGAGCAGGCCCAGACCTTAAAAGGTGACTGTATAATAATTTATTTTATTTTTGAATTGCATGAATGAAAATATTATAATAAGCATTTAAAAAAAGTGACGAGACCCAAAACCAAGACCCGGAATGCGAGAGTAAGAGAGAGAAAGGCAATGCCAATATGCATTGCAGGTCCGTTTTCTTGTTTCATGCATGTAAATGTAAATGTAGTCTAAAAAAAACAAAAAAACAAACTATATAAGCGAGTTGGCGATTATAGTTGGTGCCATTCTCTCTCTCTGTCTCCCTCTCTCTCTCACACACTTGCTTTTGGGAAACCTCTCCTTCTTCTTCACGCCGCCTCTCTCTGTCCAACATTAACAGACACTTGCCACTCGCTTTTGCACTCCCTTTCTCTATTTTTCCTTTCTTATATGATAGTGTATTAAATTAGTTATTATATAATAATACAATTTATTTTGTTTTTCTGTTTTCTGAATTCAACTTTTTAGCCTTTGATGCGCCAAGGTCCTGCCTTTCTCACTGGTAATGTAATTTTATTTTTTGGGTTCTTTCTATCACTCCTCATCTGCATTCTTTGTTCCTTTTTTTTTTTTTTTTTTTAATTTTTTTAATCACAACCCCTCCTCGTTCTTCTTTTCGTCTTCTTTTATATGAATATATTCGGGAAAAAGTTTATAGCTTTGTCATACTGAATTTGATTCTTGCCCGATCACGATTTCTTTGGTTTTACGCACATTTGGTGAAACTGATGGAATTTTCCTCTATTTTGTTTGCATTACCCGATTTATCAACATTCTTTCTTAAAAGAGAAAGCAAATAGTTCAATTGAAATCTTTTTGTGATTCTCTGAGGATGATCCATTTGATGATCGCAAAAGTTGTATTATCATATCTGAACTCTGTTTCGGGACTGGGTTTGGGCGTTGATTATCTCTTTTTGTCTTGTTTGATACTCAGATTGTTATATATTTATGTTGTTCATATCAGTTGTGGAGTTGGGATATGTTGGTGAGGAATGTGGAAATGTGATTGCTAGTGAGACTACAAAGGTTTCAAATTATCAACTGTTGTTGCTCCAGTGGAAGGAGTGGACTAGTTGGTTCTGGATTCTTGAATTCTTGTTTGGAAAATGCTTAGTATTATTATTATTTTTATTTTTAATTCTTAATGTGGATTATATAATTAGATGTTGATGGTATTTCGGTAAGCGTATGTTTCTCGGTGAAGTTGATTTCCCTAATATGAAAATAATGGTTTTATGTTTCTTTTTCCATGAAGGGCTTCTGTGGACATTGATTACCTAGTAAAGCTTGCACTATTTGCTGAAGGCATTCTTAGACATTTTATAAATTACAAATGGAAAAAGGGAGAACTGAACTAGAGTTCGATGAATTTGAGAAACTTCTCGGTGAGATACCAAATGCTACTTCTGGCAATCCACCTTCTGAGGATTCTGAACCTAAAAGGGTGTACTTGGACAAAAGCTTGTCTTCCATCTCTGTGAACTCTTACAAAGGGCCTTTAAGCCAGAAACTTCAAAACAATGAGAGGTTGGATGTGGGAAAAAACTTGCTGAATAAATTTCAACGGTCACCAGTAAAAGGTGTTCAACCAGAGGAAACGCAGCTCCCTGATGACCATTCCTTGACATCGGCATTTGCAGAACTGAGCTTTAATGGCGGAGTGAATATGGAAGCTGGGAGTAAGCCTTTGGAAAATTGTAGAACCGTACAGAACTATAACTTTTCTCAGGATGGAAAACTCCCAAACAGCCTAAAGAAACAAACTTCCACTATGGATTCACCAATACTGGTTGTTCCTCCTGTTCGACCACTAAATAATATACTTAGCACAAACGTTGTCCAGCAAACCACAAATTTGTCAAAAGTCAATACTGAAGAACTCAATAGACACCAAGTTAATTATTTCCAGCCAATAGAAAATTTCTCTGCTGCTGTTCCGATGGCTCATCCAATGCATGGTTTTCAGTTCCTTTCTAATTTGCCTGTTCCTGGTATGCAGTTCCCTGTAATGTCTGATCAGCAACAAGTCTTTCTGGACACACAATCTCGGCTTCCTTACCTTCATTCACAACAAATAAACCAGCATCAAATTAACTGGAGCAATATTGAAGATGAACGCAGTTATAGTAGGATGCACCAGCGGTTCCTGCAGCAGCTGCATAATCAGCTGTTGGAGGGTCAGCATCTGGCGCCAGAAAATGGCAATTTTGCAAGCAGGATAATGAGTAGGAACCCAAAGCACCCGCATTTTGAGGTGCCACTCTATCAGGAGCCATTTTGGAATAATTTTGCAACGATCAGGAGTTTTAACCAATCAAATCCTCCATTTTCTTCAACAGACTTTAATACAATGGAAGTTTTGGACAAAGTGGGATTGCGCAGTTTCCCTGAAAAGATTCTAACAAGGTCACATGGAAAGGACACACTAAAAGCTGTGAAGTTTGGCTCCATTGGAGCAAATGAATCACTTGCTTGTGTTGGTGAAAATGAAAAAATTCTCCCCATTGGTCATCTCCGGCAGAAGTTATCTACTCCAAGCGGAGGATACTTTCAGTTGGATAATTTGATTCCATGGTGCTTGTTCCCTGATGGTACTGATCTGAAGCCACTGCCTCCGAAATATAACTCTCTGGATGAAGTAACTGGTAAAATTTATCTCATGGCTAAAGACCAGCACGGTTGCCGCTTCTTACAAAGAAAATTTGCTGAAGGCACCCCACAAGATGTTAAAAAGATATTTGATGAAATCATATACCACGTTGTCGAGCTTATGACGGATCCTTTTGGGAATTACCTTGTTCAGAAGCTGCTTGAAGTGTGTGATGAGGATCAGCAGAAGCAAATAATTCGTTCAATCACTAGAAAGTCAGGGGAGCTTGTTAGAATTTCATGTGATATGCATGGGTTTGCTCTCTCTCTCTCTCTCTCTCTCTCTCTCTCACACACACACACACTGTGCCTCTTAGTGCTTGCCATCATGTGTTTGTCTTCGTCTTTGAGCAACTGTTTCTTATCATTTTCAGACAATTGAAATGAGATTTCTTCCCATCCACAGGACTAGGGCTGTTCAAAAAGTTATTGAAACTCTCAAGTCTCCGGAGCAGTTTTCCATGGTTGTTTCCTCGCTAAAGCCTGGTATAGTGACTCTAATAAAGAACATGAATGGCAACCATGTTGCTCAACGCTGCTTGCAGTACTTAATGCCCGAGTATAGTGAGGTAAGGGATATTAATATCTAGGCTTAATTTTCTTTCTGAAGTTCACGTATAGAGGGAATTTTAAATGTTGTCTAGTTATTGCAACCAAGCCCATCTCACTTTAACTTGTCATATAGAGATGACATCCTTGATTTTCCTGGCTGCAAAGATTAAAGATTAGAGCCTAGTTATTGTGGAACTTGGCTCCTTGCACTGTTTTCCAGTTTAGATTAAAGGAAGTATGTAGCATGAAATGAAAGATTGGTAACAATTGCATTTTGCAGTTCCTTTTTGAAGCTGCAACTACTAATTGTGTAGAGCTTGCAACTGACCGTCATGGCTGTTGCGTGCTTCAAAAATGCCTTATCCATTCTGATGGTGAGCAAAGACGCCGTTTAATCTGTGAGATCACATCAAATGCTCTAATCCTTTCCCAAGATCCTTTCGGGTATTCTGTTCTTCCCCTTTCTTCTTGAAAACTTTGTTATAATTGACTATTTACTGGTCACACATGTCATGTGGTTATTAATACCATTTCTTGGAGGCATTTGGTTCTAGTTTGTTAGCAGGTCAATAAGGGAATGTTTTAACATGATTAGTAATGATTAAAAGGATAGGATGGCTGTTGTGGGATATGTTTAGTCAATCCCAATGATAGTCTTTTGTTACTCTCATCTAGATGTAGTGCTGGAATCAGTGAGCTTCTATTTGCGTTTTTCCTAGCATGGAAACACCCAGATAACTACCGACTATTGTAGTGTTCTGTATTTGATAAAAAAATAGAACTCCTTTGAAATCCTTGCTTCATTATTGCCATATTGAGCTTTGAAATGCATGCAGGAACTATGTTGTCCAATTTGTATTTGAGCTTCAGCTTCCATGGGCAACCACAGATATTCTTGATCAACTGGAGGGTAACTACGGGGATCTGTCCATGCAGAAGCATAGCAGTAACGTGGTGGAAAAGAGCCTGAAATATGCTGCTGAAGAACATCGCAGTTGTATTATTCAGGAGCTTATAGATAATCCACGTCTAGATCAAATCATGCAGGATCCTTATGGAAATTATGTCATCCAAGCAGCACTTAATCAATCCAAGGTTAGTGAATGCATCGTATCATGCCATCTGTTTTTGTGATAAAAATATTGGATCTAAGCATGCCTCTGTGTTGTGATTACGTTATGAGATCTTCACTTAAATAAATCACAAGTTTGGGTGATATGGGCAGACATTTTTCTTAGGATGAATTTTCTTGTACAGCTTTCCTTATTTTCCATAATTTTTTTTGTATATTAAATCTTCAATGCAAAACAATGTCAAGTCGTGCTTTTTTCCTACGTGCACTTACAAGTGGTGTACGAGCATGTTCACTTTATATAATCATTTCTGTTTGGAAGCCATATTTCTATTGAGCCAGCCTTCAATGTTGTTTACCCTCTTCTAGCATTTACCTACATTAAAGGCTCAAAACTTGTGGAAATATACTAGTTAATGAAAACCCCTGTAATAGAGATTTTCTGATTAAAATATGGGGCCAAAATGGTTCGATTATATGATGGAACTCCATCAACATGAAAATATCATCTTTGTTGCTTTTCTAGTGGGCAATTCAATTACTGATCGTAGAATACCGAGTCCAAGATTTGAGAGGGAATTTGTTTTTCTTGTTGTAACAAGTCTAAATCATCCGTGCTTTGTTGAGCAGGGTAACCTTCATGGTAAATTGGTGGATGCCATAAAACCCCATGCTCGTGTTCTCCGGACCAGTCCATACGGGAAGAAAGTCCTCTCTAGCAATAGTTTGAAGAAATAATTTATGGGTTTGATTGCATACTTTTTTTTCTTTCTCTGTTTCTTATTCCTTCTTCTTGATAGATAGTAAAGCTTCTTCTGTTTTCATGACTTTTGAGGGCCAATGCAACCTGTGTTTCCCTGTCCGTTTTATTTTTCATTTTTGTTACTTTCTAAAACTCTTAGGTCCAATTGCCGAAGAGAATGCTGTAAGATCTGTAGCAAGCAGTTGAAGAAAAGCTTTAAGCTTAGCGTTATGGGGTTGGGATTCAAAATTTGAAGCCTAGTCGTTGGAGAATGCCTTCAACCACAAGCTGAACAGATCAATATCCGAGTCTAGTTGTCCAATTATCCTTTTGGGTTAAAAGTTTTGTTTAGAAAATTTTAGAGCATGCTGCAGATCCACATGCTTGTAGATACCGAATTTCCCTTTTTCATGTTGTTTTTGTTTGAGGGGAGCATAGAAAATAAATGAGATTGAAAATATTGAGCTGTTGGAGAATTGGAATGGGTTTTGAGTGTAAGTCACAACTGATACGGTGGTTGTAGGATAAAGAGAGACGTAGAGAAGCATTATGGAGTTTGTTTTTTTAATGCCACAGTCTATTTAACGGTATTTGTATATCCCATGTCCATAAATGAGGCGTGTCTTGCCTTTGATTTGTTTTTGTATTTTGAATAGGAGCAAAAATTGTGAAATAGAATGTTTTATTTTCTAACCCCTTTTCTTTTTTCCTTTTTTTTTTTTTAATAATATATATATATATATAATAAAATAAAATTATAGGAGGAATCTGCTTCTACAGTTTATACGACAAATAACATGATGTGAATTTTAGAAGCACCCGTTTAAGTTCCCCAAATCCAATTTTTATGCGAGCAAACGAGGATAAAATTAATTATCAATTATTTCTCATTATTCATTATATAATATTTAATGGTAATTAGATTTTTGTTGTATTTATGAACGTAATAAAAATATGATTTAATCATCATAAATTATAGAATATAAATTATTAAGGTTTTAACTTTCCGTATATATTTAATATTAAATAAGATCTATTTTATTTTATTTAATAAAATAAAATACATCTTTAATTGAATTATATTAAAAATTAAAATTTTAAATTAGAAAAATAATTAAATGTGTATTAAATAATAACTAATAAATTAATATATTGTCAATTGTAGTGAGAAATTGAAATTGTATTCATAGTAGGAATATATTTCGCATATGTTGATAAAAATTCAATAAAAATTGCCAACGAAGGGATGGGAAGACGGGCCACGTCAACTTTGGTTTAAGACGCCACGTGGCGTTACGTGGTAGAATTGCATTAAGAGCCACTAGTCGTTGAACTCGTAATCTAAACCTTTTGTTTGAGAGCAGAGAGATATGGTGTGGATCAGTCTCTCCTCCATGTGTCTCTCTCGAACACTTGAACGTCTTAAACACAGTAACTGGTAAATACCAGAATTTTTTAGTACCAACAACAATGTATTTAGCTCCTACAACTCATCCATCTCTCTGTTCTTCACCACCACTGCCAAGAAAGCACATCCCAGCTTTGATTTGTCATACCAATAAGTTGTACTTTTTATCCAAAAATTCTTCATTTGTCACCGCTTGTACCAGTGGTAATACTAGTTCAAGCTGTTTTCTCAGTGCCCAGTTGTCAAAGCCTGCGCTTTTCATAGTAAAGGCATCGGAAACTGAGCCCAAGTCCCAGACAACAGAAAGTGATGGAGAAGGGGGTGAGCAAGAGCAACAACCGTATGAAGAGTATGAAGTAGAGTTGGTGCAGCCATATGGGCTCAGATTCGCGAAGGGTCGAGATGGTGGAACTTATATTGATGCCATTGCGCCCGGTGGAGCTGCCGACAAGACTGGGTTGTTCACTGTTGGCGATAAAGTACTTGCAACTAGGTTTAATTTCCTATCCAATCCATATATATATATATATATATATATATAATATTGTTATTTTGAAATATGTATTAATCTCTATTCTTGCATATTTGTTTGCATGATTAAGGGTGCTTCACATCTCTACTTGATGAAATTGTACTTTTAAAAAGGATTTCATACTGCTTTGGCTACTCTACTTAATATATGTTGTCATGGAACTTTTATCCATCATTGTCATCAAAGTGGCTCATGAGCACTCGTGAATTTCGTTTAGATGATTGGGATTTGTAGTGAATGTTGGGGAATCAGAAATTAATGTCCACCAGATTATTGGGATATGAACATGTTGTATAATGGGTGTCAAATGATGATTGTTTTCATTTCATGTTTGAGTTTTATGGACACACACACACACACACACACACACACACATATATATATATATGATTAAGTTATCTTGTTGGCACTTTGATCATCAATGAAATGTATGGTTGAGAATGTGACCATAAAAGTTCTAAAACACATGCAGTGCAGTTTTTGGGGAAGAAATATGGCCTGCTGCAGAATATGGGAGGACAATGTACACCATTCGTCAGAGGATTGGTCCTCTACTCATGAAAATGCAGAAGAGATATGGTCAGTTCATCTCCTACTCCAACACCTGGTTTTGGTTAAACATTACTTGATCCCCGCCATATCTGATCATCGAGTACAATCTGCAAGCAGATTGGACAACAACAAATTCAAGATTTTGGTGGCCTTGTAGATCTAAGCTGTTAGCTCTTGTTTGTTTTGCAGGGAAGTTGGAGGAAACCGGTGAGTTAACAGAAAAGGAGATAATCAGAGCTGAAAGAAATTCTGGTGTCATTAGCAACAGAGTGAGGGAAATTCAAGTGAGTACCTAGATTTACATCCTGTGAGTAGTGATACTCCTCATGCAGGTCTATAACATGTATAATCATTTCAGATGCAAAACTACTTGAGGAAGAAGGAACAGAAAGAACGCAGAGAAAGGGATCTTCGAGAAGGGTTGCAGCTTTATAGGTAACCCTGAAAATTCAGTTTGATAGAGAAACAACATTTTCATTATGATGACCTCCTATAAGATTGGAAGTCATGATCGAACACAATTTATTTTTCTCTTAACTGCAAATGCAATACTCAGAGATTAATTCTGAATACCTTTTTCCTTTTAACTGGTTAACAAAAGGAATGCCAAATATGAGGAAGCATTGGAGAAATTTGAGTCTGTATTAGGATCGAGACCAGATCCATATGAAGCTTCAGTAGCCAGTTACAATGTTGCCTGCTGTTATTCTAAGCTTAATCAGGTATGACTCTTGTTTGTTGTCAAATTTTAACCAATATGATAGTATATTGCTCTCATTATTATTGCAGCATTTTGTTAAATGCAGATGCCACCTGCATGGTTGCAATTAGAATGGTTGTATCATGTTTCCATAGTTTTTGTTAAATCTATATGCGCCAACATCTTTCTTGGTTTTGGCATGGCCAATACCTACTTGTCTGGGATTTTTAAGGGAGATTTTTGAATGAGAAATAATATCTAGGATGTGGCAAAACCAAATTCTCCACTATGCCTCTTTTCACTACCTATCATTCTATCTTATTTACAACTTGCTAATAACTTGTCAGGCCCAAGGGGCTTCTTATATTGCTTTTTCATTTTCAAAAAGGTACAAGCTGGACTGTCTGCCCTTGAGGATGCCTTGCTAGCCGGATTTGAAGACTTCAAGGTAAAGAATGGACCAATATTTAAGAATACGATATACAACCATGCCTTATCTGTTTTCTAAATACTGTAATAGAGCCACTTTTGAAATTATAACTACCACTGTCGACAGAGAGTCCGTTCGGATCCAGACCTGGCCGCTTTAAGAAAATCTGAGGAATTTGAACCTCTGTTAAAAAGATTTGATGAATCATTTATCAATGAGAGTGCGATCAATGCCATCAAATCTTTGTTTGGATTCAACAAGAAATAGAGCCAGGAATTCACTTCCACAAAATAAAAGGACTTGAGCTGCAGTTTGTATAAGCTCATCAGGTGCTGACATGGGGGTTGGCTAATGGCTAAGCCATCTGGTGCTTAAGAGAAATCGGTTTCACTGATACGAATTGGTGCATTGCCCTGCTTCTGAATTAGTTTTTGGAGAAATTTATTTGATTTCCCAAGTGTTGTTTCTGAACTTCTTCTTCTTTTTTTTTTTTCTTTTTTTTTTCAAATAGCATCATTTATTTATATTTTGATGACATGACAATTATAGTATACTGAATATTAAATAGAGAAAAGAATTTTAGTTTGAACCAACGCGTTTTGTACTGTGGACAGCATGGCAACTTTAGATTAATGGCCATTTCCATCGGATGACATTTCAATAGTCAGTACAATATTATTCATCGAGTCAAGGGGCGGTGGCAGCCTTTGTTTGAAAGTTTGTGGAAAACAGACAGAGAAATAAAAATATTCTCCATTCATATGAAAAAGTTGACGACGAAGTCAAATATCACTTTTTGGTTGCCCATATTCAATAAATGAAGCAGGCCAGGCAACACAAGCCTCCAGTCCATAGTTTTCCCCATAATTTTCCAAACTAACAATACCACCACTACCACCAGCTTCAATTCGTGATGTTCCATCAATAAGCATGTATGTTATATGCATAGCCATTAAATTAAAGAAAAAGAAACCCACAAATACAACACAATGCCCAAACTAATCCACTTACTTGCACTGCTCCTCTTCTTCTTTACCCCTTGTCTATGCTGTTTTGAAGATCAAAGCCACGCCCTTCTCCAGTTTAAATCTTCCCTCATCAGCTCTACAAACTCCTCCAATGATTCACTCTTTAGTTTGGAGTCTTGGAAGCCCGGATCAGATTGTTGTCTTTGGGACCGGGTCATCTGTAGTACTCCTAGTTCTGGCTCAGATTTAAGGTCTGTGATTGCTCTACATCTTGGTTCTCTCGTTTCCATGGAGTCATCAGGGCCCATGATGGTGAGTTCAAGCATTTTGAAGCCACTCTCTCGCATTAGGAGCTTGGCTTTGCTTGACATCTCCTATAACTACATACAAGGTGAGATTCCTGGGAATGAGCTTGCTAATCTCACCAAATTGGTTCACCTCGATATGATGAACAACAACTTCAGTGGCTCCATTCCACCACAAGTTTTCCACTTGAAGTATCTGCGATATCTTGATCTGAGTAGCAACTTTCTCGGTGGTGTTCTAAGTCAGCACGTGGAATCTCTTCGGAACTTGAGGATTTTGAAGTTGGGTGAAAATCTTCTTGGTGGAAGTGTTCCTGGTGAAATTGGAAACCTCACAAAGTTACAACAATTGTCCCTTAGGAGCAACAAATTTGATGGTGGAATCCCATCTTCGATCATGTATTTGAAAGATTTGCAAGTATTGGACCTGAGGGACAACACTTTATCCATGGACATTCCTCCTATGATTGGCAATCTATCCAACATCACCAGTTTGTCCTTGAGCAACAACAGGCTGACTGGAGGAATCCCATCATCGATACAGAAATTGGAGAAATTAGAAACCTTGGAGCTGGAAAACAACTTGCTGACCGGTGAGATTCCACTGTGGTTGTTCAATATTGAAGGCCTGAAGAAATTGTTTGTTGGAGGAAATAACCTGACTTGGAATAACAATGGGAATGCAAAGATGGTACCAAAGTGTAAGCAGCTTTCTCAATTGTCCTTGAAATCTTGTGGCCTTGCTGGAGAAATCCCTAACTGGATTTCCACTCAGAAGAGTCTGGATTTTCTTGACTTGAGCGAGAACCAGCTAACCGGAACATTTCCACAGTGGCTCGCCGAAATGGAAGTTGGCAACATTTTTCTGTCAGATAACAAACTTACAGGTCCACTCTCACCTCGCCTTTTCAACTCTCTAAGTTTATCAGTTCTTTCCCTGTCTCGGAATAATTTTTCTGGTAAACTACCGGATAACGTTGGTAATGCCACTGAGCTCATGATTCTTATGCTGGCTGAAAACGACTTCTGGGGAGAGGTTCCCAAATCCATCTCCAATATATATCGCCTCCTTCTATTAGACTTGTCGAAAAACAGATTTTCTGGAAACAATTTCCCTGTTTTTGACCCTGAAGCTTTGCTAGCTTACATTGATTTCTCATCCAACCAATTCTCAGGTGATATTCCAACCACATTTTCTCGAGAAACTAGAATTCTTGCATTGGGAAATAACAAGTTTTCTGGCAGATTGCCTAGAAACTTGACAAAAATGAGCAATCTTGAGCATCTAGATCTCCATGATAACAAACTCACTGGTGAATTACCAGACTTTCTC
The DNA here is from genome assembly GCF_031755915.1 of Ziziphus jujuba. NCBI lineage: Eukaryota > Viridiplantae > Streptophyta > Magnoliopsida > Rosales > Rhamnaceae > Ziziphus > Ziziphus jujuba. The sequence continues at coordinate 33,706,342 of NC_083382.1, read as the reverse complement.
TCTCAAATCTCCACCCTTCAAGTTCTCAGCTTAAGAAACAACTATTTCAATGGTTCAATCCCAGATCATATATCCAATCTTAGTAACCTCCGGATTCTTGACATCTCAAGCAACTATCTCACAGGAAAAATCCCTGCAAGTTGTGGACATCTTGCTGGAATGATTGAAACACCGGATACATATTCGTCTATTTTTGATCTTTTCACCTTTTTAATTGAATTCCACGACTTGATAGTGAATTGGAAAAAATCGAAACAAGGTCTCTCAAGCCGCAGCCTCAGTATCTACTCTTTCTTAGACCTATCAAAGAACCAACTCTCAGGAGAAATTTCAGTCTCATTAGGTAAGCTGAAGGATCTCAAACTTCTGAATATTTCATATAACAATCTATCTGGCAACATACCATCAAGTTTCGGTGATTTGGAGAGTATGGAGAGCTTGGACTTATCTCACAACGAACTGTCTGGTTCAATTCCAGAATCACTTGCAAAACTGAAAGAAATTTCTAATTTGGATGTGAGCAACAACATGCTCACTGGTAAAATCCCAGTGGGTGGCCAGATGGACACAATGGATGATCCAAGCTCTTATGCCAACAACAGTGGACTCTGTGGAATGCAAATTCAAATTCCATGTGAGGAACAGCAGCTGCCCCACCGAGGAGAAAAGGAGGCAGACAAGGCATGGTTCTCATGGGAAGGAGTAGGGATTGGATATGCAGCTGGCCTCATCTCGACAGTGGGAATCATATATCTATATAGTTATATTTACCCTCCAGTTGTCCACAAACGAAAAGCAAGGCAAAGGTTTTAAATTTCCAGGGTATCCTACCACCTGTAATGCACAGCCCATATTCGCTCCAAAGAAGATTAAAGGTTTGCAGGAGTGGAATAAGACAAATTAGCAGGAGAGAACCAGTCTTTTGTATTTTGTTCTCAATAGCCTGGGCTGTAAATTTGATTAATTTCCCCATCAATGTAGTGTTCTATCAATGCATATGAATCATGATTCCAATAATAGGCAAGTGCAATATGAGAGTGATAAAACATCACTTATGTCTAAATGATGAAATAGCCATTTTATTAAATAAAGACTCCGTCAACTCATCCTGTGTAAAATAAGAGTGATTCCAACATATTGTTAACAATTTGATATATAAAAACAAAAGTAAACATCTATATTGAGTTCTTATGAACAAGTCTTCTTTGACTTTGAGAGCCAATGCATGAGGTTGTATGAATGGAAACCAGACTTCAAAAGTGATGCAGCTCCAGAAATTTATTCCAAATTATTTGTCTTACTTTGTATCGCCATAGTTGCTTACTTTTTAAGAATTTGCAGAGGTGAAAACCAATTGAGAAACATCATAAAATAACGCAGATGCAACCTCTATTCTGCCCATCTTCATTATCACTTTCTTCACCTTCACTAAAATAGACAAGATAAAAATTAATCAAGATTAAAAAAAAAAAAAAAAAAAAAAAAGAATGATCCATAATCAGTTAATTATGCAGAGACTCATGGGTTTGCAGTACCAACTTCGCCATTGTAAGGCTTCCTTTTGAATCTCTAGTAAAAGAAATAACGATATTTTTTAGAATCGTTCTCATTGATTTCTAACAAACACAATATTTAAGTAATGGGAACTCAAATGTGTCTCCTAACAAAGGTCCTTCACAAAACACAGAAGTAGATCTACCGTAATATAAATAACATCTATTACTTTTATTCACATGTTTCAAGCAATATATAGCCTCACCTCTGGATAAGAAAGATTATTAGTTTAAAACTAAATCTAATACTTTCCATATCAACTATAGCATGTATCAAAATATTATTTTTTTAGTAGTTCAAGATTAATCTATTAAATTATTCAAAACTTTTCCTCTCCATCCATGGAATTCCAATGAAACCGTCCTAAAATAAAACAAGTGAAATGATTTGTTGATCATCTGATTGATGAAGTATGACATGTAACATATGCCTCTGGCCCTGCCTACAAAAATAAGCCATGAAGATCCTCCAATTTCAAGGGCAGCACAAAAGTGAAGAAATACCTTCACTCTCAAGTCTTAACAGAGTCAGTCACAAAGATGTTGAAACAAGCATCTCAAAGGTAAAACAAGTTCCAAACCTTATTATTCTATGACCTTTTAAAGTTCACCAAAACACCATGATACAGTATTGTTGTTAAAAATCGGTTCTATGACTGAATTCTAAAACACGAGAGAAATCACTATAAGGTAGGTTGCCTATAATAGACAGAGAACGCCCACGGAGTAATCTTGTCAACAAGTTCTTGGCATCTAACACCATACTAATCAAAACCCAGATCCAGATTGAAATTACGACAACTTCTTTCTACTTTTAAAACAAGAAATCTTCTAAAAATTCATCACATGTCTGACCAATCAGGATAAGAATGCAAACTGGGAAGCTCTTACAACATTGAAGAGATATAAGAGCACCTAAAGCACCTTGTATAAGGGAAGTCTTTTGCATTGAGAGCCAAAGTGAAGAGAGACAAAGCCAAGTAAACCAATTATATACAAATATTCCTTTATCTCAATGCGCACAACCATTGGTTCCCATGCTTAATTTAGTACTAATGCAACTCTTTTTAATGATTATCTTATAATTTTATATTTTTTAATATAACATCTTAACTCGTAAACCACGCTTTAAAATGCAGCTATTAACTTTCACTTAACGTACCAAAACGAAGAAAAAAGAAAATATCTTTGCACTATTTCAGTTCCCATTTTCACAAAGTATAGCAGAAAAAAAGTCTTCCAGAAGTTGACTCTTTTTGGGGATGCAGTAATTCAGAATTATCTTCACAACACCGCTAACCTTGGACATTTCCCTTATACAAACAATGATAAAAAAGAATGACACAACGAAGTTGTTTCTCCAGAAGGTCCCATTTGGATTAAGATGCAAGCTATATAAATAAACATAAATTCTTTCTCTCTTCAAGAACCTCAAGATTTAGAACTTTAGTATTGAGATTAGATTAGTAGGATTTACTACAAAAAGCACTCTCTCGCAGAAAGGTTCTATACATCCGCCATTTCTCAAGGAATTTCTTTAGACAAAGACCCCGTTTTTTCCTCTTTTCGGATGGTAAATATTTCTCAGAACATGGAGTGTGAATCAAACCCATGATTGACACCGAGACAACCCAATAGAGATTTTATCAATTTAGTTTTAAAATGGCTAATTGTGGAATTATTTTTTAACATAATAGATTAAGAAATGCCAAAGAAAGCAAAATTAAGCACCAAAAAAAATAATAATAATAATAAAATAAATACAGAGATAGAGAGAGAGACCTGGATTCAAATTCCCTAATTGAAACAAGCTCTTTCCCTAAAAAGTCCATCCATTGTACTCTCTTCTTCTGCTCCTCATTTGGAGAACCAGAGCTTGAATTAGGCTTCTTGAGACTACTTTTTCTGCAATTCAGAGTAGGTTGTTGTTGTTTCTCATGGTCTAGCGTCTCCTCCGTGAGTTTAGCCTCACCAGCTAATTGATCAGAGGCTTCAGGAACTGAAACAAGTTTTGAAGGCACATGTGGATGTGGGATATTCTCCAATTTCAGTGGTCCGGGCGTGTAAATATGAGCAGACGGTTTACAGAAGCAAATGAATGAGGGACAATGGATCTTGCAGAACAAAACCCTCATTAAAAAATCTTCTTTTGCCTTTTGACTAACAACAACAACAACAACAACAACTTACTATTACTTTAATTAGCCCATGTTCACAGCCCCCACTCTACAATATTCAATCTAAATATTAAAACACATTGGCTTTCTTTCAAACATTCAACAAAGGCATAGCATCCAGATGACAAAATTATGGAGATGCTCGCCAATTTGGCACTTATCTGAAGCAGACAAACTCCATCAATAAAAGGTATTTTCTATCAAATTTCCAAAGTAATGGAATCATATACAGAAAGAGAATATTTTGTATGTGTACCAAAACTAGAACTGAAATGTATAACTGGGTTTTGAGTTTTAAGATTCGTCAGAGAGAAAGCTGGGGTTTTAACATAAACAAATGAAAACCCATAAAGAAAGTTGAGATTTTGGAGCCGGCAATGGTGAATTCCGACTCCAAAAGAAGCGAGTAGCTCTCAAACAAACCCAAATTACCCAGAAACCTCTGTTTCCCCTGTTTATACATACGAAATAAAAGGACACCCTTTTTCGTAATCTACCTGAGAACCCAAAACAAATTGGTCTATGGATATCCATAAAATGACAAACATACCCTCTTTCCCTCCATTGACATGATTGAAAGGAGAAAGAAATCTAATCAGGGAGTTTGAGAGTTTAGAAAGAATAACAGAAGGGAAAGCCGAGAGAGAGAAATACCAACTTGCAAATTTGGAATACTGAGTGACCCAACTTCCTAAACATTCTCCCAACTCTTAACTAATGTTTCCCTCCCTCCAAAAGGACCTTTAATAGTAACTGCCAAGTTTATATATTTTACCAATTTCAAATTTTAATGCAAATGAGGCCAATTCCATTATTATTGCTTTTCCTTGCAAAGCGGTGTATGATATTACTTTCATATATCATAAGAATATATGCTCTAACAAAAAGAAGATTTTATTTTATTTAAAAAGTGAATTTCGTTGCACGTCATTGGATTTATATATAGATTCAATCCAAAAGGCAGAGCCCTGCCTAATAGATGACAAATTTATGTGGGGTTTTAAGTTTGTTAATACAGGGAGAATATATGCTGTTCTCGAGAGCGGTCTTAAAATACTTGCATCCTTACCAACTCATTGATCAAAACCGTTTGGATTGGAATATCATATATACCATGCATGCAAAGTGCAAAGAGATCAATGAATTATCAAGGGCTCATTTTTTTTTAATTTTTAATTTTTAAAAAGAAATCGATGGCTGACTTCTAAAATGAAGATGGTTCTGTGGTGTGGAAAAAAGGAAGACCTTCAATTTTGCTTATTAAAAATGATTAGCCATCATTCAGAGGCGGAGCTTCCATTTTCTTTTGTATTTAAGAGTTCGACCAGAGCTTTCAAGTTCCCTCACATGTTTGCTTATTCTAATAATCTTTGGAACGATGAAGTTTTTTTTTTTTTTTTTTTTTTTTTTTTTTTTTTTTTAACCCCCAGATAAGGGAGGGGGGGGGGAGGAAAAAAAAAGGGAAATGTGCAGAATGAAGCCAAAGCTTTGGGCTGGGTGGGGCGTAAAAGACTTGACTTGGCAAGGTGTATATGTTAAGTGCCAACCTCAATATGTTTTTGATCTTTGTTCTTTTCTTAACTATGGAATATGGTTTGCCTTCTCATTTTCTTAATAGAAGGTCTGTCTTAAAAGGCTTTAACTTTTCTTTTTTCCTTTTTGCTTCCTTCATTACTTTCTTTAGCCCAAGGCTACGTTCTAATCTTGTGATTTTGTATTTGCTAACAACTAGTGATTCTATATTTTGACTTGCTAACAAAGGAGGAGCAAAGACTAAACCTATTGGATTTTGCGTCATTGGAATATGGAATTTTATGGTTCCTTAAGCAAATTTGAAATCAAGAGAACACCATTTCCTAGGATTAGGAAGATCCTATCATGTAGAGTCCAAAGTTGAACCTACAAGTGGAACAAGGTATATGTGGAAGAGTTCCATGTGTCACAGCGACAGTGATCGGGAATCAAGCGGAGGAATTGGCGACACATGGTAATGATGATTTTTGGGAGCCAATAAAAGTTGTGAATGACTGAAAACAAACAGGGGTAAGAAGGTGAGAAAGAGTGTAAGATGATGATGATGATTCATAATGTGTTAAGTGACAAGCGCATGCCCAGCATGTACATGATCACGGGGACAGAGGCCCCTCTCTGGAAAAATTGTCTTGCATAACAACTACCAACTACCACAAACAATTTCTTTTCAACCCAAAACTCATTCACATGGCATCATATTCATAGCAATGAAGGATGCGACTTTCTTATTTAATTATATGGCCTATCAAGTTGAAGATATGCCTCCTGACGCAAAGCACATAATAATACAATTCACAAAAACTCGACATTACCTTAGCAAAACCAGTAAGTTTCAATGTATGAAGATATTCTAACCAATAAATCACTTGAAAAGAATCAATTCCTGAAAATACGAATAAAATTTTATTGTTCTAAAATACTTATACACAGACATATTTCTGCTTTGTCTACCCTAGCAATTTGTTTTTATGATCAACTTATACTTCTGCAGTGACGCGGTAATCATATATCTTGTTAGGTGGTCAATTTCTTCATTATTTTTCCAACGGGCAACATCATATATGACTACAGAGGTAGAAAGTAGATCTAGAAAAAGAAATTCAATATGCAAAAACAGGAGTTAGCACCAGTATCGAAGGTAAACATTTTCCAAATAATCAAAAACATGCAGTAGTAAGCCTGAAACAAACTAAGGCCAAAGAATTGGGACCTGAACAAAAATTAAAAAAGGCTCCAAACTCGGGCCAAACCATCCTCTCCTTGTGGCCTCTAATAAATAAATAATCTCACAAGTAAAAAACTTGGTTTGGCCATGTCACTACTACTGCTGAATCTTAAGCACTGGGAAGGCAATTACATCCCTAATACTGGCCGAGTTTGTCAAAAGCATAACTAGCCTGTCAATTCCAAGTCCCTGAAAAACAATTTCTTTTCCATTAGGAAGTGCTCTGAGAGATGCATCTAAAATAGATACCACTGGACATAAGGATAACCCGCTTTAACAAATTAATATAGATAGAAGGATGGCTATACCATTCCTGAAGCCGGGGGCATTCCATATTCCAAAGCTGTTAGGAAATCATCATCAAGAGTCACTTCATATGAGTCATCCTCATTTTTCTTTGTTTTCCCATCTGCATGATCCGTTTCCAAAACAACTTCAGTTTTCTTCGCATTGTGCTGCCTAACTTGCTCTTCCAGGCGTACTCTCTGCCAGCAGCCAATGTACATAAGTTGTGGAATATTTACAGCAATAGATAAACTCAGTATGGTCAAATTCAAGTGTTTATGTTTACCTGATCTACAGGATCAGTCAATTCGGAGAAAGCATTGGCCAGCTCACGGCCACAAATAAAAAGTTCAAATCGCTCTGTTAACCCAGCATGCCTGATAGTGGAGAACAAAGGAAGTTCACAGAGACAAGTGCCATATTAAAAGGAGAAAACATATCTTTTCTATTAAATTATTCACGGGCTAAATATTATTACCTGCGATGAGGTTTGGCTAGAGGAGATATCTCAACTGGATAGTCCAACACAAATGTCGGTTGGAGAAGCTTTGGTTCTACAATGATTTCAAAAACCTGGACCAATGATAAAAACTGATCAAAATTGCATGAAGAGAGAATCGAGTAAAAATATATACATACTAAAATATTTACCATGTTAAGTGATTTCTTTTAATCATTTTCATAATCTATAGCTTCACTGGACAATTACAAAAATTATGCAGAAAAAATAGATGACTGCAGATTAAAAGAAAAGTAGAAAACTACAATAATAACAATAAATAATTAAACTGAGATTATGAACTATAGAAGCACATAAACCTCATTAAGAAGGTGGCCAAGTGATGAGCATGCTTCGATGGAAGATTTATCTTTGTTATCAAGGTCTCCTAGGATCCTCAGAGTAACTTCTTTAGCAGCTTTAAGATCATTGCCCAACTCATTAAAATCAATCCCAGTGGCCTCTTTTACCAGATTGTGCATGGTTTCCCTCCTCCAAGGCCGCTCAAGACATATCTCAACACCCTGGATAGACATATTATAACTTCAACAGCTTAAAAGCCACCTCTGTAACACATTGCTGGGCAGAAACTTTGATAGCATAAAGATTCTTAGTGGCAAACTTATGATATTAAATTACATTTTTACCTGGTAATCAATGGTAAGCTTCCCATGAATTGCAAGTGCACATCGAGTAACAATTTCCTCTGCCATGTTAATCATGCTTTCATAGTCTGAATATGCTTCATACATCTACAATCAAACTAATACCAATTCTGATTAGAGCTTCATTTATAATATATAAGCAAATTAATACGTGTTCTGATAAAGCAATCGATACTTGGAACCGAATAAAGTACATTCAAATTGATCATGTAGTTAGTAAACAAAAGAAATGTTAATAATGAGTTTACCTCAATGGTGGTAAATTCAGGATTATGACGGGTTGAAAGGCCTTCATTTCTAAATATTCGGCCAATCTCATATACTTTTTCAAACCCCCCTACCTGATGTTGACAGACAGATTTAATTCATCAAGGTTATGTTGTAAGGAAGTAAACAGAAAAACATATACATATCTGCAATATTATATATAAAATACCATACAGTCTAAAAGTGAGAAAGCTTTATTAAGTTACTACAGTACCATTTGTTATGCATGTAAAGATGTTCAGCAAATGAAAAGTTCCATGGGATTTACATTTCCATTTAAACGACCTTATAGGAAAGCAATCATTCTAAGAAGGGACATGATTAAGAAGCCCAAAATCGTGGGAACTTCATTGCTGCAGGATATACACTATGATATTCTCCTATAAAGGAATGACATTTGGCTACTACTTCATGAACACAGTTTTTGATCTCTTAGAGATGTAAGCCTTTGAAGTGAATCTTATAGTTTATTACCCAAAGGGGAAAAAAATGTTATATAAAATCTCACCAGCATTCTCTTTAAGTGCAGCTCTGTTGCTATCCTCAAATAAAGGTCCCTTCCCAGTGAATTGTGGTATGTAACAAATGGCCTAGCTTCTGCTCCACCAGCTGCTCCCTAGTTGAACATGTCAATCAAAAACCAATCTCCAAGTACGAATGGTCCTCATACATTTTAATATAAATCAAACCTGAAGAACTGGTGTTTCAACTTCAACAAAACCAATAGATTCCACTGTCTTGCGCATCTCTGACACAACCTGTCTCAGCAAATAAAATTAGCAATGCATTTTCAATCATACAATATACAGAAATAAAATGGGCGTATTGAGCCTATTTTGTACTACAATTTCTAAAGACAGTTATACACAGGCTTGCACAGAAAGACAAAGATGGGCCAAAAATTGGGACAGAAAAATCTTTACTTGCATAGATAACTTTTTCTTTTTATAAATACATATCTTCTAACAAATTGGTGAGGAAATGGAAGGAAAACAAGTGCTTTGTGAATTAAATCTGAGAACTTCTCCAACTCTTCTAAGACAGTAGTAATATGAGGAGATAAGAACTTGAGAGCTAAAGAAGCATCATGAATCAAATGTAAAAAATTTCATAAAAATAAATTTTTAAGTTCCATAAATAAACAAATTTGTAAGTTAAGGAGAAGAAAAGGAACGCGAATGCTTAATAAGTTTTTAATTTACATTTGGGAAAGAAAGAGAGTGGTATAACTTACCTTTGCTCTCTTCCGGAATATATCAGCCACCTCAGGATTTGCAATCATATCTACATATCTTAATATAAAAAATATGAAGTTAGAGTATAATCGAGTCTCACAAATCAGCTATTGTGCATCTACCAAATCTCTGGCGTCGTAAAATAATCATCATTACATCCCCACACTTCTTCCCCCTCCTCATAAAGATAAAAAAGTACAACCCCCAACCCAAAAATTAAAAACAAAAAAGAAGGTAAAATATAATAGATCACCAATGAAACATAAGCATTTCACAAATACAAGAACTCTGAAAAAAGTAAGAATCCATAAGTTACAATACAAAGGGTAACCATCATATTTTTTGACACCTCGCTGAAATTCAGAGCAAAAGATTTGCTATGAAATCAAATCCTTCATATAATTTCTCCTTAATTGATGAATATATTTATAAAACCATATATTATCGCAGTACCCAAGCACATTGCACTGCTCCAATGAAAGAGGAACAAAGAATTCAACTCACCTTTGGCGGTACCGCTTATCCACATCAGTTAAACCATGGTATTTGTCTGGCAGGGGGAGTAGAGATTTTGTAAGAATTGCAAATGAATTCACATACACAGAAAGCTCCCCTGAAGAAACCAAGATGAAATTCTAGTTTAATATACCTTGTACGAGCTTATAGATACATACAGAAAAGGAACTTAACATGGGTACATATGGACGGAAAAAATTGTAAGACTTGCCTTTCTCTGTCCGCTTAATTGAGCCACTTGCACCAAGTATATCACCAATATCAACAAGAGTCTTAAGCTGCTCAAATTGATTACTTTCAAGCCGTTCCTTTTCACAGTAGAGCTGTGTTCAAACAATGATTAACAGCTTCAATGAGTGTCGTCCCGTACTAAAAGTGAATGTGTTTACAGCTATTGAGCCTTCTGAGTTCCCAAAAGAACCGGCAACTCCACCATATTCCATTCATTCACAAATCGTATAAAAAGAAAAAAGTAATATTTATAATTTTCTTTTACACAAACCTGTCTCAATTGATTGGAAGACATAAGAGCTCGGGTACGAGACCTTTACTAGAGAAAAAAGACACAAAAAGGGAAGGAAGAGCAGAACAAAAGAGAAGTGAGGGAGGAAAACCTGAATGATCCCAGAGTCATCTCTCAGAGTGAAAAATGCAAGCTTTCCAAATGCTCTGCGAGCCACAATTCTTCCTGCTACGGTTACATGGTCTTCCTCACTATTTAACTCTTCGCCGTCCCCAAGATTTCTATACAAATCTTGTAGCTGATTAGCAGTGTGAGTCCTATCCCACCTATAAGCATATGGCTCCAGACCCTTGCTCCTCAATTCTTCTACCTAAATTACCCATCATTAACAATGAATAAAACAACATTTAAGGGTTTTTGGTTCCAAAAAGACAAATTTCGTTGGAGAGAATTAAAGAGAAGATTGATAAAATCACTTTTTTTTTTTTCTTTTTTTCTTTTTTTGTGTATGTGTGTGAGTGTGTGTGTTAATGAAGTACCTTCTTCAATCGAATTGCTCGAACAGCGTCTCTGTCGGAAGTAGAAGATGCTGATGTAGAAGATAAGCGGCGGTTGCGGTTGCGGTTGCTGCCGGCAGCGGTGGAAGTTGTGGTGGAAGAGCGGCAGCAAAGGATAAGAGCATAGGAAGAATAGGGACGTCTGATGAGGGTTGTGGAAGAGCCAAGGTGAAACAGGTGCTTCAATGGATTCAAGCTTACGCTGCAGGCCTTGAGCGCTTCCATCTTGCCTCACACTGGGACTGACCGTAGTCTGCTGCTGTTGGTGCACCCTTTATCTAATTATCTATACGCATATAAATTGGCATTTCCTCTAATTTTATTTTTATATATTTCATGTATGGGCTGTCTAATTTTAGTTTACCATTGTTATTTATTTCTTAGGGCTTGGCGTGATGGGTTCAAATTATGGCTCGCCTAAAATGCCCCTCCTTTTTTAAATTGGCATAATTTTGTAACCTATTACTCAAAATAAATAATTTTCATGCAAAATACTCATATATCATATAAATCGTCTTATATATAATATAAATAAGCTTTTATGAGCTTAGCTTTTTTGGTGAATTAAGCTGTTATGAGCTTGATATGGTATATATTAACTTGTTCAATGTTATGTAAGTATACGCTAACTTGTTCAATATTTATGTTTGAATAGCTTTTAAAAAATAAAATAAAAAAAAAAACTTGTTCAGTCTTTTTGTTTTCCCTCATTCTCCTTTCATTGTTATGTCGACGAGTTAAAATTTATTTAATTATCACTTGTTTTAAAATTTTTGAGATTATTTTACTTTGATCTCCAATAAACAGAACCGAAAAGAAAAAAAATTAAAATTTTTTTTTAAAAAAAAAATTGTCTTTTACATAACAGCACAAAAAAGTAAATTAATTTGCTAAAAAATATTACAAGAATCCTCACTCTTAATACATTGGGTTCTCATTTATATATTGAAGTTTAGAAAAGGATACGCAGAGATTGCCAAATTTCCTGTGTTCGGATTGGGAAGTAAATGGAAAAAGGAAAAAGGAACTGCGTACTTTGGCCAAGTTCATAACAATTTCTGCAATACAATACAATACAACTTCCATATATGGAGAACAGTAATAGCGACCAACAACAGCATGCCGTGTTTTGCAGTTGATATATTATATCAATCACTAGCAGCAGGTGGCTTTATAGGTCCTTTTCCTCTCAGCTGTTTGCATCCCAGCATGCAACCTTGGTCACATGATGATTTTGTGGCCCGCTCTAGTTTCATACACATTCTCATGCAATCATCAACGCACATTGCAGATGTCGTACCTCCTCTTCCTCCTCCTCCTTCTGTATTGTGGGCTGCCATCAACAACAGGGTAGACATCAGAACCGCCATCACTAAAGCTTTGTACGCCATGCATTTCATTTGCTAAAGAATACAAATGTTTCAAGGCCTTTGGCATATTTAGATAGACTTGAGCATCCCAACAAGAGTAGGATGCGGAGAGACACGAGAAACTTTCTTTGAAGATTGGCCAAAATGGTAAATTAGCTTATTTCTTTTGCTTTTTTTTTTTTCTTTTTTTTTCCCCTTTTTTTGGTAACATGGTTGACTTTCTTTTCTTAGAGACACGTCAAACAAGCAATTTTTTCTTTTTTTTTTTTTTTTTTTTTTTGCTTGGAACCACAAGCAATTGGGTTTGTATTTCTTCGGAACCATAAAATAAAACATGGAATTCCAAGAAAAAAAGATTTTTTTTTCTTTGAATATATATATATATATATATTCACACATATATTTTTAGTACTTAGGTTCAAGTTGTAGTTTTTATATACACACATATATTTTTAGTACTTAGGTTCAAGTTGTAGTCTATACAAGCATAGCAAAGAAAAAAAAAAAAAATTGTAGTCTATATAAAAGAAACAAAATGAAATAGATAAATTTCGAAACCAAAAAGGCAAAGGAATAGAATCGAGCTGCTAGCTAATATCGAAAGTGCACCCATCAACAAATCCTATCCAGTCAATACTTATGGCTCCTTAATTATGAAAGCTTCAAGTTGTTAGTTTGGTGTAGAAGAAACTCAGACACAGACAAGATGGAAATATATATATATATATATATTTTATAATAAAAGAGATGGAAATAGAAATAGGCGATCAACTATATTGTAAACCAGGAAAATTTTATAATAAAAGAGATGGAAATAGAAATAGGCGATCAACTATATTGTAAACCAGGAAAATATGTTTCATACATAATATATATATATATATATATTTTCCAAAAAGGAACGCTTTTTAATCTATACATTTGTAAGTAGAAAAGTTCCTTGGCAGTCACACGCACAGATGCAGAGAGACCAAAATGACGTTCAACAGCATTGAGAGAGATCAAAGGAGTAAAAAGAAATGGCTTTTGGTTGTATAGTTAAAAGGGAGGTAATTTGTTCTACACGGTAGAGAGAGCCAGAATGTCAATACTACAGGGCCCCCGATAACGAGTCAAAACAGTGTTAAAAAAAGACCCACCTAGCCACGCCCCCATACCAAACTAACTTTTGAAGGATCCTGTGGAAGACCCCAATTGAAGAAAGCCAAGGACTGGAAAAACAGAGTGCTTCCTTGGCAGTTTCACTCAGTCAGAGAGAGAGAGAGATAGAGAGAGAGAGAGACCAAAATGGTGTTCAACAGCATGCTGGTGCTGTCAGTGGCACACGTGTCAGCTGACGCGTGGCAATGCCTGACATGCATACCGGACCGCCTCAGCAGCCACCAGCTCTTAGATCTCATCTGTTGCTTTCCTCTGCAGCAACTGGGTCGTCTCGCTCTGTGCCTCTGGACCTTCCTCTGCCTTCCCCCTCCCGATTCCTTCTACTCCTATGCTTACACTGATTCTGATGATTCATCCACAACCGTTGACTACGATGACTATTACTACGACTCCCACTCTGATTGATTCCTCGATCATTTCGTCTTGTTTGAGTTTCCTGCACGGTAATTTTCTCTCCCTTTTCTTTCTTTTCTTTTTCATTTTTTGAAATTTTGGGATTCTTCTAATTTATATAAGATTAGATTTTTTTTTTTTTTGGGTAAGTTATTTTATTGTTTGAATTAGGATTCTCTCTTCTTTTTTTTTTTTTTTCTTTTTTTCTTTTTTTTTTTTCCAACTTTTCCAGATTATTTTAGTTTATGGATAATTGATCCAGGGAATCTTTTTACATGTTCCATAAATTGAGTAATAATCTCCAAGCACTGTTGAGTTTTAAATGGCTTCTCGAGTTGTTGAGCTTAAAGGAGATTTAATGATCATGTGATTATTATGTTGACTTGTTATGCATACGAAGTTATTGAGGGGCTGGTAAGTTATTGACTAATCAGATATGATTTGCAACTCCTAGTTGACATCTGCAAGTATATAGACAAGAAATAAATCTAACATGAAGCAAAATGTGTGAAATGTGATTTTAGCAATACCCTAATTTTCTAGGGCAATGAGAAAGCCATAATTGATAACCTCCCTATCTAGTTGTTGGTTCACAAATGCTTTTGATTTTGATTTTGATTTGTTGGGGAAATATGTTAAAAGAGTTTGTTGCAAATTTTTTGGGATCTGTGGAACAAAGACAATAAAACAGTAGTATGTATTTATCATGTTTCAGCCTTCAGTTAGAAAGAGGAATGGCAAACATCATGCTGGTGAGTTAACAATGAAGAATACACAGACCAGGTAGAAACTGAGTAGTAGTTTGATTTCTGCTCGTATTTGGAATTGGGACGACTGGAGATGACATGCCATCCCTCGAGGAATTTAAATTCATTTTCCCGTATCTTAATGTAATTTTAGTTAGCATGCAATTCAAATTAACAAAACATGATTTGAATTGACTGAGATCTTGAAAAAATAAAATAAAATCCAAATCCCTTGTTGATTAACAGCTAGTTAACACAAGCCAGGTAACGTGAATCATTTTCTTTGTTTCTTTTTATTTGCTCAGATTCATCTTTTCCCCTCTTTTTCTGTAAAAGAAGTTCAGGATTTGTACACCTTCTAATTGGATTCCATAGGTTCCTCATAATCTGTCCTTGCTTTTAGTAAAACTGTGTTCATCTTGGGAGGAGGCACTGGAAAAAGTTATGGACAAATATTTGACTTCTTAAGGCAATGGTTGCTGCAGGGAAATTGCAAGCTTGGGAGCTTAGATTCCTTGGAAAAACCCTTGGCCCTGCGATGCAGATTGAAGGGGACAGAATACTAGCACAGAGCAGCCATAGGGTTTGTAATTAGTTAGATTAAGAGCCATTTCTGGGTGATGAAGAAAACTTCATTGTGAGTAAGATTAATTGAGATCCCAATTCTGTGTTTGCTTCCCATCATTACATTATAACAAAGCGTGTATTAGTAGATAGATTATTCCAACCGAATTGCTTGAGTTCTAGGGACTTTGTTTTCCCCAGAATGGCTGAGATATGCTAGTCATATCCATTTCATTAATTGTATTTTCTAGTAGATAATGAAGTTAATCTCTAGATAAAACTCAACCTTGTAAGTTTTCTACATTTATGTTGCCAGTTATTTATTCAAGTTGTCTGGCTGTGACATTTTGCAATGATTAATCAGGTTGTTCGTTAGCATGGATCTGTTTATAAATTACTCATTGAGTCGGTGGATTTGGATTAAAGAAGTTGCTACTAGAAGTGTTATATCCTATAAGCTTCAACACATTTTCAAATACTACTAGGGGAGAGAGTGTGTTATGAAAGAAGTGGTCAAAGAATCATGTTTATAAGAGCTTAGTATGCTGGTATTTCAATTTGAGGACTGGTGGAAAATTCTAGGGAGCTGCAACCTTTTGGAAAGTATGAGTTGATTACTTGCTCAAATTATCATGTTATATCAGGAAACAAGGATCTACCTTTTGATGATGGTTGAAAGGACCGAGATAAGACTAATGCCTTAGAGATGTTTATAGAGTAAATAAAAATAATAATAATCCATATATACCTCAATAAACTCCATCCTTTTGAGTGGTACCTGTTCATACTGACGGAGAATCCCAACTCATAACCAAGAAGAAACATGTTTAGCAAAAGAATACTCTCAATACTGTTTGCATGTCATATAGCATAAGCATGACCAATGGCGCAATAGAAACGGTGAAGCAGTAGTAACCCTGGCCTGAAGACGACTCAATTTAGGTGTCTTTGGTTTGTAAAGCAAGTTTATGCTGCTTGGTCAGTCACTTTTAGTGAGACATTGCAGGTGATGTGAATAGTAAAATGATTTAAAGATTTTGAATGTATGATATTTCGAAGAATCTCATGTTTCCCTGTATTAATGGATAAATGTGTCTGCAACTCTTATTAGATTAACGGAAAATGATCAGCCTTGGCAAATTCATCATACTGTCCTTGGGTTTTAAATCTTCACGTGTGTTTGTGCGTGTATGCACTTCTAAATAGATAGGCATAGAATTTACAATTATACAACTTCTGTATATGTGTGGTTGAGGTATATGTACCTGATACCTCTCTCTGTGTGTTACATTTGATGTGAATAGATGTTGGCTTTGATCAAGAATGTGTGATGTCTTTCTTCACGGAGGAAATTCCTCTCATTGCTGCCAATCTCAGAACCAAATGACCACCATAATCAACAGACCAACCTTAAACAAGATCCTTTTATACGAACTTAACATGTATAATTGTATATCTTTCTGTTGGTTCTAGTCGCTTCTGTTTCCTTGTTGTTTAATATCTTTGTACCATTAGAAATTGCTGAAACCACGATTATGACTCAGTGCTGAACCTGCTTCCGCGCAGCCATTCTATTCTCAATCAGATACTTAAGAAAGGGAAGCAACTATATATTTATGGAGGCATATATATATATATATATATATATGTATGTATGAACATACATACGTGTATAATAGAAATGGTGGGAAGAATGTGTATTGATTGGCTGGAAATTGGCCTTCTGGTTTTGGTGGTTGGTCAGGGAGGAAGCAGCCCATCCGCAGATTCCAAGCCGAGTGTGATCAACATGTAAATAAAGCTTTAAATTGTTTTCCATTTGATTATTAGTTACAACTCCAGTTAATCTAAGTTGGCGATTATACCCAAAAAATAAAAAATAAAAAAATCTGGGATTATTATTATTATTGTACGTGCTGCGTTGTCATGTCGAAAAGTAACTTATGATAAGCTAAGCTCCAACTTTTAAGGGCCAAGCCCGCTCCAGCTGAATGAATGGGCTTTTAAATGGTATCAAGGACAGAATTGTTTAACACAGTGAGACTATATCACTGTAAGATAAAGATGGTCAAAATCGGTTTAACCTTCAAAAAACCCGATTATTTTTCCAAAGAGAACATAGGGTTCTTTACATGTTTATCATTACATCAAATACTTGACACTCTATATATTGAATGCCTTTAAAGATTTTAAGGAAGTAGATTATATGGGCAATTATAGCCCTATTTAAAAAAAAAAAAAAAAGTCTTTTAATCGACATTGCGATTTCAATGAATGGGTAGATATTCTATGGCATATAGGGAAGATACTAGATGATGATAAACTTTTGTCAACAATTTGGAGAAAAAAAAGTAAAAAGAGTGCTGGCATTATACACCAATCACGCTGGTTATGTTCCAAACGTGGGGTCGTGGTGTTGCAACTTTCTTTCTCCAACTCCAATTCATAAAAGCCGGGCAAGCTAAGACTAACAGGTAAGCATTTTTACATGGAGATTGAAAAAGGGCCAGAAAAGCAGAGGCTCCACTCCATCTTGCAAAGCAACTACCATTACAATAATGCAAATATCTAATAATTATAATGATAAAGCCGAAAAAAAAAAAAAAAGAAAAAAAAAAGCAGGGACATTTATGAATATATATATATATATATGCATAAACCTATGTTTTTCATTTGTTGGTAGACATTGACCGATGGCTTTTTTCTTCTCCAAACTTCCCAACTTTCCACTTGATGGGGCCTGAGGTTATGTTTGTGGGATGCCTAAGTTATGCTGACTTATCTCTCTGTGTATGTGTGCTGTCCAAATATGTCAAGCCTCAAATGATGACCCCCTTGTCTCTGGTCCATACTCTATACAATGAGAGAGGATGGGTATTCCATTTCAGCAGCAGGAATTAGGACCCCTTTTATGTATATACGTATACGCTTAAATCATATTTTATCCTTTGGTTTTTTATTTTATGAAGAACATTTGACCTTCATTGATGGGTGTATTAATGACCCATGGAAATGAAAGACAGACTCTGCAATACATGGCATTGCAAAATTAGGATATTTCTAAATTTTTGTAGAGAATTTAGTAGTGGCGCACTGATTTTGCAGAGGATAGAGGTACTGCGGCTGGTGTGTATGGGAGTCAATTTGAAATTGAGTCTAGAATAATCAAAATATATTTAATCCCCCACATACATTTATAATGGGAAAGTGGTTTAGAGAAAATGACTCCTATACCTTTCATTTCATCTCTCAATATATATAATCTAGGTGGTGGCCACCACCAACCACTCATACGCATTCCAAATCCTCCTCTGTATTACATTTACATGTAATGGCTTTCACATCTAATTAAGATATTACTTTTTTATTATATATAGAAATTTCTATATATAAATATATATATATGTGTGTGTGTGTGTGTGTGTGCATATACATTCTGTTGGGTTTTCCTTTTCTTGTGTTTTGGATTGTTGGCTAAGTGATAAACAAATAAGTGCTCTAGATCTGTAATTATCCCAAAAAAAAAAAAAAAAAAGAGTGCTCTAGATCTGTCATAGCATAAGCATATATCATAGATGATAGATGTGGTGTGGATTGTGTCACAATGTCGGTGCAGAAGCAATGTGTTGTGTGGGTTTGAAGCCAAAACTACCCAAATAGTAACACTGTCTCTTTAAGCAAAATATGTGATTTTCTCCTCTCAAACTTTTAACTTATTCCTAAGCAAACAATTATTCCAACGCTAAATCATTCAGATATTCTAATATTCCAAGTAGATGGTTTAGAATTGTCTTAGTGTAGGGCCCTTCAAGCACCAACATATATTCCCGTAAATGAATTGAGGCAAAGCAGTTGGTTGTATTACATAATTTGCACATAGCGTCTATACCATATGTAAGTGTTGTCCCCTCTTTATGTGTGATGGAGATCCCTTCAGTGTTTATTTGGCCTTTGCCAATTCATTCATTCCCCACCCTTATTTGTCCAAAGTTGCAGTCTTATTTTTGTATTTAGCTTTTGTAAATTGCATATTCCTCGGCAAGGTCATGACCAAGTCAATACTCATTCCAATTAGATCAATCGGTTTGTCATTTGTTTTACTTATAAATTAAAAACTTAGAAGTTGTAAATAAATATTAGAGGAAAACGAGAGCTTTTTATCGATATGATGATACCATTCATTGCTTCATATTGTAGACCACCTCAAAGTCAAAATGATTCGTATAATTTTCAAGGTGATGGACAGGAATCCATCCATATATATATATATGCTGCAAATTTCCCAATACCACAAAAAAAAAAAAAAAAAAGGGCTTTTGATTGAAACTTTTTTTTTTTTTTTGTTAACAGTGAGTAAGCTAGCTTAATCATCTTATCAAGAAAAAAAAAAAAAAAAGAAGCTAGCTTTAATTATGACTTGTGGAAAAACAACGACCAAAGGCTACATCATTACTAATCTCTCCCTTTCTCTTAATAAAAATGTGGTCTTAGTTAGCCCATATCAGTACAATATGCATTAATTATAAATTCATACGGATCGATGCTTTTCTACTTTTTCATTTTGTTTTTGTGAAGATAGCATGGAACAAATATTACTATGAGAAAAGCAATCATTTCATGGTGGATAGTCGAATGGAATATTTGCATTAAAAAAAAAAAAATAGTCGAATGGAATATATGCAATTGTATGATATATATATATATATATATCATAAAAAGCTTTGAACATAATTTTCTTCGCTTTTTTCCAATCTTTTAAAGTCTCAAAGCCAACTTTATTAGAACCAAGGCCATGACCTTTTTGTGGTCACAATTATTATATAAATGAAAAACCAAAAGGCTATGCTTAATCCTTTCTTTTAATTATTATTTTTATTATATTATTTGCAAAACATAGTGATACCGCAGGGAAAAGAAGAAAAGAAAAAGAAAAGCAGTGCCTCTTTAATTGCAGAAAATGTATGCGTAGAAAATGTTATTTATGTGAAAAGCTACTTTTAGTATGGAGGCAGCATATATTATGAAAACCTTTAAAAGGTATGCATTAGTGGTGTGCCACATTAATCCACCACTACCTTATTAAACTCATTTAAACCTTCATAAAAAGATATTCCAATGATTCTTTAATTTATCTCTAATAGTTTATTACCTAAAATAAATATTTAGAATTCTCTCAAGAAAGAGGGGAAAAAAAAGAAAAAGAAAATGGAAAGCAAAACAAACTCCTATTCTGTATGTATATATTTTTGGTAGAGAATATATGCTTATTCTTGTTACTAAAATAAAGTGAATAGCAAGAAAATAGAAGAGTTTTCGTCCACCATTGAAAATATAAAATCGTATGGTTTTGAGCAAACATTTCGCAAACCATTTTATTATTATAAAAAACAGCGATTAATTAGTAACTAAACTAGTTGATCAATTTTGTATTTGATGTTGATCTGCGTAGACTCGGTCACGTACAGCAACTCCCATCTCTCTCTCTCTCTGTGTCTCGGTCCTCCCTGCATGTGATCTTCCACGCTAACTGACAAACAACGCACAGCTTATTATCTCTTTTTAACTCTCTTAAACTAATCTCCCATTCTTCCACACGACATGACCACCATCCAAATCCAAATACATTTTTTTTTTTTTTTGGGGGTTATTTATAAAAATGATGAATTATTTGTTGGAAGAGAGAGAGAGAGAGAGAGAGAGAGAGAAGAGTGGTGGTGTGTCAGTGGGTCAGAGTGAATGAGGTGGTACAATTTTGAATCCCATCATATCATATCAAATTATCAATATCGATGGATGGGTGCTTTGGTAATTTAAACATTTACTTCCCCCATTGGATTCGTATGTGCTTTTTGCTTTCCCTTGTTTTTACCGTTGCATCGCAGCGGTCATTTTTTATTTTTATTATTTTTTATATTTTGAAAACAAAATAATAATAATAATAATAATAATAAATAAATAAAAAATAATTGCAAAGGGAAAGTGGAGTGCAGCTCGTGATTCGCGCCTTTAACTGGTAGCCTGGGAGGTGCTCACGGGCTTCCATGTAGTCGGCAGTGGCTCAGTGCCACAGTGGAGCTCAACATGTGATTTCGTACACGTGTACGGTGATTGATCATCATTCATATTTCTTCATCGAGAGCCACACGGACACGGGCCGCCCTTCGCCCTTCGCCCTTCGCCCTTCGCCCTTCACGCCCTGGCCTTTTTGCTTTGCGTCAGTGACTACCCCACGGCCACACCTTACTTTTTTGTCTTATTTTCTGGGTTTGGGCCGTGACCTAACCTAAAGCTCACCCTCCTGTTACACCACCACCCTAAAAATATATTTTCCATTATGGACTTCTATGGTATTAATGAGAGACGACGAACTCACCACTCACTGTCGCCTTTTTCCTAAATTTTGTTGGGAACCATAAAATTTCTATTTCCTCGTTTCTTTTTTTTTTAATGACCAAAGTACCCCGGACTTCCACTTTCTTTTTACGATAACTATATTAAAACGACATTATTAATGTTTTGATTGGATTGCTTTTTTTTTTTTTTTGGGTGGAATAATGTTTGATTGGATTGCACAGCCGTATATGGATGTGCAAAACTTATCTTCATTATAAATTTCAGACCCCGTGGGTTTTTTTCTTTTTTTGTCATAAGAAAAATGGGAAGTAAAATAGAGAGAGAACACCAGCAGGCCATTCAACAAATTAAATTCTACTGCATTTAAAAAAAAAAAAAAGAAACTCAGTTGATTGTATTCAATACGAAAATGGTAGAAAAATCCAATTGGATGTCTCTTTTTTTTTATTGTTATTTTTATTTTTTAAAATAATTGGATGTCTTAATTTGAAACTTCGCATTTTTGGGCATGAAAGTGCCTCATGGAAACTTGTGCCTTGGACAACTGTTCTGAGTAACTGTGTAATCCTCTTTTTTTTTTGGGGTAAAAACAAAAACAACTTAATATCAAATAAATAAAAGAAGATTTGTTTAGAAGATTTGTTTATTTTTTTAATTTTTATTATTAAAGAATGAAACTGATAAAAGTTTAATGGGAGAACTGAACTGAGGTAGGGGTTGGAACATAAGAATCTTTGTCTTAGGAAAAACATAAAAACATTATCGTGGATGAGACTCCACGCTGTAAGCGACTCTCTCAGTGATTGTCTACTACTTGTGTTGTTGTGTGTGTTTTAAATTTAATAAATTAATTAATTAATTAATGGTAATTAATTTCATTGGATTCCCATTTCATTTTGGTTTTTTTTTTTTTTTAATAATTTAAAATGAGAAATTATTTATTTAACAGAGGGAGAGGGGGGACCGGGGAAGGGTAACTAAGTGTGGAGCCCACTCCAGTAGGGATTGCGTTTGAAAATTTCTCAAATGCAAAATCTCAGACTTTCCCCAAACCCAACCATTAAAGTTTTAAAATCAATTAGATTTGTCCAATTATGCAGAGGGAGAGAGAAAGAGAGAGAGCCTCTAACCAAGTGGGGGTAGGGAGGGGGGCAAATTGGTAAATGACGTGGGTCCCATTTTTGAATTTGGGAAGAACCATGCATGGAAATGGGGGTGGGGATTAGAATAGCTATAAGATAGAAGGGACAAATCATAAACGAAGCAGCGTGCGTATGAATTGTGAGAAACCCTTTTCAATTAGATTTTTTTAAAAAAAAAATAAAAATAAAATTTTCCCCTCTCTTTCTATCGCTCTTTTTTTTTTTTTATTAGTTATTATTATTATTTTTTTTACCCCTCGTGCACACCCCACCCCTCCAAAAATAATAAAATAAAAAAAGAAAAAAGTAAAAAAAGTAGTAAGGCAGGTGGGCGTTGTCAACAGAAGAAAAGCACAGGGAAAAATGACAAAATGGAGAGAAAGTTGAGAGAGAAACTAGACCAGAAGGTTTTAATGCCAAGCTGAGAGAGAGAGAGAGAGAGAGAGAGAGAGAGAGAAAGTGATTCCACTGGTTTTTAGTGAGAGAAAGTGGACGTGGGGTATTTTACAGGGCGAGAGAAGATTGTAAAAGCGAGGTGGTACTGCTGGGAGAGTTCTGTCCTCAAAACCAGAACTTGTCCCACTTCAAAGTTTGGATCTTTTTTTTTTGGGCTTTCAGGGGGGGAAGTGACTGATTGAGAGGCACAGGAAAGGGAAGGGAAGGGAGGAGAGAGAGAGAGAGGGATGTTTTTGTTAACTATGGAGAATGCGGTTGAGCTGCTTATGTAGTTGTGTGCTTGTCCCCAGTGTAGGGAGCTTTCAGTGCTAGCTCAGCATCTTTTTGCTTGGAAGGTGTTTGTTTGTTATTGTGGGTTTTCACAAGATGGGTGGTGAAGCGTATGTTAGCAGAGCCAGGTGGACATGGAAAGCTTTAATACTGGCTTTGTGTTTATGGGGTTTCAACTCGGTGTCTTCTGCGGCTAGGTTGAGTGCTTCAAGGCAGAAGCTTGAGGTTCAGAAGCATCTCAACCGCTTGAACAAGCCCGCCGTGAAAAGCATTAAGGTCGCTTTACTCTCTTTGCCTTTTCCCCTTTCCCCTTTCTCCTACTATGTGCTTTTGTTTTTGTTCTAATCACTTTTGTGTGCTCTCTGGGAAAGTGGTGGAAAAATATTAGTGAAAGGATTTGTTTTTTTTTTTGTTTTTTTCTTTTCTTTTCTTTTATTTTTTAAACAAGTAGAGGTTGAATATTTTGGTATTAGTAAATGTAGTAGAAACTTCAAAAACATTCAATGCGTAAAATATTTTCTTTTCTTTTACCGAAATTTTCTCGGTAACCAAATGGGTGATGCAAACGCTTTTCCCTTCGGTAGTTTCTACTTCTTTCTTGTGAGTATATACATATGTATTATGTTGTTATCTCCTTTCTCTGCGAAGATTCTTTTGAGGCCAGTTGTTGAAGCACTACACCTGAATTTGAGAAAATAAAAAACAAAGAAAATTTTACACTCATTTTTTGCTGTCATCTTGAATGGCCTCCTACTGCAGAAGATTTATGCTAACCCGGTCCTTTGGTCAAAGTATTTTTTACACTCTAATTTTATAATTTATTCTGTGGCTTTCTGATTAAGTGCCTTTACTGCTTCTCTCAGCATCAAGCTAATTTGTTGTTTGTTGTTGGTGATTAATTGTGGTTTTTAGAGTTCAATATAAGATCTCACATATTAATCTTTTGATTTTTTACAGAGCCCAGATGGGGACGTAATAGACTGTATTCATATCTCTCATCAGCCAGCTTTTGATCACCCCTATCTCAAAGACCACAAGATTCAGGTTCATTCTTCTCCACCATGTTGCCGCTCTGTTATAATTTATGTATATTTTTACTTATGACTTGCTTCTTATATTTGTTTTGGGGTTTGCTTTCTTTTATCAGATGAGGCCTACCTACCATCCGGAAGGGCTGTTTGATGAGAACAAGGTGTCTGAAAAACCCAAAGAAAGGTCAAATCCAATAACTCAGCTTTGGCACGTGAATGGAAAATGCCCTGAAGATACTATACCCGTGAGAAGAACAAAGGAAGATGATGTTCTGAGAGCAAGCTCAGTGAAAAGGTATGGGAGGAAGAAGCACAGAACCATCCCCAAACCCAGGTCTGCAGATCCTGATCTCGTTAATGAGAGTGGTCATCAGGTAAATATTTGTTGAAAATGGAATGTCTTTTATTTATTTCTTTTCCCTTGTAGACCTCTTTTATTCGTTTTGTTAATTTCCTTCTTCCTTCTTTCCTTCTTGGTGCGGTGAATTATTAGCATGCTATAGCTTATGTGGAAGGAGACAAGTACTATGGCGCAAGAGCAACCATTAATGTTTGGGAACCCAAAATACAACAGCCTAATGAGTTCAGCTTGTCTCAGCTGTGGATACTGGGAGGGTCATTTGGTGAAGATCTAAACAGCATTGAAGCTGGCTGGCAGGTATCAATATCGCAGTCACTGTAACCCTTCCAAGTTCCAATGGCCAAACATGATTGAACATGAATGGAATTAGTATTTTTCATAACACCTGTTTTTCTTTAACATAATGTCAACAGGTCAGCCCTGATTTATATGGTGATAACAACACAAGATTGTTTACTTACTGGACCGTAAGTTCCTATAATTATTTTGCATCCTTTTTTGGGTTTTCCTTGTAGCTTTCCTTTTTCTACTTTTGTTGTGGATTTCTCTAACACAATTTTCTTATCCATGAATGTGTTACAGAGTGATGCATATCAAGCTACAGGTTGCTACAACCTACTGTGCTCGGGCTTTATTCAAATCAACAGTGAGATAGCAATGGGCGCAAGCATCTCTCCTGTATCTGCCTTTCGAAGTTCCCAATATGATATTAGTATCCTTGTCTGGAAGGTAAAAGCCAAAGACCAGTCAGTGCCCTTGGATAACTTTGTGGAGACCCACATATTAGCAAGATTTAGAAAGAGTTTCCATTTGGATGAACAAACCCATCCTTGGCAATATCAGCACCCAGGTTACCATCCTCGTATATATGTTTTCCCAAATAAAAGGGGGTATCCTTTATGTAGTTGAAAAGGGGGACTCGAAAACATCACAAGTTTTGGCTAACACTCTCTGAAGTTTATCAAGGGACGCAAAAAAGTAACAAATAATATTTGTTCCATATCACATTCTGAAAAAGAACGCTGTAGGTTAAGATAGGTTAAATACAGGGTGTCTCTTTTTACAAATAGAGTAGTTGGTCTTGGTCTATACTTGCAGCTTTCTTCTTCTTAAGATTATTTATAAATGTGGGTTGGAATTATCATTTATGCTATTTAACATGTAGCCTTATGCATGTAGGATCCCAAAGAAGGGCATTGGTGGATGCAATTTGGCAATGACTATGTATTGGGTTATTGGCCTTCATTTCTATTCTCATACTTGGCTGAAAGTGCATCCATGATTGAGTGGGGAGGCGAGGTAGTGAATTCAGAGCCTGATAGTCAGCACACTTCAACTCAAATGGGAAGTGGTCGTTTTCCGGAGGAAGGGTTTGGCAAAGCAAGTTATTTCAGGAATATTCAAGTTGTTGATGACTCCAATAATCTTAAAGCCCCTAAGGGAATTGGTACCTTCACTGAGCAATCCAACTGCTATGATGTTCAAACTGGCAGTAATGGGGACTGGGGCCATTACTTTTACTTTGGAGGCCCTGGTAGAAATCCAAATTGTCCATGAAGTAAAATAGGAAACCCTTTTTACCTTCTGCCCTGCTTCATTTTCCCTATGTATCATTCAAATCTAGGGTAATGTCCTCCTGTATACCTTTTTTTTTTTATTTCCTCTTTAATTTTAATCTTTAGGTTGTGACTAGAAACATGTGACATCTGTGTAGTGGGAAGTTTTGACTAAGGGTTTTTTTTTTTTTTTTTTTTTTTTTTTTTTTTTTTTTATAACTAAAAGATTCTCTCCATGTAAGTGGGTGGGAGGTCTAGGGAGAGATGGCCAGGTTTCTCAAAAGTCTGCAGAAACAGGCCTTTCTATGAAAAGAAAAACACTCTGTATTCTATTTGTTTGTTTTACTCCTCCCTCGGAGTGGCTTTGTTAATGAATTGAGTTTTTATGGGTCATAGATTGCTTTCTTGAGCAAAACACAAGATGTTGTAACTCGGGAGATTCTGCTGCCCTACTTGCTTGAAAAGGCTGATTGATTTCGGTGGTGTGGGGCCTTAAAAGAATATGCTCTTTAGAAAAGGTGTTCGGATGATGAGACTCTTTGCATGTGAGAGGATGGCTCTACTTTATACCATCTCTCTCTGCAATTCCCTTTCAATTTTCTTTCTTAATAATTTTAAATGTTAAGCGAATGTATTATTAAAACAAAAAACAAGCTTCTTACACATCAGAACCAACTAACAAAGAGCATATGAGTCCATAACGTGTTCTTTTGAAAATCCTTCTTGTGTTGCTCCGTTATCTTCTAACTTTGATTCCCAAAAAGCGTTTCTAAAGCGATTCATTCTTTTGGAAAACCTTGTGTTAGGAGACGGTTTTAAGTTGTCAATCGTTTTCAGCCACAACTACAAAATGTTAAAATAGCTTGCATGTTTATTTAAGATTTGTTGTTTCATAATTCATCTATCCTTGGACCCTTGTCCTTGGCTTCATGGATTCCCCATGGATTGTTATTTGCTGTTCCCTTCAGCAGCTTTGAAAGCCCATCCCTGTTGCAGAACAAAATTCATTTATATATGAATAGAATGGGCTTTGTTTTGTGAAGTCTGGCTGAAAAGATTGGGGAGGGTGTCAGCTGCTTTGCTGAATGTCTTATTTCCCTTTTTTTTTTTTTTTTGGTTAATTTATTTCAAATTGTTCTAATTAAACTTGCTACACCAATCTTGCATTCATTCTTCAACCTCAATCCCATGAAGAATCAAAGCAGAGCATGCAAAGTGGCTATCTATGTGTGTAAAATATTTTCAGGCGTTGTGTTATTCTACTCACTCTGGAATCTGGATTGTTAAAATTTGATTTCTGCCGCTGACGCGCTGCATGCCACTCATACTGCAACTCAATTCCACACCTAACTGCAAAACATACGCTTATGAGAATTTGTTCTCTCTTTATTTTTTATATAAGAACTCCTACTCCTGTCAAGAGATGGTCTTCATTCCAACACTCCTGTCAAGGATATATATATATATATATATATCCTACATTCGCAGATTTAAGACACATCCACACAGGTTCTGACCCAAATATACTATTTAATGCTATAGACTTAACCATGTGTCCCTAAAATGCTATAAACTTAGTTACTTAACCATGTGCCCCTAAAATGCTTTAAACTTAGTTACTTTATCGTGTGTATGCTAGTTAGCCACTTATTACTACTGCTATATATTTTTATCAAAAATATATAAATAAACAAGTTACTGCTTATATTGTCTTTGGTTTCGATGATATAGTTTTTCGAAAGTTAAAAACAGTTTTTAAAATTTAAAAGCTAATTGTAAAGTATTTGGATAATTTAAAAAAAAAACGCTTTTGTCCTTCAAAAATAGCTCTAATCAAAATTATCGAAAAGTGATTTTTTTCAATAAATACTTATATAAAAGTCTTTTACAAATATAAATCATATAAAATATTTTACAAATATAAATTATATCAAATATAGCCTAAATCTTACAAAAGAGATAACCATTTTAAAGCTGCTTTTTATTTATCAAGAATACTTTATGCGAACTATAATTAAAAGGGCACAAAATCCATAATCCATTTTTACGTTTTAATGCACATCAATATCTAAAGAGGTGTTCGTGTTTGAGCATATTTTGTATACAACTACTAAGTCGATTTTATATGATAAAAAAACCAATAATAAAATATCACCTTCCCTGATTCTTCACCTAATTAAAAAAATAATTTGGTTTGAAGAACATAATTCTCCACCTACTAATTCAAGAAATCACTTCCATTGCAACAACTTTGACCGTTCAAAATATTATATTCATCAATAAAACTTTAAATATTTCCCATATACATATATTATTTCCCGTCTAAATAATTTCACTCCCACTTTCATTCCAAATCCGTTGATTCCACCTGCCAATCATCACTCGACAACTGCTCACATCCAACGCTCTAATTGGCGCGTGCATTCACGTCATTTATTCTAAATCTACTGCCAGTCTGCCACTCGCAACCAAATATGTTTTTATATTTTCACATTGTGTTACTATTAATAATATTATTGTTATCCTTATTATTTTTCTATTTCTCAACTTTTGTTTTTTTATTTTTCGTTTTTCTTCTCTCTCTCTCTCTCTCTCTCTCTGTCTGTCTAAAAAGTGATTTTATTTTATTTTATTTTTCACTCCAACAGTTTCAAGTTCACACAACCAACACAGCAGATAGCAGTAGGGTTTTAATCTTTACTCTTTCTCTACCCCCTTCTATCTCTCTGTGAAACAATCTGAGAGAAAACCAAAGAAAAGATAAAGTCAAGCCATAACCAAACAAGCCCTGGTATTTCCACCCCCTTCTGTTCTTTGACCCAAAAAAAAAAAAAAAAAACCTAGCTTTTAACTTTCCTCTTATTCAGTTCTTCCTTTACTTTCACACCACATGCCAAGCTCAAATTTTTATTCCCAACCCTAGTTGCAGACTTCAAAACCCATTTATAAAATGACTTATTTGAGCTGAATTTAACATCATGATGTTCCCATTCCAGGCCACTACATTATAGTTGGTGAGCAACCATTTTATTTATGTGTCATTTTCCATCAAGCTTTGATTTTTTTTTTTTTTCTTCTTTTTGAGGAATTGGGGTGGTTGGTTTTGATGCATGTGTCCTGCAGATGAGAGAGGGAAGCCATGGAAGGCGATGAGCATCACGTGCTGTTGGCGTGCGTAATTTCGGGAGCCCTTTTCTCGGTTTTAGGTTCGGCTTCCTTTTCTATTCTATGGGCTGTGAATTGGAGGCCATGGAGGATTTATAGGTAAACCTTGTTTTGTTATCGTGACATTTTTGTTTGACCTTATAGTAAATTAAATGCATTGCTCTAATTATGGTATTAGATTTTGATTTATGGTTGTTTATTATATGTGGTTTAGGATGGTATAACATTAAAGGTTGCATTATTGCACTGTGTTAATTGACCAAAAGAAAAATTATTGTACTGGGTTAATATACAAGTAGGTGCTAGTGGCTCTTACCTGTGGTTTACGCTTTTGCCAATTAAATGCTAGTGATTCATTTGGTATGTAAGTGAATTGCTTTTTGTTTGAAAAAAAAAAAATGTGGCATGGCAATGGAAAAGTATGCTTTTATGTGTAAGTTACTAAGAAACATAGAAAATTATGCGGACTTTCAAGGGTATAAAATTTTGTTGCTGCCAAAGTTGTTAAACCTGTCATAGCAATGGTGAGACTGGTGGGGGAAAAATATGATGTAAATTAATTAGTCGGAACATTTTGAATTTGAACATAAAAACAGAGGGTAATCTAGTGAGAAATGTTGGTTAAGGATGTAAAGGTTTAACTAGATGGTGGATACAAAGCTGGAAAAAGAAATAGGAGTTTCTGACAACCATAATGTAAGTAACCTGGTGAAGAATTTGTTGGTGTGGTGTGACACAAAATAAGAAGAATTGGATACTATGAAAAAATGCGATGACCTTACGCGTCCGATTGTCTTGAAGTGGAAATGAAGATCTAACTATTTACATCTAAGGTCTCAATGCACATGGCTACCAAAATCACTAAGGTTCAAGCTGTATCATGAAGCATTTTTTTAGTGTGAAACTTGAAAAGTTTTAGGGATGAAATACTTTGCTCTAGGATGCTGAGCAGGTATTTACTGCTATATCACTTCTATTCCTGCAGACATAATAGATACTTTTGTTTTTTTGGAAGCCTTCTTCATCTTCTTTTTTAAATTTCAGTATTGGATATTATTCCTTTCACTCTTCTGCTTATACTTTTTCTGATTCTTATTCTGCATATATTTTAGTTGGATTTTTGCCAGAAAATGGCCGCATATCTTGCAAGGACCTCAGCTGGATGTATTATGTGGTTTTCTGTCTCTCTCTGCGTGGACAATAGTTATCTCTCCAGTTGTGGTACTTATTATATGGGGATGCTGGTTAATTGTGATATTGGGCCGAGATATAATTGGTCTGGCTGTGATAATGGCTGGTACCGCTCTTCTGTTGGCTTTCTATTCAATTATGCTTTGGTGGAGAACACAATGGCAAAGCTCAAGTATGTATATCCTTAACATACTTTTGTAATATAAGAAAAGTGCATTATACGGTATAAATTTGGATAGATAACACTGATTTTACTAAGACCTTTTCAACTGCTGGTCAAGTTTCCTAATTTAGAAAATCTTTCTTGAGAATCACATATTTATTGGATAATTAGAAGTTTATTTATTGTGATAAGATTTGCTTTTAGTGTTTTATTTTGAGCATGTTAGACAACAAATATTCCAATTTGCTAAATTTCCTATATTTTTCTTTTAAGAAATATAAAATAAATACATGATGTGTAGGAGAAGACATGGGGATGGGTTTTGGCTTTGGTCATGAGAGAGTTAGCTTTACATATTACAACAAACCTAGAAAGTTTTGAGATATTGGCAATGAAGTCATTTCATACATGATGCCTTATTTTAAAGTTTATTTTGATCAAGGTTGGGAATGAAACCTTAGGGTTTGGGATGATTTGTGATGTGGTGATAGGTAAATAGATTTTATAGATTACAAATTGACAAAGTTCTTGGCTGAAAAGTTTACCTCACTATTAAGATTGGTTGTAAGGTCTCTGCCAGTCTGCTTTTGTGTAAAAGAAGTGAAACCTTGCCCTAATATGGAAGCTTTTAGCTAAATTGCAGAACGTGTAGGTATAGTAAGGGTTATTAAAGATTCTTGCTTTCATAAGTATTGTCAATTCATTCATGTGCTAGTCACCTTCCACATGTTAGAATGTTCATATTTGAGGTACAGTTGCTTATAGGTTATTTTGACAGTTATAATAATGTGTGCTTGACCTTTGTTTTCTTTACTCCTTTGCTTTGATAAATTTATAATATTTCACATTTTAGTGATTGATTTCCTCTAAAGGTTTTCACTTTTGGTTTCCTTTTTTCTGTTGCAGGGGCTGTTGCTATTCTTCTTCTTCTGGCTGTTGCCCTTCTTTGTGCATACGAACTTTGTGCTGTGTATGTTACAGCTGGTTCAAAAGCATCTCAGCGGTATTCGCCTTCTGGTTTCTTTTTTGGTGTCTCAGCAATTTCCTTGGCAATCAACATGCTCTTCATATGTAGAATGGTGTTTAATGGTATGGCTTGCAATCCTCTCTCCTGATTAGGATCATTTGCTTCCACAATTTCTGCTTCATAATTCACAAGAAGCCAATCTCACTTTGGAAATAACTTGTAGTTTCTGCTAGCAATTTGTGGTTTGCATTTTTATTTGCTTTTGTAAATTCCCATCCATCAATATATGCAGGGAATGGCTTAGATGTGGATGAGTATGTGAGGAAGGCATACAAATTTGCATATTCTGATTGTATTGAAGTGGGTCCTGTGGCTTGTTTACCAGAACCTCCAGACCCTAATGAGTTATATCCTCGACAATCTAGCAGGCAAGCCTTAATGTTCTTCTTTATTATATGTATCCAATTGTAGATAACCTTTGGGGTATGCTAAATTTTCCTTTCTTACTTTTCTTTATCAATAAATGTTTATAATGTGAACTATTGTGTCTCAGCATATAATTGTCTGAATATCTTAGGAGCATATCTTAAGAAACTTGTTCCTTTTTGTAACTTTGTGAACCTCATCCAGGCTTTCTATCATGTTCCTTGTGAGGTAAGATAGGTTTGGTTTGAGACCTGGTTGGATGTTAAATTTCTAATTATTTTTACGCTTAGGTGCATTTGTAATTCATATTTGAATTTCTTGATTTGATGTTCTTTAAAATTAGCTCCATGGGCTTTCCCCTCTTTTTCTTAAAGATTGTAATGTGTATCCAGGGCTTCACATCTTGGACTTCTCTACCTTGGCTCACTTGTAGTACTTCTCATTTACTCAATCTTATATGGTATGACTGCAACCGAAGCACGTTGGCTAGGAGCGATTACATCAGCTGCTGTCATCATTCTTGGTACATTAAGGCTGCTGTGTTTTGGCTAGTTGCATTACTTTATACACTAATCAGGTGGATGGAGTGTCATGCATAAATTCTTATACATTTAGAATTCTGCAGATTGGAACATGGGGGCTTGCTTATATGGGTTCCAGCTCCTTAAAAGTCGTGTTGCTGCACTATTTGTCGCTGGCACATCTCGGGTCTTCCTTATTTGCTTTGGGGTTCATTACTGGTTCGTGTTTGCCTTTTAATCTTTTTTTGAAATCACTTGTTTGGGCTGCTGTTAATAGTATTTTGCTCTCTCTCTCTCTCTCTCTCTTCTTTTTTTTTCCCCCCTCCTCCTTTAGGTACCTGGGACATTGCATTAGTTATGCGGTTGTAGCATCCGTGCTATTAGGGGCTGCTGTTTCTCGTCATTTATCAGTCACAAATCCATTAGCTGCAAGAAGAGATGCCCTGCAGAGTACTGTTATCCGCCTCAGAGAGGGATTTCGTAGGAAAGAGCAAAACAGTTCATCAAGTTCATCTGAAGGTTGTGGCTCAAGCATGAAACGCAGTAGTAGTGTTGAAGCAGGTCCTCTCAGTAATGTTATTGAGGCAAGCCACAGGTGCACAACACAATGCCCAGTTGATGCTAATAACTGGAATAATGTTCTATGTCGAACAGCAAGTTTGCATGAGGGGATAAATAGTGATAAGAGCTTAGAAAGTGGAAGGCCAAGTTTAGCATTGCGTAGTAGTTCTTGCCGTTCAGTAATTCAAGAGCCTGAAGTGGGAACGTCCTTTACCGATAAAAACTTAGATCACAACAACTCCTTGATGGTTTGTTCTAGTAGTGGTCTTGAAAGTCAAGGCTGTGAATCTAGCACATCAAATTCTGCAAACCAACATACTTTAGATTTGAACTTAGCTCTTGCCTTGCAAGAAAGGTTGAATGACCCTAGGATTACATCTATGTTGAAGCGAAGGGCGAGACAAGGTGACCGTGAACTGGCTAGTCTTTTGCAGGACAAAGGATTAGATCCTAACTTTGCTATGATGTTGAAGGAGAAGAGCTTGGATCCAACCATCCTAGCATTACTTCAGAGAAGTAGTTTGGATGCTGATAGAGATCATCGTGATAACACTGACATCACCATTATTGATTCCAACAGTGTTGAGAATGCTTTGCCCAATCAAATTTCTTTATCTGAAGAACTGAGACTTCATGGGCATGAAAAATGGCTTCAATTCGCCAGACTTGTTTTGCATCATATAGCAGGTACCCCAGAGCGAGCATGGGTTCTCTTCAGTTTTGTTTTCATTGTTGAAACAGTTGTTGTGGCAATTTTCCGTCCAAAGACAATCAGAATAATTAATGCCAGCCACCAACAGGTAAATGGGGCTCCTCTTTTATTATTATGGATTTAGTAGGTAGTACCTCATTGTTTTCATGTCTACTTCATATGATTGGCAAGAGCTCAATTTTAGTTGTAATATTTTTATTCTCCATTGTTTGTTCAGTAACAAAATTGGTGGAATGCTGTTTGTAGTTTGAATTTGGCCTTGCGGTGTTGCTGTTATCTCCTGTTGTCTGTGCAATAATGGCTTTTCTCCGGTCACTTCAAGCTGAAGAAATGACTACGTCCTCAAAACCTCGCAAGGTATATTTTGCCCAACCCTCCTGAGTTTCTGGAAGGATACCATGTCTGGTTGTTTGAGATACAATTGTGTTTATTTTATTAGTGGCAATGTTGTTGTTTCTGGTGCCATGGTAAAGATGGGTTTGTACGTGTATCTGTGGTAAAATAACTTTCTTGGAGGACACATGGGATACATTTGCATGCAAAGAAGCAGGTTGGGTGTTTTTGGTAAATATGAGCAGGTTGAGTTTGCCAGTGTTAGAACCTTGTAATACTTGTATAACAAGCCCTTTTTTACAAACTTCCTATTCTGATATATGGGAGCAGCTATATATTGATCATCTAGAGATGTGATGGATGTGTAAATTCTTTAATAAATGTTTTCAGTTGCTAGTGGCCTATGCCTCCTTAAGACATATATTTATGTAACTCTTGGCTGTTGATTGAAGAATAAATGTAAGTGGAGGTGTAGTTTTTGTCAGTTGATCATATTTTGAAATGCTTATGTTGTTATCATGCCTAATTATAATTAGTTCCTTCATTCATGAACTTAACCATTTTTTTTTTTCCCTCTTTTCTTGTTTTGGCTATGAACTGCTGTATGTGTATGCACTTTTTTTCTCATGCCTGTGATTGTTGAACTCGTTAGTGTATTTCTTATGTAAATTTTACAATATTTTTAATAGTAACCTTTGACACTTTTTTTTTTTTTCTTTTCTTTTTTGTGTTTTAAATTCATGCTTCTTCAGTATGGTTTTGTTGCTTGGCTGCTTAGCACTTGTGTTGGGCTGTTGCTTTCATTCTTGAGGTATGTCCTTACTACTTATATGTAAATTATAACCATTCGTTCAAAAGTGATCTTATTGAGCTGATTGTATTTTGTTTACCATATATAATAGCATAGTTATGGAGAGAGTGATTATTTGATCCAGAAACAGAAATGGAACGGAAAAAAAACCAGCAAAGTAGAGTAATTCATTCCGGATTTTGACTAATTTAAGTTTCTTTCAAGTTTTAACATTAACACTAGTAATTAAATCTCAACTGAAATTGATTACTGTTTTTGTCAACTTGGAAATTTTCTGTTAAGTGATCTATTTGTTTTTTTAAAAGTTAAGCAGTTCCTTTCCTCCTTTGAATTGGGCAGATTTTGTATTTTCTCATCTAACGTTTCTTCTTTGGTTTGTTATAGTTAATTTTGTGCCTTTAAGCTCATCTATTCTAATATGCATAAATGCCTTCTCTTGTTTTGCAGCAAATCATCAGTTCTTCTTGGGTTATCCTTGACTGTCCCTCTTATGGTGGCATGCCTTTCTGTTGCTATTCCTATATGGATCCATAATGGCTACCAGTTTAGGTTTCCCCTATTACAATGCGGAGGTCCGGATGGGAACCATCAAACCCCTGGAAGAAAAGAGGTTTCTACTCCATATCCAATCTCCATGTTTAACTGGATTAAGCATCTCAGACGACCATGAGAAGCACAACTTTAAACATAGGATTGCTTGTTACACTTAGTAGATACTAGTTTTCATTTAGTGAGGTTCTTTGGTTTGACTGTAATTCTAATTTTTGTGTTAAGGGTATATTGGTAATTTAGATCTTGGCATGCATTGTTATTGGTATCTCATCATATTGGAGCATATGTCCTCTGTTAAGGAAAGCTGAAATATGGAATTTAATTTGAATATAAGCTCGATAGAGAGCAACAAATTCAAGTTGAAAATAGGCAATGGTAGAGCAGGAGAGTGCAGTCTTTTAGTCTATGACTTATAGAAGCTATCTATAGGGCTGCCAAGTTTATGACACATTAGTCCTGATATTCTTTTACTCTAATTTATACCTATTTTTCTACTTTCTTTTTCCTCTGGACAAATTTATAATCTTTATCTAACTCTTATGCAACTCCATTTACAACTTGTTCTTTGTCAGGGCGTTGTCCTTATCATTTGTGTAGCAGTATTCACGGCATCAGTATTAGCGCTTGGTACAATAGTGTCTTTCAAGCCTTTGGATGATTTAAGATACAAGGGATTGACTGGAGAGCAGAATGGCTTTAACTCTCCATATGCATCATCTGTGTACCTTGGCTGGGCTATGGCCTCTGCAGTTGCTCTGGTTGTTACTGGTGTTCTCCCAATTGTTTCATGGTTTGCAACTTATAGATTCTCCCTGTCTTCTGCTGTGTGTGTTGGGATATTCACAGGTAATTTGTCTAATATTCTTTCTCTGGACTTGTTTCCTTTGTACTGAATATTATTAGTACTTGAAGTCTATTCTTTTATTTATTTATTTATTTTCTGATTTATAGTATTGATGTAACGTGTTATTGTAGTTGTCCTTTTGTCATTTTGTGGTGCATCCTACTTGGAGGTTGTAAAGTCTAGAGATGACCAAGTTCCAACGGAGGGTGACTTCCTTGCTGCTTTACTTCCTTTGATGTGTATTCCAGCACTGCTATCTCTTTGCTCTGGGTTGCATAAATGGTGAGTTAACTCTGTTCATTCTCAAGTAGCTAAACATTGAAGCTCAAGCCCATGACTTGGGGTTTTTAGATATGGACTTTGTGAAATGATTGTTGCTTGTCAAAATAATAAGATGGTATGGATAATATTTTCAGGAAAGATGATGATTGGATACTTTCTCATGGTGTATATATCTTTGTTACTATTGGTCTTCTTCTTCTGCTTGGTGCGATAGCAGCTGTCATAGTTGTAATTAAACCTTGGACGGTAAGAAAGTATTAATGATATCCTCGATTTTGTTAGCTTCCACCTGTATGTTACCTGACGAGCTTCTTTGGACATAACAACAGATTGGTGTGTCATTCCTTTTAGTTCTTCTCTTGATTGTACTAGCTATTGGTGCTATCCACCACTGGGCTTCAAACAATTTCTATTTGACAAGGACCCAGATGTTTTTTGTTTGTTTCCTCGCTTTCCTTCTGGCTTTGGCAGCATTTCTTGTTGGATGGTTTGAAGGTGAAGATGGGATGTGTTACCAAAAATATTTTACTTTCTTGTGATCTCCCCCCCCCCCTCTTTTTTCTTTTAAGTATGCATGAATTATATGGCAACACCTCGTCTTTTGGTACTAACTTTACCATTTTCAACATGGTTGTTCAGACAAACCGTTTGTTGGAGCATCTGTTGGTTATTTTTCGGTATTGTTTCTTCTTGCTGGGAGGGCATTGACTGTGAGTTGACGCAGAATATTATGAACAAAGTTTTAAATTTTGATATGAGTTTTGTTTTCTTATTTTCTAATTTCTATTTGTTTTGCATCTTCTTGATCTTGCATTAAAGAATATGCTACTTTTGTGCAGGTTCTTCTGTCACCTCCTATTGTTGTCTATTCTCCAAGAGTTCTCCCTGTATATGTCTATGATGCCCATGCTGATTGTGGAAAGAATGTCAGGTTTGTTGAGAAAGAGCTTATTCTGTTCTAGTGTCAAATATTTATGTATCAACATGAATTATGCAAGATATTTGACTATATTTTTCATTTTCATTTTTTATTGATCTGATATTTCTCATTCTTATTCCTCAACAGTCCTGCATTTCTGATGCTTTATGGAATTGCTTTAGCAACTGAAGGATGGGGTGTTGTTGCAAGTTTGAAAATTTATCCTCCATTTGCTGGTGCTGCTGTTTCAGCAATTACCCTTGTTGTGGCCTTTGGTTTTGCTGTTTCTCGTCCTTGCTTGACTCTAAAGGTTATTGCATATTAGTGATAATTTTGCAGTCATACTACTTGCTATACTTGGGAGTATATTGAGTGTAAATTCTGCATACAATATTAAAGGATAAGCAAGATCTGGAGTTTGGACGGAAGATTGATTCAATTATGCTATTTAATCTGTGTACTGGGGAGTGTATTGAGTGTGAATTCTGGCAGTATTAATGGATGAGCAATATTCTTTAAAGTTTGGACGGTTTAGTTGTTTCAGTTATGCTATTCAATCTGCATTTGTATTTCATTTGAATGTGCTTTTATCTTACTGGATATTATTCTCATTTATTTCTAGACGATGGAAGATGCAGTGCACTTTCTAAGCAAGGAAACCATTGTTCAAGCTATTGCTAGATCTGCCACCAAGGTATGCATCATATTGTTTTTAAATATTTATTGGTTACAGTAATTGATGTTCTGAGATGTTGGTGATATGCGGCGATTGTTTTCACTTTGTATATGGAGCCAAATTTGGATGTATAGTCTTATTCTGAAAATTTTTATTTTTGTACCATGTATTGGTGATGGTAGAAGATCTTGCTCTTGAGAATAATTGTTTATAATCTTGTTGCAATATTAGCATCTTTGTTGAATTATAATTGTTTATAAATCTTGCATATTCGCAAAATGAGGTTATATTGTATTTTGAAGGACAGCTTCATTTTATTGTTCAGTGAAGTTAATCTCTTTTAGGTTTTTATTTTCATTTTATTTTCTTTGTTCGTATCTCCTCTAAGTAATCATTTGAATGTGCTTGTGGAAGGAAGAGGGTTCACTTGTATGATTAAGTAGTATTGCATTGTATTTAATATGGATGTACTTTATTTGCCTTGCAGACCAGAAATGCTTTATCTGGTACTTATTCAGCACCACAGAGGTCTGCCAGTTCAGCTGCTCTTTTAGTTGGAGACCCTACAATTATGCGTGATAGGGCAGGGAATTTTGTTCTTCCAAGAGCAGATGTCATGAAACTGAGAGATCGTTTAAGAAATGAGGAATTAGTTGCAGGTTCCTGCTTCTGCAAAATGAGGTATGGTAGGACTTTCCACCGTGAGCCAACAAACGATGTTGATCACAGAAGAAAAATGTGTGCTCATGCACGGATTTTGACTTTGGAAGAGGCAATTGATACTGAATGGGTTTATATGTGGGATAAGTTTGGAGGTTATCTACTTCTTTTGCTTGGTTTAACTGCTAAGGCGGAGAGAGTGCAGGTAACCAATGATTCTTGTTGCTTGTCATCCAGAATACTTTTGTTTTTATTGTTAAATATGGTATTGTAATTGTGTGATGACAGGATGAGGTTCGGTTGAGACTTTTTCTTGATAGCATAGGGTTTTCAGACCTAAGTGCAAAGAAAATAAAGAAATGGATGCCAGAGGACCGAAGGCAGTTTGAGATTATTCAAGAGAGGTAAGAAGCTGCACATGTGTTTTGGTTCTTACAATTATATGAGGCTGTCCAAGGCTTTCCTTATGTTCCTAAATGCTCTATTTTGTTCCTTTGCAGTTACATAAGAGAAAAGGAGATGGAAGAGGAACTTCTAATGCAGCGACGTGAAGAGGAAGGGAGAGGTAAAGAAAGAAGAAAGGCTCTCCTGGAGAAGGAAGAACGTAAGTGGAAGGAGATAGAGGCTTCTCTCATTTCTTCTATTCCTAATGCTGGCAGCAGGGAAGCATCAGCTATGGCTGCTGCTGTCCGTGCTGTGGGAGGTGATTCTGTTCTTGATGATTCTTTTGCACGAGAAAGAGTTTCAAACATTGCACGCCGGATACGCACTACCCAGTTAGCTCGTCGAGCTCTTCAGGTGTTGTTTTGATTTTTATTGAGATTGTATGCGGTGTATGTGCTCTTTTGGAGTTACTCATGAACATGATAGTTTCCATGTCTGGACGTTCCAATGGCTACTTTTTCATAAATGATGTCCTCATTCCCTTTCCATATGAATTGATTAGTCATTCCTAGATGGGCATGATGGTATGCTCTGAGCAAGATATTTTCTATGTTTGCCTTGTTTGTAGCTACTATTATTGCTTGAATCTGGGAGAGGACATTACTATATAATATTTTGCTGCATTTCAGGTTGTTCCTTTGTTTCAATCTTGTATAACCTTTTTTAATTTATCTTTTCTGCTTGTCCATTTAAGGTTGTTTAGTTAGGACCTTTCTCCTTGTATATGAATGAAAATTGGTACTATAAGTTGTCAACCTATGCAATTATGGGGATTAATGCTGTTTATGTCATTGACAGACGGGAGTTTTGGGTGCTGTATGTGTTCTTGATGATGAACCAACGACAAGTGGCAGACATTGTGGCCAGATTGATCCTGGCTTATGTCAAACTCAGAAGGTTAGCTTTTCCATTGCAGTGATGATTCAACCCGAGTCAGGGCCAGTTTGCCTATTAGGTACTGAGTTTCAGAAGAAAGTTTGCTGGGAAATCTTGGTTGCTGGTTCTGAGCAAGGTATTGAAGCAGGACAAGTGGGGCTGAGATTGATCACTAAAGGTGATAGACAAACTACAGTCGCAAAGGAGTGGAGCATCAGTGCTGCTAGTATTGCAGATGGAAGGTTTTGATGTTTTCCTTTCTTTGGCAAGAATATAGGCAATTTATCAGATTAATGAGCATTATATCACTTTTGTTAATTTACATATCTTATATATTTCTTGGAGCAACATTTTATCCAAGTCTTCGATAAATAAATCTCTATACATTTTTTAGTTATTAGTGGCCATTCGAGTTGATTTCTTTAATTGCTTTGTAGGTGGCACATGGTAACGATGACAATTGATGCCGATTTAGGAGAGGCAACTTGCTATTTAGATGGTGGTTTTGATGGCTATCAGACTGGTTTACCATTGCGTGTGGGTAACAGTATTTGGGATCAAGGGACGGAAGTTTGGGTTGGTGTTAGACCACCTACAGATATGGATGCATTTGGGAGGTCTGATAGTGAAGGAGCTGAGTCTAAGATGCATGTAATGGATGTTTTCCTATGGGGAAGATGCTTAACTGAAGATGAGATTGCTGCCCTTCATGCTGCTATTGGCTCAACTGAGTTTGGTATGGTAGATTTTCCTGAAGATAATTGGCAGTGGACAGATTCACCGCCCAGGGTATGTGTCTTTAATAAATTACTTAATAATTATCTATGGAATTAAGAGTAAAACTGGTTTTATGCGTTCACTGATTCTGCTTCCGTCTGTGTCACTTAGGTTGATGAATGGGATAGTGATCCTGCGGATGTAGATCTCTATGATAGGGATGATGTAGATTGGGATGGACAATACTCAAGTGGGAGGAAAAGAAGGTCAGAACGTGAAGGGGTGTTGATTGATATGGATTCTTTTGCTAGGAAGTTTAGGAAACCTAGGATGGAGACTCAAGAAGAGATCAACCAGAGAATGCTTTCAGTTGAATTGGCTGTCAAAGAAGCCCTCTCCGCAAGGGGAGAACTACACTTTACTGATCAGGAGTTTCCACCAAATGATCATTCATTATTTATGGATCCGGATAATCCTCCCTCAAAGTTACAAGTTGGGTTCCCAACCAGTTGTTTGTTGATGTTGGTTGTTTATATTATCTTGGTCATCCTAACTTTTTTAGTTCTGCAATCTAGGTTGTCTCTCAGTGGATGAGGCCAGCTGATATCGTAAAAGAGAGTCGACTTGATGTTCACCCATGCTTATTTTCTGGGGCTGCCAATCCTTCTGATGTTTGTCAGGTCTTTCTTTTTGCGACCTAATAATTCAATTTTTTTTTTTTTTTGTCTATTTATTTTTTTCCCCCCTTCTGTAAGCAGTTTTTATGTGTTTCAACAGGGTCGGTTAGGTGATTGTTGGTTTCTTAGTGCTGTTGCTGTTTTGACGGAGGTTTCACGAATATCAGAAGTGATTATTACTCCGGAATACAATGAGGAAGGGATCTATACTGTCCGTTTCTGTATTCAGGTGGTATCATTTTTTCAATAATGTTTTGGACCGTATACAGCTAAACTGTGTTTCACATTCAGAACAGCATGCATCCTAATGGTCAACTTGTATACGTACTAGATATGTTATTAGGTTTCTTGTTTTTTTTCCTTATTTCCCAATTACAAATGAAATGTTGTTGAAACTGTCATAAACCTAGAAAGCAACCAAAACCGCTAGTACCTTGCTGACAAACAATAAGAAAAAAGAAAAAAGAAAGGCAAGGGAGAATATATGACACCATCTTTTGGTAAACGTTTTAGTTTTTTATTTTTTATTTATATTTTTTTAATTTTTCTTCAATTCTATAATGCTGTAGGACATCAGTAACTTTATGCACTGAGAATTGTGAGCTTTGGTTTCGTTGGAATAGTTGGAAAAAATCGCTTATTTTTTGCTAGGATAATGACCAACTCTGGCCACTTTGTATTATATGTATTTTGAACTAATGGTGGCCATCTGTTTTGATGGCAATGGCGATTATTGACATGGCAGTTAGCTGTCATATAAAATTTAAATTAGCTATCTTTCGACTGCTATTATTATAATCATCCTGAAGCCTGTTCTCGTGTCACTTTAGGGTGAGTGGGTACCTGTTGTTGTCGATGATTGGATTCCATGTGAAACACCGGGTAAACCAGCATTTGCTACTAGTAGGAAAGGTTACGAGCTATGGGTCTCCATATTGGAGAAGGCATATGCCAAATTGCATGGTTCTTATGAAGCATTAGAAGGTGGTCTTGTTCAGGATGCTCTTGTAGACCTTACTGGTGGTGCTGGTGAGGAGATTGATATGAGGAGTGCCCAGGCCCAGATTGATCTTGCGAGCGGTAGACTGTGGTCCCAATTGTTGCGATACAAACAAGAAGGATTTCTACTTGGTGCTGGTAGTCCATCAGGGTCAGATGTGCATATTTCCTCCAGTGGGATTGTGCAAGGGCATGCATACTCATTACTGCAGGTCAGTTGGAACCATCTCTATTTTGTCTTGCCTTATGATGTGGCCTATAGACATTTTTATTAAAAGGTAGTCATTTTTAATGCATTGTTATTCAGGTTAGAGAGGTAGATGGCCACAAACTTATTCAGATTCGAAATCCATGGGCCAATGAAGTTGAGTGGAATGGCCCTTGGTCTGACTCATCACCTGAATGGACCGATAGGATTAAGCACAAGTTAAAGCATGTTCCTCAGGTTATTTTAATTCATTCTGTTTTATTTCTTACAAATCATGGATATGTCTACCATATCATTTCCTTCTACAAGAAGGCATGTCATAATTGCAGTTGTCTCTGTTGGGTTACCGTAAAATGAAGTCTGATTGCAGTCCTTTGTACTTTTTAAACAGTCAAAAGACGGCATATTCTGGATGTCATGGCAAGACTTTCAGATTCATTTCCGATCTATATATGTTTGTCGAATCTACCCCCGGGAGATGCGCTACTCTGTTCATGGCCAATGGCGAGGCTACAGTGCTGGTGGCTGCCAAGATTATGATACATGGCACCAAAATCCACAGTTCCGACTGAGGGCTACTGGGCCAGATGCATCATTTCCTATTCATGTATTTATTACACTGACTCAGGTAAACTTTGCTTATGACAGGGATTTGTATTTGTAAAAACTGTTCTCTTTCTCTGCTTCTGGAGATATTTATTTTTCTAACCATGATCTGCATGTAGGGTGTGAGCTTCTCAAGGACAGTAGCTGGTTTTAGAAATTATCAATCCAGTCATGATTCAATGATGTTTTACATTGGTATGAGGATACTTAAAACACGTGGCCGCCGTGCTGCTTACAATATCTACCTACATGAATCAGTTGGTGGAACAGATTATGTTAATTCTCGAGAAATATCTTGTGAAATGGTTTTGGAGCCTGATCCTAAAGGTTACACAATAGTACCTACAACCATACACCCTGGGGAAGAAGCTCCATTTGTTCTCTCTGTTTTTACCAAAGCATCAATATCCCTGGAAGCCTTGTAGTTTAGCAGAGTTAGCTTTCCAGTTAGTTTTTCTCCTTTGGGCTGAGATTGCATATGTGCAAAATTTTGAGATGCTGGGGCTGTATATGGCCGAGGTACACTTGCAGGCAAATTATGTTGGCTGCCTAGCCATACACTAAATCATGAGGTAAATTTTGGTCTCTTTCTAGTTTCTGATAGTGGTCAACCTGTTAGATATATTGTTGCTTTTGCTCATGTTTCTTTAGGATGCTAAAAAGAGTTTTTGGCTGATGTCACTCTTCATTCTTCTTCTCATACCGGAATAGTAGAATATCTTGAATCTTTCTCAAGGAAACATAAAACCTTTTGAAATAATGCATGCATATTTGTACACATACATTTTTACTGTATGAGAGCTGAAGTGTTCTGTGGCAATTGGGTATTAGAAACGGATCTTCCAACCATAAATCCTGATATATTCCAAGTAGTTATAACTTATGAAGGCACGTATGGTGAATATAGTATGGATGTGTGTATTGCAGATGCATAGCTGTGTTTGTCCATTCCTGACAGGGTACACGCTGACCTTATTCTCAGCTGCAAGGATGGCCTCGGGGTTAG
Source organism: Ziziphus jujuba (assembly GCF_031755915.1). Lineage (NCBI taxonomy): Eukaryota > Viridiplantae > Streptophyta > Magnoliopsida > Rosales > Rhamnaceae > Ziziphus > Ziziphus jujuba. The sequence goes on along the minus strand of NC_083382.1, from coordinate 33,661,647 downwards.
CCATTTATTCAAAGAGCAATAACCACTCTAATTTTGGATTGACATCGCGCCGAGAAGTGTGCAAGCTGCCAATTTCAGATGAGCGCTAACACCTTCACCCTAACACCTTCACAGACGAGGCTGCTACACATGGAAATCCAGCTTGTGGAAACTAGAAGACTCCACCTTATTCCTCCTCTCTGTTAGATCATTTAGATGTTGGCATCAAGAGGGTGCTCGGTGGATTATAATTGTACATAAAAATTGTCGTATGGAGTATAGGTTTCATCATGTAAATGAGAGCAAAAGAAAGCAATAGAAAAAATAATTAGTAACCTTTAGTTCTAGGGGACAAAAAAAGAAAAGCAATGCAGCTGGGATTGCGTGTTGTTTCAGCTGCAATTTTGAGATGCCTGTAATTGGAACCATGAATCATTTGTATGTTACATTTATATAGAAAATTATTTGTTTACTATTTTTGTCTGGAGTTGTTTTCTTGTATCGGTCTGCTGACATGTTCATCGTTATCTTCCTCCAGAGGTTGATTAATAATTTAATAATGCATGAGGCTGCGAGACAATGAATAATAAATGGTTGGTTCACATTGATTCATTCTAAATATCAATTATTTCACAATGTGTTACTCTCTTATTCGATCGATTTATGTACTTTTAGCAAATAACATTATGGTAAAAATAATAAAACAAAATGTACACACATGTAGCTAGGTTAATGTGTGGTTCTATAATTGAATTATTTGTTTTTGTCTTTTTTTTTTTTTAAAAAATTTTTTTGGGGCTCCTTTTTAACTTTTGTATTGATTTATCTACGATGAACTCTATTGAGTCATAAATGGAACAGCTCAATATATGGATAGCGATCTGAGCCATTCATATGACCTGTGAGTCTCGATGGTATTAAACAATTGAAATTTAAAAAGAAAAAAAAAAAAATATATATATATATATATATACCCTAAGAAACCAGTGGGAGTTCGAATGAAATTTATTATCCATATCTCAAAACTAGGAAGTAATTTTGCCCCAACAACATGAAAGAAAGAAGGTAAATATACGCTCATCTCTCCCCGATCCTCCCCCAAAAAACAAACCAAAAAAAAAAAAAAACAAAAATGAAAAGAAAAAGCCATATCTTGTTGCCTGTTTTTTATCATTTTTCATTCAGAATCACTATCCATGCTTCCCATGGCCTTCAGTCCCCTGGGTCTCTGCAGCATAAGACATCCACATCAAATTTGGTTTTCATGTATTTCCGTTATAAATTATGGCTCCATTGAGTTGAAACTTAAGACACTTTAACCAAAGCAAATTCTGTCTAAGAGGAGATTGAAAGGCATTACCTTCTTTGAAGCCTTCTTCTCCCTCACTTCATACCTTTCCTGGCACAAGTCTGATAGCCATGTACCTGGCATCACCAACTGCACACACAATTTAGGAGCCAAAAATGACGGAATATAAGCAACCAAACCAAACTACATACACATTCTTCTACTCACAATTGAGATCATCAGCCTAAAACCGACAAGATGGATCAGGAACACATACAAGTAGGCTTCTTTGGAGCAATTTGGCTCTTTTCTTTGGCCTCTGTGGAAGCTTGCAACCTTTCATAGCCATGAAATCCTCTTCCTTTTCTTTGCTCGACAATGAAATAAACAATTTTGGCCAAACAAAGCCTCCTCCTTCGTCCCCTGCATGACCATGACGATGATCATCCAATCCCACAACCTTCCCATTCTCATCTAATCCCAGTGATCCCCTTGTTGTATAGTATCGATCTTCCTTCTCCGGTGATGTCACCGACGACTTTCTGTTGTTCATTGGCGAACCACAATTCCTGTGACAAAACACAACTTGAAAAACCAGGACTATTGCCTTCCCATATTCACAGTTATGTAAAAATGCAGTAAGCAAAACACCTATCCAGCTCTCATTTAATTTGATCATTGTGATTTTGCCTTCCTTACATTATTTCAGTTGTATAACAAATTAGTCTCTTTCGTCTTTCTTTCCAATTTCCTCCGGCTCTTTTTTGTTAACAAAAAGTAAAAAAAATAAAAATAATAGTAATAAAAAAAGCTTTGAAACCCTTCTCAATTTGGATTCTGCAGACCATGTAAAATCCCAGAAAGCACAAACAAGAGAAAGAATGAATAAATAAATAAATAAATAATATGGGTTTTCGTATAATTACTTATTGAGACGCTGAGGAATCGAAGAAGAGTCTTTGCCAAGAGTGACAGCACGAGAAGCAGGGATCTTCTTCTTCCCCAGAGAGTCGGATGATGGTTTGGGGTTCAAGTTTTGATCTTTCTTGACCTTCAAACATCTAAGTCTCTTTCTGTTTCCCCACTGTAACACAAAGTCTGTCTCTGCAGCTGCTTTAGAACCTTTCAGGCTCTTCCCTTCCTTTTCCATCTCTCTCTATCTCTGTGTCTGCCAAAAATAAAAAATAAAAAAATGAATCCAGCCCTTAAAGATTATTAACCATTTGGGCTTTTACTTTGAAGCAAAGCCAAAAACTAACCTCAAGCAAGATCTAAGTAGGAACGGCGAAAACAATGTATTTCCTCTCAGATTATATCCTGCATTTGAATGACCAATAAGCGAATTTATTATGGCAAATTTTAAGAAGATCTGAGAAATGCTCTGCTCCGTTTGATTGCTGAGAAACGTGGAGGGAGGGCCAATGCGATTAAGCAGTGCATAAGGATTGCATCCAAGTTCGAGTTTTGTTAATGCTATAATTCTCGGGAAACCAAACAGAGTACAGAAAATTGTAGGACAATGAAAGAGACATTACAAGGAGTAAACTTCAATTCCGTTACATGGCAGCACAGCTTCAGAAACTCAGAAAGAGTGGAGCATATTTGGCCGATGGATTGAAGAGAAAGCCCAAAAAAGAAATGAAATTCCAAAAACAAAATAAATAAACAAATGAAATAACAGGGTGATAATCATACAAGTTGAATAATAATAATAATGTATGTCTGTATGTGTATGTTTGAGAGGCAAAGATATAAAAAAATCGGCGCTTTTTCTCTTTCTCTGTTATCTTCACCCAATCCAAACCTCTGTGTCTCTCTTTCTTTCTCTGTGTTTGCCTCAAAAAGTATAACAAACACTAATTGATTATTGAACTTGTAAACAATCTTGACCATCCGATGCTTAATGGACGAGCAGATGGGTTTCCCTCCAGCATAAATACCCTGTTTTTCATATTGGTCTTGTGATTTTGGAGTGGTAGGCGTTGGGCCTTTGGGCTGGCTTACTTGCTGGGTTTGACTCTAGGACACGTGATGTGATACATGCCCCATTAGTTTCATCAACGTCATGAATCATGATTCCTCATCGTGGAAAATCAGCCCCTTCTCCCTAACAATCTAAAACCTAAACAAATAAAAAGGGGGCATCCAAGTTCAATTCTTGTTAATACGTGTACTTCATACCTATGCTGCTTTTTAATTATATTTTCAATTAAGTAAAATAAATTTACATGCTATTGCAAGGCGTTATCGATGATTTAAATTTTTTTAGTTTTTTTGGTTTACATATTTTATCAAATGCAATCAAAATTCATCATTTGAAATGAAAAATAAATAAATAATACAAATGAATGAAGAAACATTTCAGAATGCGAATATTAAGTCAAACCAAATATACTCAGATTTTTGGCATCTTATCACTTAGACCAACATGTTCAAGACAGTCCAAACCCAATGTAGAGTTTTATGATTCTCTCTCTGATACGTAATTGGTTGGTTTTACAAATTATATCACACTTGTCATTGAATTGGGGATTTTTTGTAGCCAAAAAAAAAAACATAAACAAATAAAATTATTAGTTCTTTGATTGGTGTTCATCTGCCATGTTGACGATGGATTGGAGGTGGCGGTGAAATACATGTTGATCTACAGGGTCTGGGTCTGATATATATCCCTCATACAAAACCATATTCAAAGAAGAAGGTAATGTGGGCAGAACGTGATTGTTAAACATGCTTCCCGCAAGTGCCCCAGTGCTCACCTCATGAATATATAAAACCATTTCAATCTATTATGTTTTCACCTCCCTATAACTGTAATCCATGTTCAAGGTTTAGGCTATTGCTTGCTTATACGTAGTGACCCAAGCACTCTGAGATGATAAAGATGCTGAAAAGAAAAAATAATAATAATAATAATTAATTAATTAATTAATTTAAAAAGTAGCTAAGCTAGCTAAATTACTTGGGATTAATTTTCTTGTTAGAGACTTTCGCTGCTCATTGAATTGATGGCAGGTGGTCTAATATGTGACCAAAGCGGATTGCTTGGTTACTGCATGGGAGATAAAGAAAAAAGCTTACTTGGCAATGTTAATTTGGTGAGGCTTTTTTATGGCTCTTTTTTCTGTCTTTAGCTACCTTTGTTTGAAATCAAGAGCCGAAAGGCTTGTGCTTGGAGCAATGTCAAGTGGTTTCCTGACAAATTTCAAAATCTTTTTTTGTTGAATCTTCTTTCTTTTTCTTTTTAAATAACGGTCATGAGTTGGGATTTAGAAAGCAAAAAAGAGGATTGGTTACATAAAAGTAAAGGGCATTCATAATTCATTCATGAGCCTGAAAGAATTTATTTAGGGGAAATTGTCTCAAACCCATTAAATTTTAGATCGGATAAATATGAATATTTGTCTATTTCAACCCACCTCCTAAGTTTCTGAATTCATGAGTTTTAACTTTATGGACATTTGAATTATATGCTTAACCTTGCAAATTGTTGCATATATATATATAATTCTGTAACTGCCCTTCTTTTCTATTATTTTCTCCATATATGGTTTACTTTTTCTCCTCCAAGCTACTTACACTGCATGAATAAAATAATAAATACAGAGAAGCCTTTTTTGAGATTAATCCAAATTTGTTCATTTGCATTTTGATAAAATCATTCCATTCAAAACCGTGGAAGATATGGAATGCACGATGATGCAGACAGTGCACCAACTTCATTGGTATAAAGTTTGTGAACCTTCTTAACCATCCATGAGTGTAGACATCAAAACGGTTAGCATTTCATTTTCATTTGGATATCAAGCCCAAAATTATTTCTCTTCAACTTCCAAATGCTTTTACAATTTATGGAGGAAATAGAAGAAATAGTCCTCCTCTTTTTAAAATCCCTGAATAGTTTTCTTACTTTCTTCTTCTATATGCCATTAAATTAATATCGCTGCATTAAATTAATACTCCTCCCTTTCAAGTTTTAAGAATGAATGATATCTATCTTCTAACCAACCAAAAACCAAATCGATGAGAGGGTGGTTTTTCTTCTCCATTTCATTTTTCCCAAACGCAGCACAACTGATTGGATGTCGAAGAAACATATATATGCACCATTCATTCACTTGAAATCTAGGAAGAAATCTCTCAACAGCTCATCGCCTCTCATTTCTTAGTTCTTACCAAAGAGACAAAAAAGTGAAAAAGCATTTTATATATGAATGAATGGTTAAAACAAAAACCCATAATGTGAAAATGAAAATATAATTATATTAAAATAAAAAAAATGAGAGAGTAAAAAGGGAATAATATGCAAAAATGCCAAAACAGTAGTTAAAAAGACAGCGAAAGGTGGGGACCCACAGAGGCGAAAGTCACAGCTGTATGGCAACAAATGGGCAAGGCCACCCTGTCGGCTGTCGCACACACCTCCTCATCAACTAACCAACGTTCACTTTGGGCAGCTGCCCTTGAATCTCTCTCTCTCTGTTTTGTGGGGTTTTAATTTTATATAATCCTATATATACCAACAAAACCATCTACAGCCATTGTCCTTGCACTGCCTCTCTCTCTCTCTCTCTCTCTCTTTGCCTCTGCTAGCAACATTCACGAAAAACCCATTTCCAAGAAGAAAATTTTTTACCTTCTCTCTCTCTTCTCCATAACCTCCTTGTTTTCTCCAAACAAGACAAGCAAAGCAAATGGAGGCAATGAACATGAAGCTCTTTGTGGCTCTACTGATTGTTGTCATGGTTGCCTTGTCAGCCATCCAGAAAGCTGCCGCTGCTGATGCTCCAGCTCCTAGTCCAACATCTGATGCAACTACATTTGTGCCCACTTTCGTTGCATCTTTAGCAGCTCTGGCTTTTGGGTTCTTGGTCTGAGCTCATCAACACATTTAATTAGATTTCATAGATGCTATATTATGCATACTATATTATGCATGGTTGCTCAATCTCTCTCTCTCTCTCTCTCTCCCCCTTATTTCTCTTTCTTTCTGTATAATCTATTTTGTATTGGGTTTTCCATGACTATGACGAGGAAAGAAATGAGTTGGCTTTTTCTTTTTTCTTCCAGGTTTTAATTTAATTAATTATTGTCAAGGATTTGATGTTCGGATTTGTTTTGGGTTGTGATTGATGTATTTGAAGGTGGTATTGTAATATAAAAATCATGTATAATTCTCTGTGTTTTGTATTTTTTTTAGTGAGGAATGGAGATGGTTAATTAGAATTAGGCTAATAAGGATATCATGGAGAGGAATGTGATGCACTTCTGTTGGTTGGTTGATGGTGGACTGTCTTTTCTTTGTATCTTCTTCTCCCATTGTTTGTACTTGTGATCCATTAGTAATAAATTCCATTCTTGAATTCTATAATTTAATTTAAAACAAAATGTCTCTTCCTTTGATATCCCAATAATATTTCCAATATCAAAACATTTTAGACAAATGACAAAAAAAAAGGAAGGGGGAAAAAATAAGCGTTATTCCCTCAATTTGTTTGTTGGCAAGTGTGGTGATGAGCTGTTTCTTGCTTGGCAGATTGTAATGGAGATTTGTGAATGTGATGATAAATAGTGAGTATTGTGGGGCCCGTGTAATTTGGCACTGGCGAAGCCATGGCCTGGCAGGCTTATATAAAATCCAGATCGGTTCTGACTACTTCTGAATTGGAATCTGAACCAAACAATTATGCCACATGCAATGATGCTCTTCGATGCTAAATGCATTTTCCCAAAATCTGCCAATTCCATTTAGCAACCAAATATCTAGGTGACTTTCAATATTCTGAGGTTGCCTTTAAATGTATACAATTCTGATGGCCTACATGAATTCTTTGACAAAATCATACTGTGATGAATCATGTCCTCACAAGAGGGTAGATTTTATTGGAGCCAGAATAATGATGTATGAGGATGGGAAAGATTTATTGGTTTTGAATAATAATTAAGTTGATGGAGACATTTTATGTTGTTATTGATAGCTGCCCACATGACCAAAAACTCATTTTGAGAACAAAATTCCCAATACTTAGTAAAGAAGGGGCTGGCTAATTGAACCAGACTGCACTAGGTAGACCAAAACCAGCTATGATGTGAACCTGTGAACAAACATCATATGCTTGGTAAGTTAGTTGCTTAAAAAAGCAAGGTCGGAACAATATGATGAGCAAACGGCTAGTATTAAAATCAAAATTAAAACCTCCTCCGCTTTTTAACTTTTTCACAATTAAATGAAATGCTCTCTTTTACATATACCCTCAAATCCAATTCAAATATCTGAATTCAACCACTCCCATGTCGTAGCAAATAAAGGAGGTACAACTTCACCTTCCGCTGTTTATAATAATAATAAAAAAAAAAAATCCAAGTAAGCTAAATGTAAGCATGAAAAGGGGAGCTCATGATGCGGGCACTGAAGCAGAAAAACACCAACATATGCTTTGCACTTGGGGAGTGGGTTTGGTTGAGTAACCTTTTTCTATGCGCCAAAGTCAAAAGGCTTGATTTGCCACCTTTGGAGACTGTGGGGCCTAGCAATTAGTGCATCCCCATGTTACTCTCTGCGTCACCTTTCCTCTTTCTCTTTCTTGTTTCTAAATCTTCATCGAAATTTGCTCCTCATGGGTTTCATTTTCAGGAAAATTACACATCTTTACCTTATCATGTGAATCCGTTGTATACTTTTTGATTGCTTAAAGTCCGACCTTGGTTGAATGCTTGAAGCCGAGAGAGCCGACTTCTCATGACAGGAAAAAAATACATTCACCTCATCGAGAAAGACAAAGCAGAAACTAAAAACAAACTCTTAATACAGTTCCGAATCTCAATTTATTGGGGACCCTATGTAGCTATTTTTCAACTCCTAACAAGTTCATGACCTACAAACAAATTTGAAAGAGGTTTACTTGTAAGCTACCAGAAAATGGAGAACGAAATAAATAGAAAGTCCAACAACTACTCATAACCTTCAGATCAAAGACGAATTGGAATCACTTATTTATTTTTATTTTCATTTTTTGGTCTTACAAACTATCTAGAAGGATAAGAGAGAAACAAGAACCGGATCTTAAGAACACCATATTTTTTCAACTTTGGGAGGAAAAAATATCCCCAAGTAATTTCATAACCATGTTAGTTCTCCTTAAAAGATACACAAATATCTTCAAAATCTATAACCATGACTACATCAATTAGATCTAACTATTTCTTCTTCTACAGTCAAAAAGGATTGCTGAAATTAGCGGCTAATTAATTACATATACATATTTTCATACTACAGGATATTGTACATGGAAGCACAAAAGCAGACCGGTATATGACAGCCTACTTGAAGCTGTGTATTCGTTGTTAATTAAATTATATACCACAATTTATGGGCAAACGATTAGCTGTTGCTGTCTTGATTTTTAACCCATAGTCTGCAACTTATCTGGATGCCTACAGAGCTCCTTATCAGCAAAATAAAGAAGCCTCCTTAGTCTCAAAACCATATCACAATGAAAAGGCAATGCCGTTCGTCGTTCCAAGTATGCAGGACTCACGGTCATCCAAGAGAGGGCATGAAGCTCTGCTGCAACAGACTCGAGAATTAAATGGGTCTCTATTTCAAATTCTCTTGATTCCAAACTTGAGGTTCTTCCCCCGTGTTTCATAATACCCCTGATGATTTTTTCTTGGCTAAAGTTATTACCTCCATAATGATCGACAAGACTGACTGAAAGAGCTGAAGGCCATTCCTCTTTTAAATTGTTCCTTAAATCTTTCCTCATAGAAGGTACAGCTTTTGATACCACAAAACCAGTGGAAAGAGGAATAGCATAGCCTTTGCTGTGGAGGAGATGGGCTAGTGGAGGGGACTCAGCAGTGAGGCATGTAGGGAGCTGCAGAGGTGTTGGAGAGAGGTACCGCATGCTGGGTGATGGGATTAAAATATAGGAAGCAGACATAGAACCAAGGGATTTTACAGGGGTGAAACCTTCCAGATACCCTGAGTTGCCCACGGAAACACTACCTTGACTTCCTCCTGCATAAAGTTCAAAGTTAAACACTTATTTAATTAATCCATAAACATCACTCACTGCAATTGCAGATTATCCTGATTATGCTACTAAAAAGTGTCCCATTATTAAACACTTCAAGCAAACTAGCTAACTGATTTTACTTTGCTACCTTGTGATGGTGTGTGTAGCGATGCCTTAATGTATATACTTGGATCCACTTCCTAACAGTTTAACCTATTGAATCAATGGTCATAAGCTTAAAGAGACTTAGTTGCTAGTTTAATCTTGCACTCAAATCACAATGACCCCTGTTTCAGGTAGTTGAGTGTCTCTGTTGTGTAGCCTCAATATACATATTTCTCTCCACTATTTAACAGCTTAAACATTTCGTGATTGATGGCACTGTATCTTCTAATATAAATGAGGGTGTCTGATTAGCTTACCAGGAGATGGTGAATCTGCCTGAAAAACTAGATGTAAAGAATGATCAATTGAAATTCCAACAAAAGTGATGCTTTGCACCCACTGAAGCAGACCCCTTGAGCTGTCAACCACTGCATGTCCACTCATAATTTGCTTTCTTGCCGCAGATTGTCCTAAACCACCTTTCATAAAGCCAGAACTTTTTGAGTGAGGGCTACTATACAGAGGGCTAGGTGATGAAGGTAAAGTTCTCTCTTGCATCAAACTCATTTCCTGCTGCTGTAACGAAGTTCCATTACTGCTTGGAGGCATCCCATCAGAGACAGATCGCCGTAATTGCAGAGGCCATTTTTTCATCTCAGAACCCCCTAAAGTAGTAATGGCTTTTTGCCACTCTGTTTACAGGGATGGAGAAAAATTAAATATCAGGGCCAAACCAATAACAACAGGCAGGCTATAAGATAATAATCAAGTGTGGTTGCAGCAATATATTTTCTAGGCTGGGAAAGAAAATTATTATACTTCTGTTGTCTCCTATAAAGGATTTTGTTGTAAAAGGCACCTATCTGGGGGCGCCTAAAACATTTATATGCGTATCCTTTAAAGGACATGCATGAAAATTATTTACACGCCTATCATTTAAAGGATAGGCATGCACATTATGGAGTAAGACAAGTGTTTACTGTAGCATTACTAAATAAACAAATATATAGTAAACTAAAAACAGAGGAAATATATATTTTAGAGCTAGTAAACTAGAAGTCTCATACATAAGGATGAAAGAGGTAAAATAAACACTAGAAAAATAGAATGAATTTATACCTTGGTATTCAAGTTCATAGAAAGTTCCAATCCGTGCTATTACAAAATCTCTGGGCTTGGAAACACCAGTATCAGAAGAGCATGCCTGAAGTATTTGACAGCCTTGCTGCAGGACTTGAACAAAAAGGCATTCCAGACCCTTTGTGTCTTGCCTACTGCTAATTCCACCAAATGGGAATATCTGACTATCAAGCAATTCTCCCCTTGAATCCGTCCAGATACATACCAGCCAACGCCAATCCTCAGTCCATCCATAGCAACAATGTAGGCTTGGAGGATTCTTATCTGGGTCAGATCCATCAACTTGGGAGTTTAATCCAGAATCTGCATTTCCCAATGAACTTGCACTCTGCATAAAACCCCCACCACTATCATCCAACAATGGCTTTGAAGATTCTGATGCTGAATTACCAAATACCAGAGGTGTAAATCCATGCTCTAGAGAACCAGGTTCTGCAAGGATAAAAAGTGGTTCAAACATGTAGCGAGTTTCATCTTGAATGAAATAATCTCCCATTCTGTTTGGATCACAGCTCAGCACTCCAGTTCTTGTGGCTTGCCATGAATTATCCCAGGTACCTGGCCTCAAGCTAGAATCAATTTCACCCTCTCTAGGAATGGAATGCCCTGTAATTCGAGGACCAATGCAGTCCTTCCACATCCCAGGAGTGGGAGAAGACATTTGTGTCAGGACTAAATGAGACCTATTGGACAATGATGATGATTGGATATCATTAGAAGATCCTCGTGGTATTCTACGAGCCTTGTTATAAACAGTGAAAGCAGTCTCCTTAAGAATTACAAGCTCATTGAGTGATGGACTTGTAACTTTAAAAATTGCATCGACCGTAACAAGCTGTAGTACCAATTTAGGAACACTAAATCCCGAAAGTATTAAAACATTGGATATTGAAGTTTCGTCAACTGCTGCTGAGCAGCTCAATGCTTTCCCAACCTGATTGTGCAATATAGATCTCCTCTCTCTGTCTGATTGAAAAACAACCGATCCAATAGCAACAGAAGATTCAATCACAGTTTGCAAAACAGCAGTTGGCTCAGGGAAGGGACACACCACATAAATCACCTGGATAGTACAAACCAATGAAGTATATAAGATCTATTTCGCCATGGCAACTAAGTAATGAACTGTGCATGCATCGATAAAACCAGAATAAAGATAACTTCTAGAAAATGCAATAAAATACGAAACATTTGACCCAATCACATGGTGCTGAAATTAGAAACATTCCAGATTAACAATCCCCTCTTTTTGAATATGCCCGTGAACTAAATGACAAGAAGCAACTGTTAGTATTGATCTCGAATAGAAAATGTGTAAAGCATTTTTAAAGTGTCCAGGTTCCCATCAACCATAGAGAAGCACACGATGAGATTTGAATTGACCAACTGTTACATGAGAAAGAGTACAGGAGTGGCATATAAGCTTTGGCATCTAATTTTTTGGGAAATTTTAGAAAGCATATAAATCCGCTAGTAAGTATGGAAAATTCATGAGAACAGGAAAAAAATAAAAATAAAAAATCTATAAAAGATCTTCCAAAGTAAATTGAAATATTAGCAACACATGTTAAGAGCTTTTCGTATTTAATACCTTATGTGACATAAACACAGACTCTTAAGCATTCAGAAAGGCTAAAGCATCTAAGAAAGAGCAATTTAGCATACACTACAAGAAAATGACAACCCTAATTTCCATATACAATAGAAACAACACACTACAACAATACATAAAAAAGAGAAAACATGTCAACAAAATAATAAACAAAGGAAATTAGAATTTTCCACTTACCACGCATGGACCACTGCTTCCTTCTTTTGCATTCGTGGACAAGCATGGACCAAGTTTTAAAGCTTTCAAAGCCTTTGAGAGAGACTTAAGATAGCTCGTCAAATCCCAACCATTGGAAAGAGAGAGAAAATAATCACTTATTGATCCGACAAGAGATGCATTGCCGCTTTCTATCCTCATCGCTTGAGGGCAATCAAGGAGAACGAACCCAGAAGATGACAACTTCCCAGAGTCCACCTCCATTTGGTTCCCAAAATTTTGTGGTGAATGAGTTCCGAGTTTGCATGTCTCATAAACTGGAAAGAAAAGAACCCAAAAAAAATTATACAGAGAAAGGAATAGATGGCAGTATACATTTTCCATGGAACCTGACTTCAGAAAAGGTCAATAACAGGCCTCTCATGGTCTATGCAAGCTTTGATTACCAATCAAGGAAGAATTCCCCTCAAATTACATTCCGATAAACACACAACTCTTGCATGGAAAAGTTTATTCCCTTAAAGAAAGGAAGGGACCACAGTAGAAGGCAAGGACTATTTTCCCAACTACCGGCAAAACTTGGTGTTAGTGTTCTGAGATGAAAAACCTTTAGGGGATAGAAAAAGACAAAAACCATGAAACTATATAACTTTTGTTTTCAATTTGTGTCTGTTATTTCTTTACTGCATAATTTATGGTGTGTGCAACGCAAACAGAGACATGAGAAAGTTAATCAAAATCTTTTCTTGCAGTAACATATGTGAAGATGAAAAAAGAGGAAAATACAATGTTTAAGCATGTCCTATGGCAGATATATCATTTACTCACCAGTTCCTAGTTGTTGGAAAAAATCAGCAGCAGCCGAAGTAAGAGGATCAATGTCTGGACATATGACACTATAAATAATCTGCCAATAATTACAACAGAAACATTAAACTTGATTGGCAAATGTAAGCAATTCACAACCCTCAAGGGTAAATATACAGGGATGTACATGGATAAATAATTTGTAACTCACTGGAAGGAAAAAATAACAATTACAATTTGCAATGGATTTTTTGTGAACTGGTTTGAATTAACTTACAGGCTTTTGTAGAGCATATGGTTCAAGAGGAGCCTTTTCCCATAGTTGCAGAGAATTTGCTGATGTCTTAAGCCAATCATCCTGATACCTATTATACAAATCATTATCCAGACATTCAATATAATCTCTCTCTATAAGTATCAAGCATGCCCACTGCATGTAAACTTTGGCATTAAGACATAAACATCTGATGAGTCGGCATACCCTACAAGTATAGCAGGCAATGGAATAACAAAAAGAGTTGGTCTTAGCCGGGAGCATTCTGCTTCAGAGCTAGAGTTTTCTTGGCTTGATCTCCCATCATTTTTTGCACCATCTACTGCACCACATCTTGAAAATATCAAACTTTTTGCCACACTAAACCAGTTAGTTTATCATGTATATACAAGCATAACCATACCTTTAAGGCAAGATGAGCCACCAGCAGAAGATTGGGATGGGCTCATCGGTTCCCCTACAGACGCTGCCGCAGATGATGAATCCCTGAATTCACTTATTGTGGATTCAGAAGAAAATAAATCACTTGTGCTTCCTGCTTCACCTGATTGGTTGCGACCTTTGCACCATTCAGTAACAGATAATGGACCATCCAGAATATCAAAGGCAGATTTTAAGGCTGTTTTTATGTCAGACTGCAGCAAACTAATCACAGATGATACATGAACCTGTGAAAATAATAGATAGGTTTCACCATAATAATCCACCATAAAGTCTCAGGCAAAAGCAACTTCTATAAATAGTATACATAGAGATTTGATTTGTGAAAAAGCAAATGTGAAAATATGCTGAAAGCCAAGTGAAAGTATGCCGAAAGCCAAACCAAGAACTTGCTTCTTTGGGAAACAAATGAAACATATAGAATAATAACATAATTAAGAAAATTGAAATGAATTTTTGAGAAGATTTTCTTCAAGAGAAAAAGAACACAGAATACACATGAAGTGGCTCACCACTTGGTTTTAAACAGTGTAGCAACAAGGTTATAACACACACATTTGCCAAACAAATAGTGCATAATTTAATACAAAAGAATACTGAAGTGATTTCTTGAGAAGATTTTCTTCAAGAGTAAGAACATAGAATAACATGGAGTGCCTCACTGATTGGTGTTAAACAGTGCAGCAACAAGGTTATAATTTTAGTACATTCTTTCGAGGAATATTGAATTGATTTTTGCAATAAACATTTTACATATCAACTACATAATTCAATAGTCTTAGTTAGTATCTCAAATAGTTTTTGAACCTTGACAAAAAAAGCGAAAACTTAGTAATAAATGATAAACCAAAAAAAAAATAAATAAAAAAAATTAACAAATAAGCTATTTTCTTATATATACACAACAAAAGAAATGGAGAACATGCTACTATTTAAACTAGGATATAAAATGCATCAAAGACAAGTACTTATAATAATACCATCTTTCACATTTTTCAATCCCATCAATTTTAATACCAACTCAATGTTTCAAATTTGAAAATCCCATATTAGAGGCTCTACATAATGTCGTGTTATGATGCCTTGTAATAGGAATTGACATGAACAAGGCCTTGGTACAAAAACAGGAGACTAGCTGAACACTTCAAAAGCTACAGAAAGGACAATTGAAAAGCAAGTGTTCTAATAGTGTATGAATGATTTAACATATTAAAAAGCTTACCTCAGCAGAAAGGGGATCAACTAACTCCACACCAGCAATATCCAAGGAATGACAAGAAGCCAAAGTACCCCCACAACCTGCATGAACTAGCGAAGGCCCACAAGAAAATCCCTTCCTCCATTGCTCTTGCAGTGCAAGCCAACCATAAGGTCCATCACCACAATCTGTATCCAGAGCTAGATCAACAAATGAAGTAGCTTGTTGCACAAGCAATGTCAAACCATCAAGAAGCTCCTGAAGTGGTTGTCTCTGACCATAAGAAAGCATACTTTCATCGTTGAACTGATTATGAGGCAAAGAAGAGCTAACTTCCATATTTGGTGAACTTATGGGTTTTGAGACTCTAGGAACCCCAACAGTACGCCAAACACCAACAGGAGCATTGAGATGCCCATCAAGCATTCCTCCGTCAAGATCCCCAGCTATTCTAACTGGTATAGGTTCTTTCTTCTTTACTTCGTACTTGCCAGATAGGTTGTCCGTCATAATACTTGGGTCACTAGAAAATTGATTCAAAACAGTGGTCTGGGTTAACCTATTCAAACCAGTAGATGTGAAGCTACTTGATATGGTATGACGGATCCTGCACATCGTAGCTTGGAACATGATGCATTCAATTTCAGTAGCAAGAACTGTCTTCATAGAGAGGAATGGACGATCTGATTCAAATGTACCTTCAGACATATTCCTTTCGGAAGATTTTATGGCATTAGCAGAACTAGGGTTAGAGAATGCAGATGCTCCCACACCATCATATGAGACGATACTATTGTTAGAGGTGAAAGATCTTCTATCATTTTGTTCTTTTACACTCTCCACATGAATGTAATGGTTCTTTGACTGGAGAATAGCATTTGAACCATGCTTCTGAATGCTATTTTTTGAATTCATGGGCATACCAGGTTTCTCATCTGATGCATCAAAACAAGGAGAGGAAGGAGGCATTGCACCATATGTGTAATTGCTAGGACTTGAATTTGAACTTTCCACTTTTCTAGATTTGGGAAAATATGGACTTCTGAATATGGACGAAGATAATTCACTTGTAGATGTTTCAACTGCTCCAAATTCAGGGGCAAATGTCATCATTGCCTCAGCTTTCAAAATATGATCAAACTCAGATGTAGAAGATACTGAAATGTTGTTTGTTGGACCCGATGACAATGAGTTCTCTGTGACTCCTTGACTTTTGCTGATTGTTTCCTCTGTGGCTACTGGGGGCGGTGGATTGAAGCTTTCAAAGGATGCAAAACCATCTGGCAAAAGCAACGGATCAGGCACATCCATCACAACTGGACTGCTACCTATATCTCCACAATCTGGACCAGAAAACATAAGAGCCTGCGATTCTGCAGTTCCTGGGGGCTTTAAAAAACAAAGGAACATTTTCAGATGTAATAAAAAGATTCACTTTGAACTCGGTGGGGAATTACTACAACAAAATAAGAAGGTGAATTAGGCAGAAGTAACACATTCTATCCAAGAGTTGTACATAAAGTTCAACAAGAGGTACAGGAACTTTCTTTCAAGTTTCACGACATAAAGTCAGTCATCTTATCCATAGAATAATCGTCAACAAGAATTATAGATTACACAAACTAGGAAGGCATAAGCAAAGAACAAGAAAATACCTCCCCAAAAGGTAAAACTTCATTTTCAAAGAAGTCACCAAAATCTCCAAATTCATGAAGAAGAGCTCGGATATCAGTGCCCATGTCTCTGTCATCACCATCCCAATCCCAAAAGGACCCAATATACTCATTTGCAATTCCTGTAATGGCTGAATTGTTAACTGAACCAAGATCAGACTTGTATGAATCTTGGGTAGGAACATTGGTAGGTGCACCCAATTGGCCAAAGGATTCTGTCATCCCTGCCCGGGTACGCTTGGAACCCTAATGAGAAATTACATAATCCTTATTCTGCTGAATCCAGAAAGTATCTCATCTCACATAAATATGAATTAACTTTAGGATGTAGATAGATAAGAGTACCAATTTGGGGACATCATTCTCCAACTGATCATTAGATGATAAACCAGACTGTCTGCAATTTAAAGAATCAGCATCTGCCTCAAGCTCGCTTACTCCTGTGGACATCTTGTAATCACTATCACTTGAACTGCTGCTTATGCTACTAATGCTGCTGCTATTACTGTTGCTACTACTATTATAGCCATGCTGAGTGCGTTTATTGATTTCAGTCCATCCTTCCATAGAATCTATATTGTCAGCACTGCAGGAACCAGAACAGCCACAATGAAGGAAAACTGAAAATGTAGGAACCATTTCAATATTCCAACACAAAAAGTTCAATCTAAAAACAGAAAACAACTTAGCAACATGGGATCATTAGTAGAATAAAGGACATATGTGGTAGAATTTCCACATCTGAATTCTTTTTCACATTTCCTATCTAGGTTAATTCTAATGCATCATCTTTCCTGAACCTCAGTAAATAGCCTTCAAGAATCCTGCTACTGCTATTTTAGTCAGGTGACAACGATTACCTTCAACCACCCAACTCGATTAAAATCAATTTGGAAATGCAATTACTTTCTAGAAAGATCCCCTGAATGAAATGGCTTAATGAAAAGAAAGACAGGAATTAAAAAAACTAACCAGTGCATAAAGTAAGATGAACCAGATAATGAGGGTCCTATCCAATTCTGCAGCCAAAATCTGCAAGTTCATATGGTTAGTGTTGCAAGAACCAAAAGGCAAATTTTCAGAATGTAACAATTAAGTAGAATCCTCAGTATTTTACCCTGAATCTTTACAAAATATGGTTAACAAATCACTAACTCAGCTCAAAAAATATTCCTAGAAATCATTAACTCGACTAGTTTTCTTGTTATTTAAAGGAAGAAAAAAATTAAAAATAAAAAAATAAAAAAAAGGCTCCTAGGAGCCACCCAGAGCATGCTTGGAAACGTAGAGAAATTGGCAAGGGAGGAGAAAGACACTCGTCACCAGCATATTTCTCCAAAATTTATAACCTAGGATTATCTGACTCTGATTCATACCAAGCTTCCAGGTTATTTCAGATAATAGCATAAAATGCAGCAATACTTGTCTTTGAATAACTCATATACCTTTTCAGAGAAGATCTGGTAAATGATGTCTGCAAGACTGGGACAAGCACTGCCTCAGCTGGATATATAAATGTCTTTTCATACAATGAAAAATTATCAAAAGTTCCCCTCTGATCAGCTCTTCCCAAAGCAGGAGATTCAGTAACATGATGCTTGGGTACACTCCTGTTGGAACATACACCATCACTTCCAGATCTAGGGCAGCCAAGGGTAACTTCAACGTAGCAATTTTGCCCCCTCAGTTGGCAACCAGAAGCTTGAGAAACATGATTTGGTAAGCCAATAAAACCGTTTGAAGTCCTTGACTTGCCGGAACTGTTTGAAGAACAAAAATGTGGAAGTTTTATTTTTTATAAATCCAGAAAATGATAAATCTATCCCATGAAAATTTACGCAAGAGAGTAAAATCCACCTGAAATACAATTGTTTGACAACATCACTAGAACAACATCCAGTAAGCCTGCCACGCATTCCATGAGGTGAAACAATCACTGCAGAAGTATGAATGTAAGAAAAAATCATTGAAGGCAAATATCCTTAGTTGTGAGCTAGTAAATACTTTCTTTTTTTGGGTTGTCACAAGCTTTAAATTCACTGAAAGTCTGAACCAAATCCCACCATGTTCTATATCCTATGAATCGATATGCTTTTCTCAGCTAATATTAGCAAAAAGAAGGCATGCCTTTAATTTATTATATATAAATAATATTAAAATGCACAGGACAATCCATTTATGCATTTAACCAGTTTACACTGCCAACCAAACCAGATCCATCTAGTTTCTTTACTAGAAGAAAATGCTAAGTAATAGTTACTTGTGCTGATCGGGGAAAGTTATGGATAGTATTATGTAACGCCAGCACAGATGGAACCATGGAATATATTCCTCTCCATTTAGTAATGTAGACAGAAAAAAGAAGTTATAGGCAAGATCGGGTATTAGGGTAGAGAGAAAATTTATGGAAAATGCATCTTCAATATCAACCATAGAATCACAGTCACATCATAGAATGCAAACTGACCTGGAAGTCTGTAACTGGAGTTACTAGAAAGATGTTGCAATGCTTTGTCTAAATCACCGCTTGAAAGTGCCCGAATATGCCTATAAATAACGAGGAAAAATATTTAAATAACATAAATGAGAAATTAAATTCTGGAGAACATATAAAGTATGAATTCATACTTTGCAGATATTATAGCATGCACAAAGATTCCGTCCTCAGTTGCAGAAAAGATGAACTCAACTATTGGCTGCCCTCTCCTACAAGGATAAAATCATGCATTAGCCATAACAAGGGAAAAAAAAAGATCCAAAGGTACCACTGAATTGCATATTAAGGCCATAACTAGAAAATGCCAGCAAAACTAGCTAACACAAGTACACATGCACACGCAAACATGCACATGTGTAAGAGAGAAAAGGAGAAGAAAGGAATATAAGCATAAATATCATTCTTGTACAATCTATTAGTTAATTAAACAAATATACATTTCACAAAAAGGATAACAGGAAATCCAATTGCTTGAAATGTAAAGAAAAAACCAATTTTAACAAGCTAAGTCCCTTAATAATATTCTTGTTTTGATAAGAAAGTTAAAATCTCTTTAAAAGACTATTGACTTCAGTTTTGCCAGTTCAACTTTCCCAAATTTATGCTAGCAATTTAGACATCTCATCTGTGGTCATGTAATAATATAGATGCCCACAGAAATATTTTATTTATGAATTATGTTTACCACTAATATTGTTGACCAAAGTACAATTACTACAGACCTGAAAAGCTCTTCACTTTGAGATGGATGGAACTTTGAAAATGCATCACCAAATCTCATGTAGGAGAGTCCAGACAGAGCTCTGTGAATACCAGGATAAACGTCAAACTATGAACATGATGAATTTTACTTCTAGAATATTGAAAATGAATTAATTGTGACCTTTCAATACAGTTCCTTAACGCCTGAGAAAGGGCAGCAGCAACCTCTTCTGAGTCACCAGGAGCCAACCAGAGTCCACACGCAACAACTTCCTCAAAAGAAATCAAACATTGTATAATTATAATCAACAAATTGACTATATTGTTTGAAAGTAGACAGAAACAGTTAGTTGACAATGATCAATATAATCTACCAAATCCTTAAAAAATATGCAAGCCAATGATAATAAAAACGTCAAAGAAAATGCTTACCTTTTAATCTAGATACTGCAGCTTGAGCAGTCTCGACAACAGATGAATGACGTCCAGGAAGAAAAAGCCAAAGCTTGATTTTTTCATCTGCATATTTCATGCAAAATAGCAATTAGATAAGCAACGAGAAAATAGTAAGAATCACACTTGGTAAGTTCCTTCTTTTCTCCTCTCATTGGAGATTTCAGATTGATATACACTAAACAACGACAGGATGCATATCTTACCAGGATTGTGCAAACCCTGAGATGGATCCCAGGGCCCAACAAAGGAATTAGTCCATGTGCTGAGAAATCCTTGCTTCTGCAACTGTAGATGTGATGAAAGCACCAGCAGTGTAGCAGCATCTTTCTGCTCAACTTTCACACTGCTAGATGTCAAAAAAATAAAAAAAAAAGTTTTACCAGTGCTTAGAATTGTAGAAAGAACAAGTAAATGATTAATTAATTACACTGGATTAAAATTTTAACAACTAGGAAAGAAATCGTGTCCTAAATTCTAACCTTTTATCCGGCAGAGAGATCAAATCAGTTTCATGAGGGAGAAACTGGAACCATGATATTTGATGAAGGCCTCCCTAAAGAGATTATCAAAAGAAATTGATCATGTTATAAATCATTACAAAACAGTAGATAGGAGATTACAATGATCAATGGTTTTACCACTTAAAATTTCACCCAAAAAAATAGAATTTAAGGGACATCGTTTATGCAAAAGATCCAATGAAATGTTTTTACACCTCCACATTGCATTTAAACAAAATAAATATTACTTAATATCGACCCATATATTCCGACTGCCAAAATCTACCAATTGGAACACCCAAATTTCTACTATGATATATAATGGAGCTTTTCCAACAACATTGGACACATTGTTCATGGAGCTCTTCATAAAACCAGTACAAACCATATATTCTACAATGAAGATGGAAGTTCAAGACATTAATGTCTAGGCTTCAAGCACGTAGAAAACAAGCTTCGCAATTGTTAATCTGAAAAGTTTCTTGATTACTACCTGTCATCAATAGAGTTAAAACTATCCTTAAAAGCTCATGATTTTTTCCTCAAACAATTCAATTGACTCTTCACTTACACTGAGGGCGTTAAGTTCGCAATTTTGTGGGAATCTTTAAGAACCGAGAGTTCTTCTAAAATTAAATTCCAAGTTCTTTTGCATAATTCCAATATTGTAAATACCATAAGGATTAAGTAATGGAGATTTGAAGTACAGATACATCGAGTCTCCTCACGTATCGGTATCCAATTATATAATATTACATATGGGAATTCCCATCCGCTACACATCTCGAAAAAAACATGACACTCTTAAATTCCAAATATGACAAAAATATGTGTAGATACGTCTTGAATTCTGCGTCAAAACTTCAGGATATGTTTTTGGAGAAGCTTAAAATATTTAGTAAAAACGAAACTTAAAAGGTAATTTTCAAAATATTTCATTATTTGACCAAAAGAGAGTCATATCAAATATTTTAGATCGTTGGAGGGATAGCTTATAAATAATCAAATGAGAAAGATAACATATCTCTGTCTGACCTCTCTCAATTGTGTCTCTCTTTCTCTGTACGGAAATATATAAGTGCACTCTGCCTTTATAATTGTTTCAAAAAAACTTCAATACATGTTATGATCCTTACTGGATTCCCATGGCAACTTTTAAATCCATAATTAATAAAATTATGCAAATAGATTTATACTCTTTTATTATTTATTTCATATATTATGCTCATATTGTATTTTACAACTTTTTCAGAAGTTTCATAATATATTATCCTAATTCATGTTAATACTTAGCATGTGGAGATAAAGAATCTGGCATACATGGATACTTTGAAGAGAATAACAATATCCTTTAAGTTGCCCATTAATAAGTATATAAATTTCCAACAAAGATAGATGCACTTCTCCATTAACTTTTTTTTTTTTTAATTTTTTTTAATCTTCCTTAGAATATGTCCTCTTCATGCATGGTCCTAAAAACTGCTCCACATGAAAACAAAAATCCACAGTTTAATTACAAAAACTAACTCCTACCCATCAAAGAATTTAGACCTTTCAATGATTTTTTTAAAAAAATGGAACAGCAGCTAAAGCTGTTTTGTAGACAACAGGGCAAGGTATAGAGAAACAAAACAACAACCAGAAGTATGTGCCGAAGTTTTCTAAACAAGACTTCTGGCTGAGGTTTCCAAAGGCTGCTCGCGACACTAACACCAATAACCAAAACAAAAACCCTCTCTCAATCCCCAAAGAATCCTACCCTACCCTACAGATATGTGATTCGAAACAGAATGCCCAAGAGAAAATGTTATCACAACCCAATACGTGAGTCACTAAGTAAACATACCACCACTGAAGTAAGCCACAAAAGGTCATCCACAGCAATAGTAAATATTGAAGCACAACATTTTAAAGAATACATATATGTAGAAAATAAAAATTTGGTAAATGGCGATACTAAAAATAATGAATTAGAGATTATAAAAAAAAAAAAAAAAAAAGTAAAGAGACATACAATTCTGAAAACATTTGTCCACATCGTGTCTAATTTGAAAGGGGTGAAGCTCCCTTCCCGAATCCCAACGTGATAAATGGTTTTCCAGCTACTCCCAAACTTCTACGCAAGATAAGTCATATGACTTTCTGATGGATCCTGCAAATAAAGTCCAAAGGTTTCACATGCACTACCCAATAACAAAGACACATTCCAATTTCAGTTCATTTTAGGGGAAAAAATTTAAAAAAAAAAAAAAAAAAAAAAAAAATAGCAAATACAATAGTAATTAGAAATTACAAGTTGAAAACCAAAAGGAGTAGAAAGGTACTAGTTTCCAATGCTCAAAATTTTCGCAGAATAAAGAAACAAATTAAAAACTGAAAGCAGATATGATACGCTAAACGTAGAAAAACCCTAGCAAAACCGGTTAGACGGAGAGAGATAGCAATTAAAAAAATATATTTAAAAAAAAAAAAGGAAAGAGCTTTGAAACCTGAAAATACGTTAAACGTTGGAATTGAAATAGGAAGGCAAATATTCATCCGAAGCGCTTGGCCTTCGTTGGGAGAAAAAAACAGAGGCCACGTAGAGAAAAAGAAAGCACTTTGAAAAGAGAAAGAAAAAGAGAAATGAGACCTCAGTATACTGTGTATCCCAGAGCTCTTGAGTCGACTCTGGTCCCTGGACCGGTGATTGGATCGATTCGATTCGTGCTGCTTTTTTTTGTTTTTTTTTTTTGGAAGAAAAAAAGAATAATATAATAATTAATTCCGTGCTGCAGCAGCTTGCTTGGTAGTAGCTAGCCGGAGGGTGACGTTATGTGTGATGTTTTATATTTTACAATTTTATTCAATAAACTCAGCTTCAGCTTCATATCCCCAGCCAGCCCCAGCCGCCGGGTTAACAAACAATACGAGCAACCGTCTGTTTAGGTTTTTACCCCTTTTTATTCTTTGTATTTTTTTACTGGCACAATCCCGTGGCTCTAACTAATAAAATTGAAATAATATAATAATACCAAAATAAACCAAATTTGGCTTCTTCTTTTCTTTTTTCTTTTTTTCTTTTTAATTTTATTCTTATCCTGAGAAAATTTTGGCTTTAAACGATGCCGTTTTCCTCTTGAAAAATGGGGAGAAGTTGCCAAGCCAAGAATAAAAAAAGAAAAAGGCAGCAACAGGCAGGGAAGACGGAGCGTTTTTAGTTTTAGTAGAGCGAGAGTGAGAGAGAGAGAGAGAGAGTGTAGGAGTAGAAATATGCAGGGAGTGGTGCATCGGAAGAGGCTTTCTGGGTGTGTCTTCACTGCTTTATTGGATTATTATTCACCATCTCTGATTCACACTCACACACACTCTTCTTCTACTTCTACTTCTACTTCTACTTGGTTCCATCACTCCACCATCACTCACACCTCCAATACTCTGCTCTGCCCAACAAAAAGCTACCTCCTTGCCTCCCCATGGTCCGCCTTTTTCTCCCGCGGATTGAAAATTGACGGTTCCACTGTGAGTTTTCTGAAAACCCAAAAAATAAAAAATAAAAATAAAAATTTTTAAAAATCGCCATTTTTAATTACTTAGCCTGCGTAAAAAAGTTGAGCCTTTTTTTTTTTTTTTTTCCCTCCTTAATATTGTGGATTCTGATTTTTAGTTATTGTGGGGGGTGTAGGTAAGAGCTGGAAACGTCATTGAAAAGAAAGGTAGGCCAGAATTTTTTTTTTTTTTTTTTTTTGATACCCACAGAATATTTTTATATTCTATTTGTGTATTTTCACCTTCTAACAAGAAATTCACGTTGCATTTGGCGATCGATAACGATGGATAATTCTTCGATCAGATCGTATTTACCAGGTAAATTGATCTGCCCTTTTCTTTCCACTATTTTATTTATTTATTTTTTTAATATCTCAAACTGAACTGTATTATTATGTACTCTTTTTTGGTTTTGTTTTCATCTAGGTGCTTAAAGTAGAACATTCGCATGAAGGAAGAGGAAAAGCCACCATTAAGGTGTATTTCTCATTCAAAACTGAATAAGATTTTTGTCCTTGTCATCGTCGTTTGACCATTTATATATTATGATTTATGTTTGGAATACTGCATGTAAATTGTTGCTTTTTTTTTCAATTGCAGCTGCAGCTTCGTGATATTGACAGCGGAAACAAGGTAACCCAAAGACTGGGTACTGAGGAGGCTGTTGAAAGTATGTCTGTTACTTCTTTCTCATTCTAAAATTTGCTAAATGGCCCTTGATTGATGATTCTTGCATGCTAGATTGTTTAATAGTACTGATGTTGGTTCCATTCGGTAGTTGAATTGAAAAAAATTTCTCATAGCTTGATTAATTTTAATGGTAGTGATTTTAGTATTTGTTTCTTGAGAAAAGATTCTTCGTCAGCTTCTTCTTCTTCTTCATCATTTTTCATTATGATGATCTGGATAGTGGAAAAGTAAAATATAAAAACCTACTATATATCATCAATGTTAACTTATCAAAACAGGAGATGTTCTAAATTTGGAAATTTAAGTTGTTGTATCTTATCCATCTTTCTGTGACCTATATAATTGTTTAATGTTCTTTATTTTGAATTGAATAATGTATGATGGCTGCCTAAACTAGTGGGCTTAAGTGGTAGATTCCTATTAACAGTGTAGTTATTGTACTACTATTTCAATGCAAGCTAAAATGATATCAATCTATGGCTGGATTTTTGCTTTAGGTCTGGTATTGAGTGTTTGAGGTAGTTTGATCTTAATTCCTAGTCATTTCAATGAATAAATGAGTCCTGATCACTGTCTGAACTAGAATCTCATACAAATTGCGCAGGAGTATTTGTTGAGACAAAAACTTATATTTACATGTGTACAGATCGTGATGGGAAAGTATTATTGATGGAGTGAGTTCCATATTTTTCTTGTCTTTCCTCCCTTGCGTTTTACTATTGCTTTTGAATAATTTGCATGGAGGAACAAATTGACTGGATATGTTTTTTGTAACTCTTATCAGCCCTGATACACTTGATCAGCTGGAAGTGGCAGAGAACTTCTTCGGAAAGAATGTCAAGTATCTACAAGGTTGATGTATTTTTCATAGTATAATTAAAAGTTATCTAGTGAGAGAGCTTGTGTTTAACTCCCTTTTATGAGTGACGTTATTGAAGAGAGCAATTTCAGTTTGCATTTGTGTTATAAAAACCTTAATTGTGTCTCTCTTACTTTTATAAGCTATCCTGTAATCCTATTGACTTCTAACTTATGCTATTTAGATTCCTGATTTTCCTATTTTCCTTTTTAACAGTTAAGCTGCAGGGAGCAAATTGTTTTCTTGTCTGTAACACAATGTCAATTATATCCTTTTAGTAAATCCCAATCATTGTTGATTTTCCAGGTTACCGTATTATACTAAGCTAACTAGGATACTATTGTTGAGCAGATGAAATGAAAGTTAAAGTGGAGCTTTACAATGGAATACCTTTATCTGCATCAATTCCGAAGCATGTGACCTACACTGTCAAGGAAGCACAACCTCCTATGAAGGGGATTGCAGCAACTCCTAAGTATGCTTATGCTTAATCATTCTGAAAATTATATTTCCTCAAAATTTTGCCAGAATGGTGTATTAAATCTGAAATGCAGATCTGTGGAAACAAATGTGATCCTCCCTATTCTGCATTGGATTTCAAAGACGTTCTATATTTGTATGATAGATATCATGTGAAAAAATAAATTAAAGGATATGGAATTTGGGAATTCCTAAGCCATTGAATCTAATTTCAAACCTATGAAATCATGTTAGCCTTGTCCTGTTGCCATCAGATGCTGCAACTGTCCACTTATTAATTTACTGTCACAAGTATTCTTTGTTATGATCGCTAATTCTCTTTTCTTCCTTCATGGAATTGTTTCCAATGCAGGGACAAAATTGCTGTTTTGGATAACGGTCTCACTGTAAAAGTAAGTTGAATTCTTTTTCTGCGACTGTTTTTGTGTGCTAAATTGCTTGCCTTTGTGATGAATACTGGAAAGTAGAAGATGACAATAGCAGACAATATTTCAGCAGCATTAATATGGATTGACAATACTATATTTGGAAATTTCACGGCATAGCAGCTGGTAATTCATGATTTGTGTTTTGGTAGTGTAAAAGAATGCCTTTTTGATAAGCTTTGGCACATGATTCATGCATACCACAGAAGCTGTGGTGGTTGTTTATTCTAATACTTGGAAAAATTGACGTTGTAAGTTGCAAAATGACCACAATTAAGCAGCATATAACTGCAACTGAGTTAAGAGAGGAAGATGAGAAGTGAAATTTGCATGGATTACAAGCATTGGTAACCTAATTTTGCATCCATATTTGCTTTGCAATCTTCCATATAGTCGGATTACTTGTCACATGCATGCCTATCATGCAATCCTTGTTATCTTTTATGCAGCTCTAATATAGTGAACATGCAATGCTTATATAAGGACTGGGAATAGAAGGTGATATAGTGTTTCATCTGTTTTATAAATTTGATTTGGTAGGTACCACCTCATATCCTAGTTGGAGAAGCTATAATTATTGATACGGAGGATGGCTCTTATGTTAGAAGGTAATGTTTAAATAAGATCAGCAACAGCAACATTTGTTGTTAATATGCTTTGGGTGATTACGGTTGTGGTTTTTATGTTTTTGATTCACAGGGTGAAGTAGTAACTAATACGATGGCATTGCTTTGAAGTAGAGGGATGGAAAATTATTTATGTGCAACGTAACATAAAGGGTTTCAACACGGAGGCCTTTTGATGTCTGATAAATTTGATTTTTTTTATTTTTTTATTTTTATTTTATTTCATGGAATCATTAAGTAGAAGGCTGGAAAGTTTTGTAGAAAGACTTTACGGTATAGATGGTAAGAAAACAAAAACAAAGTGGCTTACGTCTATGGTATACTAATGGAAAAACGTTTGCTTTTTGCCAAATCAATAAGCAGTTCATTGTTTTATTAGTGTTGATGGAGAAGAGCATTCTTTTCTTTTCATTTTTGTATTTATTTCGTTTTGTTCGATGATGTTGATGATGATTTAAGCGATTCTCTGGTAGAGTATAATACACTAGGGAGAGTTAAATCCTTTTATTTGCGCAATGTATTAGTGGACTCGGTACCCACTTCCATTTGCTTGCTCCACTTGAACTGTTTCGAAGGGGTTGCAAAATTAGTTCATCACTTCATTTTTATATGTTCCATTTAAGAGTGTTGCTCGCATTTTCCAACTCAAATTTACAATAATAACAAAAATTTTATCCTTTTTCAACTACACTCTTTCCAATAAATTATTATTTTTGTTTATTTGGTCTAATTATAATTTTCTCAACTATATTTGTCAAAATTAGTCATCTATATTATCTAAAGGTGAAAAAATACAAAAATAAAATAAAAATAAAACAGTTTTGAAGAAGATTTACATGAGTTTTTTTTTTTTTTTTTTTGATAAAATAAAGATTTAAATGAATTATATATTAAATTCATTAAATTCATTTTTCAAAATGTATAATGAACTAAAGTGATACAAAATAATGATAGAGGGGGCAATATGACGAGTTTTATTGTTTATAGGGCAAAATGCAGAAATTATATAGTTTTGAAATAACAACAGCATGTTTGACGATTGAATTACCAAATTGAAAGTCATTACTTGCGACTAACTTTTGTACATTTCTAATAACATAAAATACAAAATCTTCGGTTTTTATGCTATGTCCCATGTAGGACAACCTACCAAAGATGAGGATTTTTCCTCCGTCCTCCATTATCTCCCTATTAATGCCAAATATGATCGTTGGCTAAAAAAATAAATCAAAATAATAATTTAACTTGGATTAGACAATTGTATTTGATAATATAAAAGCAAAAAGATTTTAATAAACTCTTACGTTAGACTTTATCTCAATTATACGGATCTGGAATATATATAATAAATTCCATTAACATAAATTACTATCATCTTAATCTTAAATGTTTTAACAAAATATCGAATGAGATTGAACAGGTATCCTCATGTCGTAAAAAATGTCATTCAAACAACAGTTTTATCAATTATTGATTTTTCATCTTTAATCCTATAACCAATGATTTTTTCCCCCCCTTCCCCCATAGAGACGTTTATTTCAACGGTGTCCAACATTTAACCATGAAGTGTTAATGCATAATCTTATTACTTATACGCGCCATTCGTGTAAATATCCATGTGATGAAGATCAAGACTAAAAGATCCGAAAGAATAAGTGGTACAAGCTGGTCCTGTTTTAACTTACAACCACCTTCAAGTTTATGAAACTAATAGAAGCGGACAATTTGAGAATACGACAGTAACTGAGATGTGGCAGAATAATACGTGCTAATGGAACGAAAACGTTTGGGAATAATGAAAATTTAAGAGGAAAAACTTTGGCATAAAACAAGAAAAAGCAGAAAATCAAGTTGGACACTGAATATTGGGTAAAAAGTCTTCATGTTGCAAACAAAGAATTGAAGGCAATTTGCACAAATTGATGCGCAAAAACATCTGTTTATAGAGTTATAAAAAGAAAAAAAAAAAAAAGCTTATTCCGCTCAATTCTTTCCTCTCATAGAGAGCTCTAGAAATTCAAAAAGGGCCTCAGTAATATATCCTATTCCCAATCACACCCAAAAAATTACCAGTACAAAATATATCATAATAAACTGACAAGTACCCTACCTTAAAGTCCCACTGTAAAATTTCTAATTAGGTGTGAAAAACAACAAGTATAACAAAGCCCAGACTAATTTTTATTATTTTAAAAGCTTCAACTCCACCCCAAAAGAAATCTCCATCATCCCCGCGGTGCACTACAACCCAAAGGATTTCTCTACCTTCTGAATCTGGTTGAGGAAAATCCATGTCATCTGCATCACCCAATCATTAGCAGTTAGAAGAGTTAAGAGTATAACTTTCTAACTTGTTACTACTTCATAGGGGAACCAGGATTATCTTTCCATTCATATTGAAAGCCAATTTAAGATACTAAATGTACAACTCAAAGATAGATATACATATATCCCTGCATAAACAGGCACATATATATACAGATACACATATATATATATATATATATAGAGAGAGAGAGAGAGAGAGGGAGAGTACCATGACGTGAGGTGCAATCCTAACGCAATATACTGGAAATCCGGTGTAAAATTTGAACGGTCCTCCTGCTTTCAGAGTTTTCATGGCACAGTCAACAGAACCAGTATATGGATATTTCCCCGCAGCATCCGGTTGCATTTTCTGAATCTGGGTTTTAACATAATCAAATGGCAAACTGCATGCAGCAGCAAAGAATCCTGAAACAGCACTTGCACCTGCAGAAAAACAAAAGGAAGCAAGAAGGGTTATTCCAACCAACAACATACGAGGCATCCGAATGATTTTAAGCTTGAAGACAATATTAGGCTATACAAGCATCCTGCTACTGTCGACCATATCTTTCATAAGTAAAACTCAAAGGGATGTGCTTAATTTAAATGTAATATTAGACAAACTCCACTAATGTGAAAATGAGATGGAAAAATGCTTCACCTATATGTTCATTGTTCACCAAAACCTTCCCCGTTATAGCCCAATACTTGCCATTCCATGTTAATGATTTTGAATGTTTGCTTATTAAATTGAAATAGAAGCCTAGAATAAAGGAAGTTTGCTGCAACCAAAGTCCAAATAACTTGCAGAGAATCTTACCTATCACTGTAGAAGCTTCACCAAAGCCCATGGAATCCTTAAAGAATTCAACACTCTGATCATACGAAGCAAGCATTCCCATGTTCAATGCCATGGCCCTCACTACAGTAGGGCCTGCACCTTTCCAAAGTGCCAAAACACCTTCATCCGCGACAATACGATAAAGAGCATGGAAGGCATTTGTGTAGTTTCGGCGCTGAGCGGCAGGCAAAGTGGCATCAGCCTGCATACGAATAAGTGCCAAATCTGCTGGACTACCAAAACTTGCTCCAATAGCACCGGCAGTTAGCCCACACAGTGCTTTCTGATATAGAGGTAGGGGCTTCCCATCATTAGCCTCGACCGCTTTGGCTGTCAACATCCTTTAAGGAAAGAAAGGTGAAAATAAAACCCATAAATAAGCCATGAACTTGCTCAGCATGATCTAAAACAACAGACAATCTCATTGTCAATCAGAAAAAAAAAAAGATTCAGGTTAAACGCAAAAATTATAGTGCCCAACATCAATTTGCTTAAATCTTGGATGCTGTTAATAACTCACTTGAAAGATCCAAGACGAGCTGTCGTATATGTAGCTTGTCTGAGCAATCCAGCAGAAAGACCCTGCTCAAAATAGTGCCGTTCAGACACAAGTAATACGGTTTATATTTATAAAAACATTAAGGAAGTGAATATCGAATCTGACAATAAAATGAGCCAATCTAATTTCTTGGTCTCGTGGAGTTTATATTATGACTTACATTACACCAATCACTTTTACAATAACCTCAAGATTTAAACACTCAAGATGAGTAACCAACAAGAAGCAGCCATGACGTCTGATCAAGCAAAATGAGCAACAATATAAAAAACATAATGAAAAAGACGCGATATCATAGCCAAAATTAATTAAAACAACATTACACAACCCAAACGTTAACCCAATTGTTGAAACTAAGAAGCTAGAAGGATCTCTTTACGAATCTGAGTAAAGATCCATACTTTACAACATAACTTTCAGTATAAGTTGGTAAATGAGCGTTCTGACTAACATACTCCGCTAGATCAACGAGATACAGCTAAAAAAAATAAAATAAAATAAATAAATAAATAAAAAAAACTTTAATCGGTTGGAAGAAGCAAACCTTGTAAAAGGCACCAAGACCTTCCTCCTTAAGCATGTTTTTGGTGACCTGGGCTGCCGATCCCTGACCCAATTGAATTCTCACCTAAACCCCACCAAAAAGGAAAAAAGAAGAAAGAAGAAGTTACATTCAGCTATGTTTCAATACTGAGCCAAAATCAAACACTCAACAAAAATACCAGATCTGAAAGCCACGAAAGAAAGCCATTTCCAGTTAAACCTTGTAAAGGATAAAAAAGAAAGGAAGCAAATTCCAGGAAAAAGAAAAAGGATACCTTGATCATATCAATAGGTTGGATGACGCAGGTGGCGAGCATACCAGAGGCTCCGCCATTGACAAAGGGCTTTACGGTAGGCCAAACAGTGCTGGTTTTGGGCTTCCTCTCGTCTCCCATATTTTGGATTCGGAAGCGACGGTGTGAGAGCTCAACAAGGAGAGAGAACGAGGAGAAGAGGAGAGTAAAATGGTTGGCCTCCTCCTACTTCCTATACCACACTACCTTCTCTTTGTTTTTTTTGTTTTTTTTTTCTTTTTTCTTGGTTGGGTCTCCGAGGAAGGTTAGGAGGCGATATAAGAAAGGAAACCCTTCCAACGTCATGAATTTTATTATTATTTAAAAAAAAATTTTGAAAATTTTAAAGTTTTTGTTATTTGTGTGCCCTCGGTTATCTATCGAATTACAACGTTGGCAACCACTTTCAGGACTCATATATGATATATATATCTTATACTATTTTCCTTATGTTTTGACTATATTGCCCTTCATTATAATTCATTTGATATTCTTGATATATATATATATATATATACTTTTACCTATTTCTCCTCTTCTCTTCTCCAAAAAGACACAAATTATAACTTTTTCAACCCAAAAATAAAAAATAAAAAATAAAACATAATGGGTATGGGCATGGACAAAAGAGTAATTTGACGAAAAATTGGGTTGGTGCTGCCTTTTTATTGTGGACTCAAAAGTAACCTGCCTGTGAGGGTGGGACAATATTGACTTTTGATGGGTTGCTAAAAAAAAAAAAAAAAAAAATTTGGTAAACAGGGCAAGCAACATTTAATATGCTTTGCTTGCGTTGGACTACTGGTCCAACTTTCCATGCGTAATTTACACATATGATTAAGGTCATTTCTGTAATTAACTACAGAGCATCACCTTTCATATTTCCATTCCATAAAAACCGAAATTGTTGAAAACGATATTTTGCTCAACCGATGGCTTGAAATTAGATAAAAGAAAGTTGCAAGGTTATTTGGTCCATTCACATTTTAGGAAGTAGTGTTAGAATGCGTTGCCAAATGCCCGCCAAACAACGAACCTCGGTCTATCCAACCACTGAAACTCTGGCCACTTAACCAATATTACAAAAATATCCTACTCATCTCTCCAATTCACAACCATATCATTCATATCCTCCTCGTAATAGTTGCTCATGTCTTGTCGCTTACAATTAACGAATTTTTGGGAGTCAAAATTGTAGCAACCTCTTTTGTTCCTATACTATGCCACTCCCCTACTTGATTCTTGCCTTACCAATAGGTGAACGACACAGAATCATTTCCTTTTTTTTGTTTTTTGGGTTGTATTTTTGTGATTATTTAACATAGGCTTCCCTTTTTGGGTTTTTTCTTTATTATTATAAAAAATAATGGTTAATTTTCTTTATTTCATAACGAACAATTAAGCCAGGTTCCTATTTATAGTTAAAATCATATTTGATCCAATATTGAATTATTTTTTGTGATTGAAAATGTGCTTGCTAAAGTGACATAAAGTAGTTTTTATTAAATCTATTGTGTATGACTTTTAATTATATAATCAAACGATTTCATTATATTTCTATCAACAATTAGATTGTTTTCACCCTAATTGCATTTTGGATCTCATATTACACACTGTGAATATTCAATGAATCCAGACAACGAACTCAATATTCAAGATATGCATGCTTTAAGATTTAGAATTTTAGAAATTCATGTATTCAGTAGTAACAACGAAAAATTTATCAAAAAAGTAAAATAAAAATAACAACGAAAGACTTAGATGGATTTCAATGTATGGTTGGTGAGTGGTGGAACATTAAATTATTTTAAAAGTGGTAAGATTTGGCCGTTAAATTTTGACCAATAACCACCACCACGACTCACGTGAGTTATAGTATTTAATTAAATTATTTATACAAACATATATGTAATGTATTATGTATATGTATATGTATTTTGGACGATTACATATAGAAACGGAGGTTTGAGTGAGGATATAAATTAAAAAGTTGAGGTATTCTCATTAGAATTTAAGATATTCTCACTTGAATCTAATTTTGTGTTTTTGTATCTATGTAACGTATGAGGCATGCAATTACCAATAAGACGCATAGTTGGCTCATTAATTTATTGAAAGATAAAATGAACAAAATTGGGGGACTTCTACAATATGTTTATGAAATTGCATCAATTGTCTTAATGCCTTAATTTTTGTTGCTTAACTTGGTCCAAAAGTGACCTCAAGCACGATGCAACTAAAAAATGATCTCTGTGGAGCCTTAATTAAAAAATGACCCTTAACAAACTGGATATCAAAATGAGGGAATTTATCCTTTAAATAATTATTATCTTAGATATTATGGATTATAATGATTTAGACTTAGTTTAATATTATTTAGATTTTAAAAAAAAAAATCAGCTATAACTATACAAATAAAAAATCAGTTATAGTTATGGTGAAAAATAACTAAATAAATGTTTAATAACTTATATCAATAAAAATATTGTAAGGTATAAAAGTTATCAATAAGTATTTGATAATCTATGACTAATATGATAATTTCAATGGTTGAGCACCTTTACCTATGCTATGAAAGCATAAATTTGAATTGTAGAGGTAATAGTGTTTAGGATAATTTATAATTTTTGAAAAAAGTATTTGATAATTTATGAAATTGAATTGCTATAAAATTTATGATTACTCAAATGGATATGATATATATATATAAGTTTTTTTTTTAATAACAATTTATATGTAGTTATTTTATTTATTTATTTATTTTTTACTAAAATTGAATTAAAAAAGATTGTTAAGGATATATAATATATTATCAATAATTATATTGGAGTTTTTATTTGAGTTTATATTTATAGAAAGTTTCAATTTTAGAATAATTATTACATTGATTAATTAATGGTACTTTAGAGCATCTTCAAGGGGCTTTTTATTCATTTTTTTTATTTTAAAAAGCCAATCTTTAAAAACAAGCTCAAATCCACTTTGTATTTTAATTTTTTAAAATAAAAAATGGATTTGACTCTTTAAATTTGGAGAGCAAAAAACACTCTTTATATCTAATATTATATTAATATTATTTAATACTTATCAAATTTCATAACCACTATATTATATTAATATATTTTAATTACTATTTACTGTTAAAAAATAAAAAACAAAAAAATTAAGAAAATAAACATAACAGTAAATATTTATTGAAAAAATAAAAATAAAGAGTGTGATAAAAAATATTATTGGATAAGGTTTTAAAGTTACACTCTTTATGTTTAAAGATCCTCTCTATTATATAAAATATACTTTTTATTTTTAAAGAATCATTTGGGAATATTTTTAAAAATTTAAATTTATTTTTCTTGATTATAAAAGAATTAGATTTTTAAAACCACTCTTTTATCTTATTCTAAAAAACAACTCTGTGATTCTCCAAAATTATAAAATAACTAAGAAAATATTATTTTACCAAACATATTAATGCTAGTATATTTTAGGAGAATTGATTATAGTCCTCTTAAAAGTAATCCCAAATTAGCTCTTAATAATAATAATTTAAATTTTGCTTTTTAAATTTTTTAAAAATAGAAATATATCATATCAAGTGTGTTAGTGTTGACATAATTTAATCTAACATATTAACCACATGCTTAGCACTATAAGGTTTCATATGAGAATTGATTTTGAAGCTTAAAAATTGATTATCAAAAAATCTAAAGGCTAATTTAAGTGTTTAGTAAAATTTAAAAATTTTGCTTTTATAAAAAATTATATTCTCTAGTAGATGTTTTTGAGAAGCAATAAAAGATTAGATTTTGAAATTTTAATTTTAATTTATCTAATTATCTATAATTAAAATACAAAATTTAATCTTTATTAAAAATTAATATCATATTTGTCCTAAATTTATTGGTATTTTACTAAAGAATGATATAATCGACATTTTTTTATTCTTTAATTCTTTTTCATTTACTATGGTTTTTATTTTGGATCAACATTTACTATAGTTGTAATTAAAAAAAGTGTTAAATATGTAGTAATATATGTTACATGATAATATTAATAATAAAAATACAACACTACAAGTAAAGAGACGACAGAATAATAACAAATAATGTACTTTTAATTATTATATACCATAACAACAATTAAATATTTTTTAACTAAACATTCAAATATTGATTTTGGCTCATACAACAATTATAAAATAATAGTTTACCAAATACTTAACCCAATATTTTTGTAGCACAGCTAAAACTGATTTTCTAAGAAACTACAGTGATACCAAACTAAATCTAAAACCCATAGATCTAACAAATATACGTTTTATTTTATAAACAGATATGGAATAGAATCACTAGATTCCAAAAGCAACATTGAAATTTTATATCCTTTATCATGTAAAATAGAAAACAAACATAATAGAACAACGATGCCTAATGGAAGCATTACTCTTTAACCCCACCCTCCCCTCTCTCAAGTTGTCCAATCTAACCTAAATGATCTCAAAACCCTCTTTGAAATGTATCATATCTTAGTTACACACTTGCAATACTATGATATATCAATCCTTTTAATTATGGAAAAAGAAAAGAAAAAGATGCATCAATCCTTTTAAAATGCTAAAGTCATATTGAAGTTATATGGTTTATTCCATAATTTTAACACGCACAAAAAACATAATTACTAATAATAAGTCAATTGGGTTTTAAAAAAAAATTAGTTTTTCAATTAAATGGACCAATTGATATATTACAAAAATACATATAAGAATCCTTTTTGAAAAATTAATATATAAATCAGTGTAATGATGCAAATAAACCATATAAATAAGTTGCATAATTATAAAACATTTGACACCAAATATCTAGTAGAATG
Source organism: Ziziphus jujuba (assembly GCF_031755915.1). Classification (NCBI taxonomy): domain Eukaryota; kingdom Viridiplantae; phylum Streptophyta; class Magnoliopsida; order Rosales; family Rhamnaceae; genus Ziziphus; species Ziziphus jujuba. The sequence continues at coordinate 33,624,781 of NC_083382.1, read as the reverse complement.
ACCATATGGTGATTATTTATCCTCATTTAAAATAAATATATTATATATGTAATAAACAGTGATACAGAAAACATGAAAGAGAATTTACCAAAAAAAAGATAACATGAAAGAGAATGCAAGACAGTGGCCCAGTGGGCGTATGACAATGCAGGCGAAGACGATTGGGATGTGGGTTGTAATTTGTATGTATGTTAATTCCTACGCATAATTGGGCTTAAAATGCAAATTAGGACAATGTGGGCTTGAAAATGGGCTGAATAAGGTATGGTACGGATCATCATAATGGTGGCATACGAAGGAAGCATAAGTCTACTTTGACATGGATGCTTTGAATTGAATAATGTTATCGTGGATAAAATTGAAGTATGTGAGTTTTATATTTAAAAAAGAAAACCGTATTTGATGAAATAAATGTAGGAAGCGGTCATCTATTACCATGCAAATGAAGGATGATACTGTAAAGAGAGAGTAATGAAATTAGTAATGAAGCAGTAAGACAGTAGCGTTGAAGGTTGATCTAACACCCGGTTCCAGGAGTCGCAAATCGCAAAGTGCAAGCAGGTGAAGAATTAATAGATAACAGCATAGGATTTGTACTTTGGTATATATAGATATTATTATCATATCTGTTTTGCATCAATTATTTAAACAATATGTATATATATATATATATGTGTGTGTGTGTGTGTTTGTGTGTATATATGTATATATACATGTCAATTATGCAAAAGGATGTGTAAATGCACGCAAATGCGAGATGGGTGCATGATGCATCAAGATGTAGAATTATTAATTATATGAAGTGGAATAATGTAAATATGAGTAAGCAACATATAGATACACGTCGGTCCCAGTTGGGTCGCTGCACATGGCCAGGGTGGTCCACCGAATGTTTAAGGTGGGTCCCATATTACCCCCATCAAATATCCAAAATAGTCGAGAAAGAAAAAGAGGGCAAGATGGTCATTGAAGCGAGTCAACGGGTGGGGCATCGTATTCGTCAGTTGGGTCCCAAGTGTAGGCTGGCGGCAAATGGAGTGCAAGAGAGCGGACTCCAAAGATTTATTCAATCCCATTCGCAGTTGTATGAATCAAATATAGACAGATAGATAGATCAACAGAGGGAAAGAGAGTGTCATTCATTTTCTGGCTGGTGCTTTAATTTGTTGGTTTTTGACATATTAATTGGCTTTTTTGCATTAGATAGAGGGCACACATATATATATATATATAGATAGATAGAGAGAGAGAGAGAGAGAGAGAGAGAGAGAGAGAGAAATTGAAGAAAGATGAGGGAGATAATAAGCATACACATAGGGCAAGCTGGAATTCAGGTGGGCAATTCCTGCTGGGAGCTGTATTGCCTTGAGCATGAAATCCAGCCTGATGGCCGGATGCCCAGGTCCCTCCTTTCTCTTTCTTTCTTTATCTCCTTCTTTACACTTTCATTTCTTTCCTCAATTTTCTTTTTTCTTTTTTTTTTAATAGAAAAAAATATTATTTTATTACATTTACATGCCTTAATAGCAGATCCTCATCGTCTGCTCTTGTAGATTTATCACCCACCCTGTTTTTTGGACATATATACATATATATTGGTTCTTAATTTAAATCTTTATTTATTTATTCATGGATCTAATCGGAATTCATTTGTGCTTTGTAGAAATAACGAATGCCATTCTTAATACATATAAATATTTTGTGGGTTATTATGGAATTCATACAACCTTAAAGGAAATTATATAAGTTTCACTTTCAATATTGGTTGATCATTTCAATTTCTGTTCGACCTACCTTAAAAAGGGAATTATATAAGGAAATGATAGGATCGTATGCATTGTATTAATGTCGTAGGTTTTTTATGTGGTTGGAATGTCATAACCAAAATTATTATTATGCACACACACACACACACACACATTCAATTCAAGTAGGGTGCCTGAGGATGGAGTTGTCGTGTAAATGTAATGTATTAATGGTCTTTATTTTTGGTCTTACAGTGATACGACACTGGGTGTTGCACACGATGCTTTTAATACCTTCTTCAGTGAGACAGGTTCAGGCAAGCATGTACCCAGGGCTATCTTTGTTGACTTGGAACCTACTGTTATTGATGAAGTCAGAACTGGCACCTACCGCCAACTCTTTCATCCCGAGCAGCTCATTTCCGGCAAAGAGGATGCTGCTAACAATTTTGCAAGGGGCCACTATACCGGTGACAAAGACAATTCATTCTACCTCTATTGCATTTTATGAAATTGAAACACCACCATTTATTACTATTATTCTTATTTTTGTCGCGCTGCTACTTACTGCTTTGACCTTTTTCCTGTTTCTGTTCTGATGTTTTTGCAGTTGGAAAGGAAATTGTGGATCTCTGTCTGGATCGCATAAGGAAATTGGCAGATAACTGCACTGGATTGCAGGGATTTTTGGTGTTCAATGCTGTTGGTGGTGGTACTGGTTCTGGTTTGGGCTCCTTGCTATTAGAACGCTTGTCTGTGGACTATGGGAAAAAATCAAAGCTTGGGTTCACCATCTATCCTTCACCCCAGGTATTGACAGCTATTATTCTTATATATTTCTTTCCCACCTGCATTGTCATTGTTCTTACATTGTCTTATTCTATAAAGAAGAATAATCACGGCTAATATTGTACTCTCTGTTTCAGGTTTCAACAGCTGTAGTTGAGCCTTATAACAGTGTCCTCTCTACTCATTCCCTGCTTGAGCACACAGATGTGTCTGTGCTGTTGGACAACGAAGCCATATATGACATTTGCCGAAGATCCCTAGACATTGAGAGGCCAACTTACACCAATTTGAATAGATTGATATCTCAAATCATATCATCATTGACAACTTCCCTGAGGTTTGATGGAGCCATTAATGTTGACGTTACAGAGTTCCAGACCAACCTTGTACCATATCCCCGTATTCATTTCATGCTCTCCTCATATGCTCCTGTTATCTCAGCTGAAAAGGCATACCACGAGCAGCTATCAGTTCCCGAGATCACAAATGCAGTGTTTGAGCCCTCAAGCATGATGGCCAAGTGCGATCCTAGGCATGGGAAATACATGGCCTGCTGCTTGATGTACCGGGGAGATGTTGTTCCCAAGGATGTTAATGCTGCTGTCGCTGCTATCAAAACCAAAAGGACTGTTCAGTTTGTTGACTGGTAAGTAAATTATGAGCAACGAAAGTTGAAAGAATATCAATAATAATAAAAAAGAGAAAAAGATGCAAACATTAGGAGAAGTGGTGTGCCAAATACATATATCCTATATAAAGGATATAAACCTTTCTACCCACCATCTACAAGCTATACTAGCATTTTGCTCAAGTGAAAATTACCATACTGATCTGACTATTACAGTTTAAGTGCATGCATTTTGCTCAAGTGAAAATTACCATACTGATCTGACTATTACAGTTTAAGTGCATACTTCGTACAATACCAACCTATTTTGATTGTAATGATTTATGTGGTTGGTTTATGTAGGTGTCCAACTGGCTTCAAATGCGGTATCAACTACCAGCCTCCAACCGTTGTACCTGGAGGTGATCTTGCCAAGGTGCAGCGGGCAGTTTGCATGATCAGCAACAACACGGCAGTGGCTGAGGTGTTCTCACGCATTGATCATAAATTCGATCTCATGTATGCCAAGAGGGCATTTGTTCACTGGTATGTTGGTGAAGGCATGGAAGAAGGGGAGTTTTCAGAAGCTCGTGAAGATCTGGCTGCTCTTGAGAAAGATTATGAGGAAGTTGGTGCTGAAGGTGTGGATGATGAAGATGAAGGTGAAGATTACTAATGTCGTTATATAAGGGCGGGCACATCTATCTTGAAATGATTCTGTGTACAAGGATTTGCATATCACACTTCCCTTTATATCTTCTCTCTTTTTTGTTTTGTATTGTGCAGTGTCATTGATTAGCCACCTTTATGCAGTGGAAATTGTCCAAAATTATGCCCGTATGTTTTGATTTTATATGTTTGTATGGTATCAATGAATTGATTTTTCAGAATCGTACGAGTTACATCTCATTTTCTGCTGTATTATTATAGACTACAGCAATCATTTTATATAATGAGGCCATTGGCCTATAGCATATAATGATGCATGGAATCACCATCTGCTCAAATGGTTTGTGTGATATCATGTTTCAACTACCATATTATGAGCAGGTCTACCAATATTCTGTGAGAAAGCACATCACCTATGGGAGTTGAGTTTCCAGGACAACTTAAATTAGAAAACATCTGCATCTTGACTCTTTCGACTGCTTTTTCTTTCTTTCTTTCTTCTTCTTTTGGGTGCTAAAATGCGTGGACATCTTGTTTATTTTGGGCCATTTTGGGTTATGTTATTATATTAAAAGGGAGAGACATATTCTTAGTTTGAAAGAATAGAAGACGCCTGGAACAAATTCACCATAAAAGAAAGATCAGAGGAAAAAGGTGGTAGTGGATGTTTTTATTGATTTAACATCGCCAAAATATCATTTACTTGTTTGATAGAAAATTGATAAAGCAGAGAAAACAGAGAGAGATTAGCTATTACGTTGAACAGTGCAACTGACAAAAAGTATAGAGATCCCAGGGAGCATCACTTCCATCATATGCAATATTCTCCATGCATTCATTTACTCCATACAACGAAGCTGATATCTGTCTTTCTACCTTCGAAAGTTCCATTTCTGTCAACTCCAACTCTGCTTTGTTAGATGACAAATCAAATCCTTTTACCAACTCCGTACCTTCATGGTTTAACTGAAGCTGATGATCAAATCCCACTGAGCATGGCCATGAATAATCCAAATAAGGCGTAGCCTGTTGAAGTTCCTCGATGCAGTAGCTCATGTCTGGTTTATATGCATCCTCAAACATCTGACCGTAGACGTTTTTGCAAGCAGATGGAGAGGTAAAACTGGTACCGGCATTGTAATGGAAGCTGTAACCAGTAGGATTGTTGGTGATGCTAGTGCTAGAACTAATTACAGTACTGGGTTTAATGGAGGGTTTTATGATGTTGGTTGTAGAAGCTGCTTGTTTTGATGGACCCTTTTTGTAGTTGAGAAGGTTTCTGATTTTCAAAGAGAGGGGAGAGTTGGTAGAGACATGAATGGCAAAGTTCGTTCGAGTGTTGGAGCCGCGGAGAAGGAAAGCAGCTTCATCATAAGCTCTAGCAGCTTTTTCAGCTGTGTTGTAAGTCCCAAGCCACATTCTTATCTTCTTTGTGGTGTCCTTGATCTCTGCTACCCATTTCCCTGATGGCCTTTGTCTCACACCAACAAACTTGTTCTTGTAATTGTGGGTAGTCCTCTCCTTGAAGTAGTTGCTTTTTTTGTTGGCTAAGACCCCCTTTTGCCGCTCTTGGGAATGACAATGGCGTTCCATAGCAAAGTTTTGAGGATGTTGAATGGATAAAATGGGAGAAAAAGGAGCTTCTGATTTATAATGAGGAAGGACAAAGGAAAGTTGTTTAAGTTTTCAGGTAGTGGGTAGCTCGTTTTCATTTTCTTGTCTGCATGTCGGCTTGAAAAATTTAGGTCCTTTTTAAGGATGACTGACTTCTCAATGTTTCATAATTATGACTGAATCAAACCATACATAGGTTATTTGGATGTTTTTGATTGTCATTGCTCTGTGAAATGTGCAAGCCATTTCTTATGTCGTGTTCTCTTTTACTTTTTCCAAACAGTAAAACTACCCAAAACCATTACAAGTCAAGTGCATTGTGGTCGTTAACAAAAAGAAAAATATAAACAAGAACCCTTAAAAGAAAAAAGAAAAATATATGTAATTGTTAATGTAGCTTGGCAGGCCTGAGTAGTTGTCCTCTAACTACGATGGGTCAACGAAAACAAAGCATTATTCGTGAGGGCACGAAGGCATGACACTTGTCGTTCCACCCTTGAAAACAGATAAGCTACTCTTACTTTAATGGGAATCTCTTTCTGCACGCTGAGAAGTTAGAGGAATCTCTCGCATCACATACCAAGATAACCAAACCCATATAGAATATGTCTGGAAATTAATAACTATTTTAGGAATCCTGGCGAAAAATAGGCAGGTAAATACCAATTTACTATAACACGACAAGATGAAGAAGAGGGGCTAAACTTCCGCCTTCTAGCCCTTAACCAATTCCAAGCATTATCTTCAAGAGGTTCTGCAAATACGAATTCATCATCAAAGAACGGTCTTGTATTATAGGCTAGGCTTTCAAACATAGCAGTGATTAGCCTTTATTTAATCCGACATTATTGCAATATGCAGAAAGATCTATACTTTTTGAAATATTATATCAAGCACACCATAAAGAGTGAAGGAAGATGAAACGACAATACATCATAACAACTTTATGGTCTACTTTTATTGCTAAATGGGATCAAAATTGCAAACGTAATCAAAGAATCACCAACAATAATTTAGTCGACAATTTCTCACAATGTATGTATATATAGGAAAAATAAAATAAAATAAAACACAATTGGGGCCAAAACTGCTACAAGAATTGCCTCATTGACAACCCTCAAATCTCACGCACCAACCACCAAAAATTTATATCAACTCGCAAACCACAATTCGCTACCCTTTTTTCTTCTTTAGGACTCAAAAAACCGCACTCTAAATTAACACTTTTGTAGTATACACATTCTAAAAAAAAGCGATCATTCCAATTGCAAGGATAGCTTCCACACAATGATCGATGCTGGCTTGTTGTAAAAACATTATGCAAAGTCCAATGATGGGAACCATCTTATGGAAAAGAATGGATGATAAATAGATTTTGACACACAAGACAGGAGCAGCAGCAGCGTATATAAAAAACAACATTGTGCAACTCTGTAGGCAAAGATACTATGAGGAGAGAATAGATTGTAGTGCAAGCTGCTGCTGAGGTTGCAAGGAAGAGAAAGTAGAGGCCAAGGTAGATGGCGGTAAAGTCTGCTGGAGCTGTCTTAGCAGATTGATCATTCTGCTTGCAGTTTGCTCTGTTGCTAAATCTTTGCCTGCACACAAAACCTACAGGCAAAACAGTACCCATTATACAACATATTGCAAGCAGCTTAACATTCATATTTTATTATTTTAAGATACATCCTTGAAGAATAAGGGTGCTTTATCTCGATTAAAACTTATTAAACCAACCTCAGCAAATACTGCAACAATTTTGGGAAGATACTGATTGTTGGGACCCAAAAGCTCCCTGTCTGACCTGTAGATGGATTGAAAAAAATTCATATTGATGAAAAATTCTCAAGCAAGATTAAACCAAAAAGAACAATAATATATGAGAAGGTACAGTCTAACAAAACTGATGCCCCTACCTCTCTGCCATTGAACAAAGCTGTTCGTGAACAACTTTAGCCTCAATCAAATCACCTTTAATTGGTAAACAATTCAACCAAGCCGGAACGACCTGCCAAACACCACATTAATGATTATCCATGACACAAAGTTATCATAAAATAGAAGCAACAAAGAGAAAGTAATAGGAATTTTAAAAGACAAGCTTAAGAAATGAAAATTTATCTAAATTGTAGCTTTAAAGTTAGTTGAGAAAGAATTGCAGATATAATCATTAGTTAAAAAACAAGTGTGCGCCCACCTAAAAGATTGGAATTATGTCAATATACTGAAATAAGTACTCTTTCTCCACACAACAGGTCTTTTATGAGGTGACTTTATAATATTAGGCTAAGGTCTCTAATCGCAACAGTTGAATTTGATTGAATGGGCTTGTTTAATGGGCCAATTTCTAAAACTAAATCTAAAAAGGTTGATTACATAGGCTTTTAGTATATGTAAGAATTTGATTGTATGAATATGTATATATGCACATATTACCGAAAGCCTTAAGGGCCTTACTTTAAAACTCCATATATTATCATGCACTCTTTTAGTTGTGTGGCAGATAAGGATCAATTTTAAACTTAATCCACCAATACCTCCAAAAGAATTTCAGAGAAATCCATACAACGATACTAATGAAGGAATAAAGATCCACGAGTACCTGAGCTGAATCAATACCGTCGCGATGAAACTGGCATATTTTTCCTAGTGCAGAAACAGCATTATCATATGCCATTAGATTATCGGATTGCAAAGCATTGGGATGCTGAATAACGGCATTTAGCCTTGAAAGTGCCTCTGCAAAAAAAAATAAACAAATAAATAACCACTAGAAAATGTTATTATCAAAATAATATAATAAGTAACACTTCTTCTACATATGAAAGCAGAATGTACCTCCAACAAGAGGTTTAAAGACAGGTCCACCAAATTCTGCACAAACACCAAGTCCATATACAGCAGCCTGAAAAGGTTTTGTCATAGATTCAGATGAGACGATGTAACTAGACATATATACGTACAAATATTATACACTATATATATAGAACAGTTTGGGATGGGGAAGCAAACCTGTCTGACATCAGCATTCTCGTCATTGCAAGCCTCCAATACAAAAGGGAGGAATGTGTCATAATATCTGTTCCATGGCAGGACAAAAAGATCACATTAACTTTATACTGGTAAATTAACAACCATCTCAAGGCAAACATTTATATTACAACAAACTAACTTTAAAGCAGCTTCATGACACTGTTCTGCAACATCATCGAATATGCATATTGCAATCCTCCTCTCTTCAGGCGTCTTATCCTTTCCCTATTTTCAAGGTCCAATAAATAACTTAAAAGTTAAAACTAAAACTTCTATAAAACATGCTTAAGCACATAACGCACTTAGGAAGATAAATATAAGCATAAGGTTTTCAACAAACAGAATACACCATTTCAATAGGACTGTAACTCCTGTGTAATTACACTGCAGCAATAGTCAATAAATTCATGGTTCATACAAAAATCACAAACATTCTTGTTTAGCCTGAATTTCAAGTATTAGAATGGCTTTATGAGAACAAGAGAAATGTTATCTTAAAAATCCAAGAGGCTAAATTTCACTCCAGACTTACCCACATAGGTGTTAGATATGATGACAGCTCGTCAAAGAAGGGCAAGAAAGAGGCTTTGAATGTTTTAATCAAAGTTCCCAAGATTTCACCAACCTGGAACCAGAAAAATAAACATAAAAAGAAGGCATTTTAACTATAAAAAAAGAAGAAGAAGGCCACATCAAAACATTAGAACCATAAATAGCGTGATAATTAAGCCAATTTCCAATAACTAACTTGATCAAAAACTTCCTCCTCTTGTTCATTTTCTTCTTTAATTAATTCTCCTTCTTCAGCATCAAAATCTTCTGCCTTGGCCCTTTCTGCTCTCTCTCTTTTTCTACTTGAACTAGCAGTGATCACCTGCTTTATCTCATCCACAATAGATCTGACCTGGCTTTCGTCCAAAAGGGGTCCAGATATCTGAAAGACGAAACAGAGAGCCAGCACAATGAGCCAGTTTTGAAGATTTCAAAAGGAACAGAATATGTAAATACCAAAACATAAGTATGATTCAAAAACTCAGATTAACTAAGCCCTTGATTCCTTCCTACATACCCCAAATTTTTTTGTCCTAAAATGGTCAGCAAGACCCCTTTTGTCAAACTCAACCAAAAAAACAGCATTACAGCAGAAAAAATTCCCTAAAATATATTATGCACAACATGCAAAAGACAAACAATACTCCAAGAGCAACAGGAATTAGTTAACTCAACTAAAATATGACAAACCTGTAAGCATTCATTTAATGAATCCAACATATTTGCACAGATCTCTGTATCAGGTTCCTGCATATAAAATGCAAAGCAATTTAGCACCATAGAAACAGCATGTCAAAAGAAAATATGACGCACCATGGAGGGACAGAAAATAAAATGGAAAATAACAACCACCTTATGTAATGCTTCCACTAGAGCTGGAACAATATAGTCTGACAACTGCTTTATATAAGTCTCATTGCGACCTTGAGATTGCCCTTTCTCTACAGCTAATTTTGCTGACCGAAGTAGCTCAGGCATGGCTAGAACCAAAAAATGCATAATTCACCCATTAAAAACTATACAAGTGTCCAAGGGTGTAAAAAGGAAGAGAGATAAAGCTCTCAAAAAGGAAGAAGATGGATGAGAAAATTTAATGTCAAATGTTCATAATACCCGAAACAGCTGCTTTTCTAACTTCTTCGTGGAAATAAAATTTTAGAAGTGGGACTAAGGTAGGAGCAACCTGCAAAATACAAGAATTCTTCCTAAGTACCAAACTCAAAAATGGCACAAAACTCTTATAACAATCTGCCAAGAAAAAAACCTGATCAATCCATGGAAAGAATCCTTCCTTCAACTCGTCAGCATAGCAACAAAGCATGTTACAAGCTGTAGCTTTTTCCTCCAAGACACTAGTCTTGATACCAATTCTTTTATCCCCAAGAGTAATAGTTTCCATACTGTAACAAATAAAATTCTTAGCAAACAACAAAACTTTGCACAGAGAAAAATCTTCTTTTTTTTTTTTTTTTTTTGGTGGACTTGCACAGAGAAAAATCTTAGATAATAATAAGTATTGAAGTAAATATTTAATACTAGAAGTGGGAATAATTTTAATGCCTTAATGCTATGAGAGAGAGAGAGTATTGGACAAACATACATTTGCTAGCACAAACTAAGAAAATGCTGAACCATTTGAAATTTATTTACGAGGAAAAAGAAAGAAGGGTAAATAATAAAAGAAGAGCAGGTTGTAATGCTATCTATTGGAACTAAGCCATCAATTGGGGAGGAATAAAAAGGTAAAAAAAAGTTCAAACCTTTCATCATCAGAGTCTTCAATATCATTATCTGAATCTGCAGAGGTAATGGTTACATCTGGCTTAAGTTGAGCAGATTGAAGCAAGGGCGGCATGACAACACTCATGTATGGAAGGAAATCTTGTCCTAAACACTTGCAGAGTCTAGCCCAAGCCTATGTCAATATAGAAGAGTAATTATTGCAAATGAAAAGTATGTAATGAAATATGCATATTTTAAATTAAGGGAAAAACATACTTGCAGCATGTAACTTGTGGTTGGATCATCTGTCTCCAGTTGAGATCCTTGCAAAGACATCAGCACCTCCATGACCTTACATAAGTTACTAAACATAAGCTATGTTCCCAGAAACAATAAAACAGTTGCAGGAAACAGAAAATCTCCCAGCAGCAATTCAGTTTTACTGGTTTCATTGTAAAAATTAGATTTATCACCTTACAAATGGGTAAAAGACTTCAGTCCATTTATGATTGTAAGGGGGAAGGACTAGAGAAAGGAGGAGGAGATGTTAATTTTCTGGGTAAAATAATTTGTACATATGAAATAACATCCAAAATTTATTGGCATGGTCTCAAAGGATAAGCAGGTTAACAGAAAACTTGTGCAAACTTCCATAGCCATTAATATTCATAAGATATTTATCTCCCCCTCCCAAAAAAAAAAAAAAAAAAAAACACAGAAAGAAGGTCCCATGAATATAATGTTATTGTACCTGCTTAGCATCATCTCTGAATTTCTCCTTTCCAACAGCCATGCCAACCAAACTAATGCACTCCATGGATTTAGCACGTAGCATGCGATCAGATTTGTCAGTTGCATTCACCAAGATAGCTTTCAGGTAAGGCATAACTGCATCATAGTACTTTTGGAAATGCTCCTACACAAATCCATACCCTATCAATTTAGTAACCCATAACAAACAATTAACGACCAGAGAATGAGAAAAGACTACAAAATCACCTGAGATGAATCAGCCACTGACGCCAAAGCTGTTAAGGCTCCCTCTTGCACCATTTGTTTCCCATTCTACACAAGCCATATATTTAGTCAAGACAATATAAGATATATGTCACATTTCATACTGTCAAACCAATGCATGCCAAATTTAACCAGTATGAAGCTGATATGAAAATATACCTGCAGAAGTATAAGCAATTTGCTCACTATCCCATCTAAGTAAGGCTTTAAAATATCTGGAGTGCAATTCTCACTGAAGTTCAGCACTGCTGAAGCTGCATGCGCCTGTGAAGAAAATAAACCCACCATTTTGATCAAATGAGTCAAAGATGCTAAAAGCAGTACAATCCATGTAATTTGAAAACTTAACCACTAAGAAAATGGCAAAGCGCACATAGCTGGATACTAACTTGTACTCGAGGATTCGGGAAATCATCCATAGCTGCAGCAAGTGCTGGAAGCACCTTTTGATGGTATTGAACTTGCAAATCTGGTCCTAAGTCTGTAGATAACTGCCCGATTGCATTAATAGCTGCCCACCTAACACGGGGGTGGGGATCTTGAAACGAGTTCAAGACCATTGCCACCACTTGATCCAAATTCTTTATCATAACCTGCAACAAGGGAATAGAACAAATTATTAATTACCAATAACAGTAATTGAAAATGCAACGTCTCGCAGCCAGAAATTCTATGCAAATAAAATAGTTACTATAAGTGACCTCTTGGAACCCCATGAAGGTAACACAAGAAATGAAAAGACCCTAGTTCCATTTGGGTGTAATTGTAGAATTATACAAACAGTACAGTGATAGGGGAAATAAATAAATGCATAACACAAATAGTACCGGTACAGAACAAACAACACAGATTTAAAAAGGTTTTTAATACCTTGGAGCAACCCTCAGCGATCTGGGCAAGTGCAATAAGTGCAGCATGGTGCTTCTGCCACTCGGGAGCAGCCAAAAATGCCGGCAACTGCTCAGAGGCAACAGGAACAATAGTATTCCCACCCAGGGAAATGGAAAGGCGATCCAAACACTCCTGCCCAACACTGTAATTGCCAGACTCACCTGCATCTTCATCCTCACTATCAGCACTATGCCATGCCGGATCATCCTCGACATCCAGAAGCATCTTCATCAAGATCGAAAACAACCTGCTTATAAACTGCGGCAGCTTCCTCATCATCCCCGGAGCACGCTCTCTGGCCTCCGCGAGTGTGATGACAAACTCGATCGACAAATGCCTCGTGCCTTCTTCCAAGGACTCAGCTTCGGCAATCTGCAACATTGAACCCACCACGTCAACCAGCTGCCTCCTCAAGAACCTGGGTTCTGTCCCAGCCAGTTCGATCATCAATTCAAGAGCTTCCTGTGCGGTGGCCTCATTCCCATTGTTCAAAGCCTCAGTTAACGTGGTCATCATGGCGGGCAGCAAGTCCTGAAACCTATCCCGGTCGCCGGAATTCGACAAGCACTGGATGAAATTGATCACGGCATTCAAAGCCGCGATCTTCACATCGGAACTGGACGACGAGGTCAAACAGTGCAGGAACACAGCGTGCAGCTGCTTTATATGAGGGACCAGCGTATCGCCTATATACTGAGACAACTGGGCAAAAATCAAAAAAGCAGATTCCTGAAGCTTGGGCGAGTCGGAGGAAACGCACTGGAACATGAAGGGCAACAACTCGGGCCAACCATACTCGGGCAAAATCCCAGAGGCGAGCTCGGAAATGGTGTCGCAGAGCTTCTTAGATATAGACTTGGCATCCTCGCGCTGAATACAGGACAAAAGAATGGACTTGAGAGAAGACTGAGTGGATGGGGAGAGTCGGGGCCAGAGGTAGGAATCGTCGCGGGTGAGTTGCTTACGGAGGAGGATGGCAGACATGGCTCGGGCCTCCGGGTGGGAAGAGAACTGAAGGAGGTGGGCAAGCTTGAGAGAGAGGGAATCGGGATCGGTTTGTTTGCAGAGGTTGAAGAGAAGCTCGGCCTGAGACCGCTGCTCGTTGGAGGAGGACATGAGGTGGGAGATTAGGGTTTCGAAGGGGCCGGAGTCTGGGCCGAGAATCGCGGCCAGTTGGGCTTGCTGCAGCTGAGCGGAATCAGTGGGTTGAGCCATTTGTCAATGGGGGTGGTGGTGGTGGTGGTGGCTGCTCTCTGCCTCGGCCTCTGCCTCTCTCTGTTGTTTCTCTCTCTACAAGGCTTGCTTGTGAGTTTTTTATTTTATTTTTTTATTTAGAGATACAACAACAAGAGAGAGAGAGAGAGACAGACACAGAGACAGAGTAGACGACGGAGGCTGTGTTTGGGAGGAGGGTTTTGGGGATTTTAAGCATTCACACACCCAAAATAAACCAAAAAATAAAAACACTTGGGAGGGAGTGGCGAAGGTGGGGCTAATTAGGGCAAACCAAATTTGTCTAATTGATTAGCTGTTTTTTTATTTTTTATTTTTATTTTTTCCATTAAAAAAAAAAAGTGATGGATCATGATTAAGGTTCACTTTAAATTTGGGGTTTTTCTTTTCTTTTCTTTTTTTTTTTTTTTTACTATTTAAAAGTTTTTGTGATTTGATAAGAAAAAAGATTTTGTTCCTATGCTTTTTGGTTTTTAAAATGTGAATTTGGGTCAATTGTGAATGGTTTTATAAAGTTGACTCGCCGTGGAGCTCAAGTGGCAGTCTCCACATCCCGGCCTGTGTGTGCTCGGGATCGAGTCTTAGGGGGGGAAGGGGTGCCTGGGGCCCAACCACACTAGCCCAAAAAAAAAAAAAAAAGAATGGTTTTATAAAGTTGATTGGATGAGCGAATAAAAAAAAAAAAAAAAAAAACAACAACAAATTTATCAAATAAAAATACATTTGAAACTTTTTTCTTAATATTTTTCCTTTATTCACTTTTTTTTACTTAAAAAACTTTGTTGGTTTGCTCATGTTATAACAATAACTTGTTGTCTTTGAACTTTGTTGGTTTACTCATGTTATAACAATAATTTGTTTTCTTTGACAAATCATCATATAATTTTTTATCTGAAAAACTTATTTTTATTTTCATTAAAATTATTCACTATATCCACCTACATTTGTTTTAATTAAAATATTTTCATTCAACTCAAACTTATTAACTTTTTTTTTTTTTTTTGGGGGCTGAAACTCATACTTATAAACTTATTCTAATTGAACCACAAATATTAATGAACCAATTTAGGGAACATAGTAACTATAGTTGGGTGTGTTTCCCATCAGAATATAAAAGAATATTCCTTTGGTTTTCCAATTATTATTTTTATACATTTTTAACCCCAAAAAAAAAAAATTATTTTTTATACACAAAGTTAACAAAATTGATAAATAAGTTAAATTACATTATCATCGACGGCAATAGTTGATAAATATTCGCGGCAAAAACTGATTGAAGAGTAATTCAATGCAAAATTGATTCGGTCACGTGACCAACCCTTCCTCATCCTTTCCAAGCACGTGCACCGTTCAGCTCCGACATAGCCACCACCTTTAACATCCATCAACAAAAATTGGAGCTTTCATCTCCACTACAGTCTTCACGACCACCATAATGTATTAACAATTTTTTTATTTTTATTTTTAAATAAAGGGCCAAAAAAACACTTTATTATTATTATTATTCTTATTGTGAGAGAGAGAGAGAAACGCTGTGCTCCACTCCTTCCTATTCTCGACTATTTTCTCATTCACAGTCCAACTTCTGGTGCATCAGGTACAATTTCCTTATCGCTTTTCTCTTCGAGGATATGGGTATTTTCTGCTATGTCCTTGTTTTATAAGCAATTCAGAATCTTAGTCTAATAAGCCTTTTATGCTCACATGTCGTAAATAGTTGCAAAGAGAAGTTTGTATATTTCGTATTGGAATCTCATATCAATTTTATGAGACCAAATCAACTCTGCCCTTCGATTGAAGTCCATAGAAAATTCTTAAACTGATAGAGAATGACTTATTTTAGAAGGGAAATCTAAAAACTCCCTGATAAAAAGTTGAAAATTTGAGGAAGTTTTTAATCTAATTTCCTATTTATTCCTTGAAAGATTATAATTGGAGAAGAATGTTGGAACTTGTGTTTTTAGTTTTTTACTACTACTCACAGCAATGCCCTTCACATTGAATAATTTCTCCATCTTGTTGAATTGGGGCATAAGCTTACGAGCAGGGGAACCTAGTGACCTACTTAGAAAGAGGAAAACAAAAGTATCAATACCCCTCCCTGTGATTTATTAATTTATCATTAAGGAAAAGTTAAAAAAAAAAAAAAGGGCAAACCAGGCCCATAATCTCTTTAATCTAATTTATCGTTACAGGTAATTAGGAGTTTGGCAAAGAAACTTTTAAAGACCAAGAAACGGCTTGGTGGAAATGAGTGAACATGCGTAACAGGTTAAGTAGACATTGGTTTTGCACTGCTGCTTCACGACCGTGGCTGTTTGTGGGTTTGGGCAACCCTGGCGATAAATACAAAGGAACTAGACACAATGTATGATATGAATTCCGGTATCTTAATCTATAACGTCAGTTGTTAACTTGTTATAAGACTTACCTTACTTGGTCTTGGTTTGGAGTACGTGGGGTTTGAGATGATTGATGCATTCGCTGAATCACAAGGGATTGCAATGGACACAGTTCATTGTAAAGCAATCTTTGGTCAAGGTATGTTCATTTAATTCAACTCCCCATCTCTGCATGTTTACTTTGTTTATAAAGTGCACAGATGCTAAAATCTTACAAGTTTTGTTGGCGACATCCCTGTTTTCCTGGCAAAGCCTCAAACTTACATGAATCTGAGTGGTGAATCTGTAAGTGATTGAGACGCTTTCATTATACTTTGAAGGAAATTATGTTGTCATAACATTTTACCCTTTCCCACATTGGGTTATTTATCTAGCTGTCTTTGATCTTGCTTACTTTGAAATGTTTATTACCGTTTTCAATTTGCTTGTCCATTGTGTTTATGAATGACAGCTTATGGTTCAATGCAGAAGTTATTGCATATCATATTGTTACAATGTTACGAGGCATTTGGAATTCGTATATATTCTTAAAAGATTCAAATCGTTTTATTCAGCTTGCACCTTAAATGTGGCGTTCACTTCCGCTTCTGTTTTTTTTCTAAAATGAAGGCATTTTATCATGTGCTGCCGCAAAGGCTAGAATAGCTTGTGCATAACTTGTACTTTTTGACTAAACTACAGACAGGACCTCTTGGAGCTTACTATAAGCTTCCCCTTAATCGCGTGCTTGTGGTAGCAACGGTTTCTATACTGTGTCTGTTACTTTCTATTATTTTGTTGGTTTATAGTATCTTTGTTGTTAGTTTATTCCATTTTTTTTTTTTCCTTTTTGTTGCTTTATTGATTTTTGGTTGCAGTTTCATGATGACATGAACCTACCCTGCAGGGTGCTTCGTCTTTATGACAAAGGAGGTCATGGAAGCCACAATGGGTATGATTAGAATTGGAAAGGGTTTGGTTTTGGCAAAATATTGTTTGACATTAACTTGGAATTGTGGTTGTTGAAATACTGCATTTTCTGAAATGCAAATGTGAGAAATCTGAAAAACAACTAATCCCACAATTGCTTTGCTTAGACTGTTCCTCATATGCTGAAGTAGCATGAATTGCTTAGCCCTTCATGTGGTAAAATACTATCAGCGAATGTTCTATCTTCGTTATCTCTTTTATTCTTCAGTTGCTAACCTTAAAAAGGGTATATAATTAGAGTGAGATTATCAGCCACGACTTTTTTGGTTTGTCTAATCTTTTGTTAGTTTCAGAAATCCATGGGTTATAGTTTTGCATATCTTGTTCAAATATAAGGAGCCTACACAGCATATCAGTACTAACATTCTGTTTTTATTTTTATTTTTTATTTTTTATTTTAAATAATTGTATTATTTAAATGATTTGACTAGGCTAAAGAGTGTGATCTACCATTTTCGGGGAAACAGAGAATTTTCTCGTCTAAGAATTTGTTAGTTTCAGTGTCCCAAATATTGGTATTCGGTTTTAGATGTTCAGTTTTCTTCTCCTTATTGTAATGCGAGATTGTTTTTATTTCATTATGCACCAGGCATTGGGCGGCCTCCTGGTCAAATGGATCCCAAAGCATTCTTGCTTCAAAAATTCAACAGGACAGCTCGAGAACGAGTAAGTTATTATGTTAGCAACAAAAAATTGATTATGTTGTGATCAAAGACATCATTATCCTTGTTAAGATTATCTTGCTGGATATTGGGTAACGAAAATCATTATACAGATAGCTTGTAGGTTAGTAGAACTAAGCACACACTCTAATCTCAGAAACAATGAATGTGATTTACATGTTTCTTTAAATGATGCATATCTTTTGAACAGAAGGTGAACGAGTGTCTGCATGCAATGAAGTAGCAGATGTTTTAATTTTAATTTAGAATTTATAGTAATTGTAGCTTGGTATTGTTGAACAAGATTGATGATGCTATTCAAGAGGGAGTTGGTGCACTGAAGCTCCTACTATCTAAAGGGTTGACAGAGACTGCAAGGAGTTTCAACACTGACCAAAAATACAAGCATATCAGATTTCAGACCCTGCCAACATCATAATAATATAGACGATGGTGTTCGTTCTCCAATATTATTATTATTACTACTTTCTGAAATAGCATAATTTTGATTTGAGTTGAGCTCGTGTTTTACTTGTTGTAAATGATGGGGCAGTTGGCTTTCTATTGTTATGATATGAGCAAGAGTGTTTGCTATGGCTAATGCCATTTTGGCATTGCCATAAGCTTTCCTATGGTAAATATATTAATCAATACCACATTTTAGCATTGGCTTTTTAATGATACTTAAAAAATGAGTCTTGTTAAGATTACCATCTTATGTGGTAAATTTTAATTAGAATATCTAATTTTATTATTTTTATTTAAATTGTCATTTGATTTGTAATTATATTGACGAGCATTCAATGATGATGATAAATATTATTTTTTTTGAAAATATCATTATTAAATTTTAAATATTATTAAATGATGATGAGATTCATTTTTATAAATTATAATATTTTAAGTATTAAATAGTATGGATATCACAAAATTTATTATAATAGAATTTACAATCAAAATTGGCAAACTGGCAAATTTAGTGACAAAATTTGACATGAAAAATGGCATTGGCAAAAGATGCGGCCAAAATGTAATATGGTATATAGAATGTAAAAATGCAATGTCATTTAGTCTGAGATTTTTTGTTTTTTTTTTTTTGTTTTAATATATAAGAAAGAAAAATTACAATTTTTATTATTATTAGTTTCAAAATCTGTAAGCATAAAAAATTGATAAGAGTTACGAAGGGGAGGTGGTGATAGCGGTCACCAAAACCAGACCCAGATGGTGGGGACTCGGGAGGGCGTAGGATCCTGGTTGTCTGGAGTTTGGGTTTAAAATCTGGTGCGTGCGTGGTGCAAAGCCCAGATTCTAATAAATGCTAGAAAATGAGTGGCTGGGTGGGTGGGTGTGTGGGGTCTCAATTTTTAAGCAGCCAATCCCTGCTTAGCTGTCATTTCTGTGGAACCAGAAGAGGAAGAGGAAGAGGAAGAGTATAGAAACCACGCCACGCGCATCCTTGGGATTGGGAGATGGGAGGGACGGAGGGAGGGAGTTGTTTTTTTAATATTCCAATATTCATCTCGCCCTGGCTCTCGCCCTGTAAAATATATGTGAAAACCAAAATGTAACATTAGGAAATTCCGCATTTATTATTATTATTATTATTATTATTTTGTTTGATAATAAAAATATTATAATATGATGAAAGGTTGTATATTATGATGAATGAAATTAATAATGAAAGTGTTATCAAACTTTGAGCTAGGAGCTTTAAATTGATATTATATGGTAGATGTGTCCGTTTACCCCATGCCAAGTCTTGGTCATTTAATAAACAGTAACACCCCTCAGTTCAGATTCTTTCCAAAATAAGAAGGAAAAGAGAGAAACCCAATTAATTAATTAATTGATTAATTTCATCTGAAGATATATATTGAAGAAAACTAATTAACACCTTAGTTTGATATAATTAATTATGTGCATATATAAAAAAGAAAAGAAAAGAAAAGAAAATTGTAGTAGTAGCAGTAGTAAACTAAATAATATGTGAAATAATAAAGATATTAAATATAATTAATGTGAAAAGCATAAGACAGACAGACAGACAGCTTGCTTAATGAGTAAGGAAGCAAGCTAAAAGAAAAGGTTTTTTTATTTTTATATATGTATATATATATATATATATTAAAAAAAGAGAGCGTGAAAACACGCAGTTAAAAGTGCGAGTAGAGAAGAGACATGATGATGGTATTGGTATTGGTCCCTGCAGAAAATAAACAAAGGCCATAAACAGTAATCTCCAATTCAATTGTCCCAGCAAAAAGAAAAAGAGAAGAAACGAGGGTGAGAGTTAAAAAAGAAACAAATTTATAAACAAAACCTATCACAGCATTCATCATCATCACTCAGTTTAATTCGTCTCTTACGAAATGAGGAACCCAACAACAACGACAACAACAACAAGAGGAGGAGGAGGATCATCAACAACATCAAGCATGGTGGGGAAAAGTAGTAGGTATATGAAGAACAACAACAACAACAACAATAATAATAATAATAATAATAAGAATAGTAATAGTAAGATGACACCGTGCTGCAGCAAGGTGGGGCTGAAAAGGGGGCCGTGGACTCCGGAGGAGGACGAGGTGTTGGCGAACTACATCAAGAAAGAAGGAGAAGGCCGGTGGAGAACACTGCCAAAGCGAGCTGGGCTGCTGCGATGCGGCAAGAGCTGTCGACTGCGATGGATGAACTATCTTCGTCCCTCCGTGAAACGTGGCCACATCGCTCCTGATGAAGAAGATCTCATTCTTCGCCTCCATCGCCTCCTCGGCAACCGGTACTCTTACTTTCTTCCTTCAAATATTTCCCATCCATTATAATTATTGTTACCTTACCTTAGCTTAGCTTACCTAGGGTTTTGTTTTTCTTTCACTATTATATATATATATATATACATATAGGTGGTCTCTGATAGCAGGGAGAATTCCTGGACGCACAGATAATGAGATAAAGAACTACTGGAACACTCACCTGAGCAAGAAGCTCATTAGTCAAGGCATCGATCCCCGAACCCACAAGCCTCTCCTCAACTCCCCCGACTCCTCTTCTCCTCCTCATCCTCGTCATCATCCTCATGACACCAAACCCTCTTCCTCCTCCAAACCCATGATGATCAATGCTACTCAGCCTCCACCAACACCAAGCCCTAACCCTAATCACTCTACTCCTTCCAATCTCACGGACGACCAACAACCTGATAATGATATTCCAGCTGATTTCCTCCAAATCAACAACAACAACAACAACAGCAACATCATACACAAGGAAAAGGAAAATGAAAATGAAAACACCTTCTTCTTCCATGCCACTATTGTTGCTAATAATGATGATCATGATCACTATCCAATTCAAACTCCTGATGGCATTGGCATTGGCACTGCCACTCCTGCACTTGTCCATCATATTCATCCCTATCATCCCAATTTTCCATCATCTTCCGATCATGATGAACATCATTGTTCCCCCTCCAATATTAACCATGCCCAGCTCCCAGGCAATGATGATGATATCAATTACTGCCCCGACGATGTCTTCTCTTCCTTTCTCAATTCCTTGATCAACGACGATGCCTTTGCTGCCCAAGCCCAACACCAACTACTACTACAACACCCCCACCCCAATCCCAATCCCGATCCCACTCCCACTTCTGCTCCACCTGCACTTTCCGATCCTAATTTGATTTCCACCAGTGCTACTGCAACAGCTACTGCACCCACTACTACTTATGCCTTGCCAACCACCACCTGGGATTCTTCATTGCTCTCTTCCACCACCACTACTTTTAACCACAATCATCCCAACAGTACCATTGATGATGATCATCATCAAATGGAATAGCATATCATCCATCCGCACCTGCCATTCATCATCCTCCATTACTTTATGCGCAAATTCTACCTACCTACCTAAGGGTTTCTTTGATTAATATTATTTCTTGTGTTCCAGTTTGTTCTATTGGTTTCATGGTCATCTTATCTTCATTTTCGCTGGGTTTGTGATACTCTTCTTTCTTTTTTTTCGTTCTTTTAAAGTTGTTGTATTATTCCTAGCCAAAGAAAAAAAAAAAAAAAGTTGTATTTTCATAGACAACTTTAGATTGATCTACGCTGTAGTTGTATCTTTAAAGACTGAATGCAAGATCAATCTCACTTGTATAATCATGAAGACATGATCAATATATATATATGTTTATTGTATGTATGTTTGTTTATATATTCTGCTAAGTACCCAAAATTTTTATTGCTTGAACGTTTATTATGCATTGCATGCATGATCCAAAATGCTTATCTATTCTTCTAATCAAAAGCTTAATTATTTGTTTATGCCTTTAATTAAGCTATTAGCTAGTCTCCTTTTTCCTAATATCACTTTGCCAGAGATCTCAAGCTTTTGAACATTTTTTGATATCAATTGTATATATAGATGATTGTTGATATGCATTAATACAAAATAGCTGATATCTAATCGAAGGAACGAAATAAGATTCAAGCGCATAGAATTAACTACAATTAAAATCAACAAGTATGTATAGCACAGAGATGAAAACTGAAGATAAAGATATGTATAAATACTCATATACTTAACTCACGGATTTAAACAATAACCTAATGGATATTAATGTTTTTCTTGATCAACGATCCTCGTAGTTGATATATATGAACTTTCGTTCTGCATAAATAAATATATGATAATATATGTTGACATATATAGCTGAAATAAATACATATTATTAGACTCAAAGTCATGCATGCATGTGGTGCATTTGAAGATGAACTTGGCAAAACTAAAACACATTGGATTTCATGTTATGGGTATTGAAATAAAGATATATGTGATGGAGATATTATATAATTGTTATCAAATATCAATGATCAAAATCAATATATATCTATCTAACAAAAAAAAAATAAAAAAAAAAATCAATATATATCTCATCAAAGACACAAAATATATATGACTTCAGGATAAACATAAGCTATCGAGATAAACATAAGCTATAGTATATGCCTTCGGAATAAACACAAGCTATGGTAATCACCAATTCACCGCATTAAGCAACCACAAATTTATGACTTGAAAGTAACATAAAAGGATTTTATCCAATGTGTTACATGCATATAATATGTATATGAATTTAATACAAAGAGATATTATAAGAAATTTATGATATGACATAGCAATTGTGGATAACTGTTCATGTTTATAAATCCCTTATAATTCCTCACCATATCAAAATTATATATATATATATATATATATATTTATAACTAGGATAGAATACTTATTTTCAAAAGCTAACTAGTTCATGCTAAATTGAACCAATTCAAATGTGAATGATGCCTACAAGTTAGAATATAAACTAAACTTTCAAATACTTTGATTGTCCTCCGCATGCACTTGAATGAGCGTGTTCAACATGTTTTAGTTCCAAAATATACTTATTTATATGCTATATATATGAGGGAAAATAGTTCACAATATGCAGGCATTTCCTTCTTTGTTGATACGACTACATACAAGTTCAAGCTGTTTGGTTTACATAGATCATATGTACCTGTTCGATAAAAGCATGCATGAGCAATAGATCAATGTATTTGATTGTGATGTCATATTATCGAACATTGTGGACATAGGGTGCATAAGAAAGATCAATCATTATTTTTGATAAATATGTGCAATCCTACTATGCATATGCCCTCACTATAATATGGGCATCAGGAATTGAGAAATTTATATATATCAAATTTTAACACCTACATTTTTTTTTTTTTAAATATTAGGTATCATAGCAAGTATATATTTATATGTAATTTCTAAAGTCTTTAAACTCCGAGTCTCTCAGTGACATTCGCAATTTTAAGCACACTAATAGCTAATAGAGCTGTTCTTCCATAAAATATGTTATACATATATATTATATCTTGATTTATAGCACCTTTGTTGATTGTATATATATTCCAATAACATGTTTTAATCCTAAGCTATATAAGGGGCATGAGAATATGTTGAGTATGCATGCACACATTCTTTTATATACATATATATATATATATATATATAGGAAAGTTTTAAGTAATTTATACTTATAAGATGCTCTGGAAAAGGTCTAACATCCTCTTTGCTGAGTGAGAATATTAGGATTACATGCTTCCTTAAATTAATAATCCTACATATATTGTATATAATTTTATTACGATGGACTTGGATTTGAATTATTAGGTGGACATATAACAAATTTCTCTCTCTTAAAATAAACTAGGATGTTTACAAGTAGTACATATAATTGCATGCTCACGTGCAATATGAATGTGAAGTGCATTATAATAAAACCGATATTATCTATATGCATTTATAGCCCACGAGTCATAGCTATATATACATAGTTCTCTTTTTTTGAGGAATGGAATTTAGGATAACTTGGGCACCTAAACATACCGCAACACCTTAGTAAAAAAAATTCTCCTTTATTTATATATAGTTATTAGGCATTTAATTAGTTCATCAATGTATACAGGGTTCTCTAGCGAAGCTACTTCATATTGATCAATACCCTAGCTAGCTGGCTAACAGGACTAGTATGCATGGCAACTAGTACTAGTGTTTTTATTCATGTTCAGGGAGAAGAAACAGTCTAGCAACTAATTAGTCTTATAATATTTCTACGTATGCACTTGATCTGTATTTAATGTTTATTCACATTCTTTATAAACAAGATTTCTACACACACACACACACACACACACTTATTTATTATTGCTATAATTGCTTAATTAATATATTTTAAACATCATGTGCTGATATATGTTGTGTCACTTGTGTGTGTGTGTGTGTGGGGCAACAGGCAACATACATGAGGCATCAAGTGATAGAAATTAAGATATATGTATTATTGCATATAATAGCTTAACTAATATATAAGTGAGGTGCCTTCGATAGTGAACTTAAAATTTCGTATATACAATACTTACAGGTAAGCAAGCGTACATGAAGTATGAAGTGAGCAATTGATTGTTAATGCTCTCTATAAACAGTATTGGATTTGTCCTCTTGCTATGCATCTGTGCATGGTGAATTGTGATTCAATTCAATGTATTTTGTGAAAGCCTCCCCCGAACTATCCTACATATATATCATCGTTAATTTTGTTATTATTTTTAAGTGAAAGTGTGTCTACATATATATTTATCAAATGATATTGTAATGATTCAAAATAAACAAACATATGATTGATGCAATATGCATATAGCTACCAAATTAACCTTTCATGTCAGAGTTTGTCTCTATTATCCCAAAAAAAAAAAAAAAAAAAAAAAATGAGAGTTTGTCTACCAAGGAATATACCATATGTTTATCGAGCTATATATCAACATTGTACTTCGATTGTAGACCATTTTGTTTTTTTATAACCACTAAATTATTATTATTTTTTTTTCTATAGGTGGTAGTGTGATTTGGACATAATATTTAAATTTTGAGCTCTTAAAAAAACTTAAATTATTAGTAAGTGAGTTATGCATATCAATTTATATATAAAAATAGGACCACAACCCTACCAAATTCAGAAAGGATCTATAAAAAAATAAATAAATAAATAAATAAAGGTGAAAAAACAGTTGGACTTCGAATAAGACATATGCTAGCAAGTTTGGATGCTCTTAGCCCAAGCCCATATAAGCTATGGCATCTTCAAAAGCCCATGTAGGATAAAGACATTATCGTCCCGTCAAGCCGACACTGCCAAGCCAGCACAATATTGGATGAATTGGCTAGGCCTAGAATTGCACATGGTCCTTTTTAGAACTTCCCACCTATATATATTTATTTGTTTAAGGTCACCTAGCCCCCCAACCCAAAGGTCAAAAACGAATGCAATTTGAAGTTTTCATCATTATATTAATCTTCCTTGCTCTGGAAATGAAGGTAATTAATAACACAAACAAATTATAAATACATCTGGTGTTTAAACAGGTTCGGTGTGTTTTGTAATCTGTACTAATTCAAAATTCAAATTTGGTATGCCTATGAGTATAGGGTGAGCCATGAGCGAGGGAGAGGTGTTTTTGGCCATATAATCTGACCCAACAAAAATATATATATATATATATATATATACTCGTGTATCTGAACTACCAGTCTTTCCACTACAATTATACACACCGTGTGATTGGTAGATGGTTGACTGCTACTTCAACGTTTCTTCTTTTGACTTTTGACCCTTTTCATATACAATATCAATATTTACTCTTAAATTTAACTGGGTGGATTTTTTCATGTCGTATTACATATTTTTTTGGTCTTCTATTGTTTTCCTGGGATTGGGTGGGGCTCCAATAAATATAAGTAATGCTATAAACATTTTCATGGTGGGTCTACCAAACCAACCAAGCTTGGGGATTTTCCCTTCCCTTTCCTTTCCTTCCTATATATATATACATTTTTTTTTTCTTTTTGGTGAATTTTCCTTTCCTTCCTTCCTGATGGCCTCGATGTTTTGAGCACTAATGCCGAATTTTTTTGCATTCATAATTTTTACCACCAACTAATAAGGAAGATAAAAATAAATAAATAGATTAAAAAAATTTTATTAACAGGTCTAGTTGGTTCTTTCTTTATGCTTCTGCTTTGCATTTGGGGCCTCGGTCTCAGTCTCAATATATATATATATATATACATCCTAACCTTTATGTGTATCTATGCATAGGATCCTAAAATTTTGCCTAAATGTTAATCAAAAAACACCATGAAACATATATGAGAGCAGAGAAGCGTATCAAAAAAATGTTTAGCTTTGGTTGACACATAAATTATCAGGCCAAACTAATAAGTGCTTTTATTTTTCAATTTGCATTAAAAAAGAAAAAAAAAAGAACATTGTTCGAGGAATCATCAATTGCATTTTACCAGTACATGAAAGACGAAAACAGAGATTAAAAGATACAAACTAGCAGAAGAGAAGGTACAAAAGAAGAAATAGAAGGAAGTAGTTTTAAAGAGCAGAAAGAGATAATGACTCACCCGTGAAAACTTGAAGCATTTTGAGAAGCTTTGAGAGCCCTTTTTTTTTTTTTTTTTTTTTTAAGCAAAATGCGTTGCCACATGATTAACAAAATGATGCAATGAAATGATACGGGGTGGGTCATGCAAAACTTGAAAACCTTTTTCAAAGTAAAAAGGTTAAGAAAAGGGATAGAGATGTATATATGCAGAGAGAGAGAGAGAGAGAGAGAGAGAGTTTGTTTGAGGTTTGTAGAGAAAGTATAATATATTCCCATTGCAGTGCAGTGCAGTGCAGGCTTATAAAGGGGGGGCATTGCGATGTGGGCAATGTGAACGTGTGTGTTTTGTATAGAGAATACAGAGCAGGCAAATGAGGAACTCAAAATGGGGGGCTTATAGTTGGAGGGTTTGTTTGGGATTTGACCGGTAGATTTTGTATGATATTTATATGTAAGTGGGAATTACCGGCTAAGACTGCACAACAAGTCTCTGCGGAGAGAGAGAGAGAGAGAGATATGACCGACCAAACGTTCTAAACCAGCCGGACTCCGGGTCATATATCTATATTGTTGGGCAGACCAACCTTTCTAAATCTATTTTAATTCTCTACTTCCTAAAAAACTTTGTCTTTCCTAAAACTTCAACTGCCCATCAACTAGAGGATAAATCTGTAATTTTATAAACTGTGGTAGTTAATGTGTCTTCGGCTCCCATTGGCTGCTGCCCATCATTCATATGCGTCCAGTATGTTTGTGACCCCACCCATCAACTTTGTCAATGTCCTCTGGGATCAAATGGGCCGTCACTACGGCGGATTTCTAAACCAACTATGGTTTAAGGTCCATATTCCTATATAATCGGTTACTAGGAATTAGAACTACCTTCTTCAAAATACTCTGCCGTTAAGTATGTTTGTGTCTGTGTATATATTTAAAAGGCAGAGGCAATATTCACCCAAAAAATAAAATAAAAAATAGTTAAGGCAGAGACAATGGGGCTAATTTTGCTCCAACTAGCATTAACTCACAGTCAAATTGCTCTCAAAAAGTCAATATTTAGTGAAAGGGGATGTAACCTACCATTCTAAAAGCTTTTAACATCAAAACCCAATTCTTCTATTCCCTTGCAAGTCTAAAGGGTGAAGTCTTTCTGATGAAATATCCATTAGTATTATAGTACTCTGCACTGCATTGGTATAGATTTTCCACTTTCTGATGAGTGGCTTGTTATTCTCATACCCATCTTTCAATGGCTTAATTAGTAGGCCATGGTACACCTACAAATTAGTATTCATGCAAATGTAGCTTCTTTATTTATTTATTTTTATTTTTATTTTTATTTTTTTAATCGCTGAAAATATAAAAAAGACATATAACGTAACAAAATGAAAGCTAATAATTGTGATGGCATTTCATATATTTACCAATTAATTTCCAAGTCACCAGTAAATATTCTCTCTGTGGCTCTCGCTTTTCTGGTTATATCATACATATGAAAAGAAAAAGATCGGATTTTGATGCGTATTTCGAACCAAGTAAAATTTTTGTACAGTTTATAGTAAAATATTTACGATTGCAGGTGATGATGGTTCTGATCGGAAACCTATATACACAACTGCAAGAGTGTGTGCGTGTGTGCGCGCGCGCGCCCAGTACGGGTGATTGATATCATATAAATGGAACAAGTCAGAGGAGAGATGATCATCTGCGCGTTCGTTTTCTGGGTCAGTTTCAAAAGAATCTACTTGAAGAATTGCAGCCACTGAATTTTGCTTTTCAATAAATTAGATAAAAAGAAAATTTAGCAGATATTTGATAGAAATCGGTTTGGACGTACGTTGAATACTTTTATAGACCCTTTGTAACAAAGAATAATTATAATAATAAATAAATAATAATACGAATATAAAAGTAAGATCGAAATTGCATGTTGGCAAGGGGCAACGCAACGTGGAGGAATGGTAAACATGAAATTATAGGGCATACACTACAGCCACTGGAAATCGAACATGTGAGCTGGTTCTTTGATTAAGCTTTGTGCTGCTTCTTTGAAACCCGTACGTTCTTTCGGAGCATCAAAGCTAGGCGTTGGCATCCATGGCAATCACAAATTCTGCAACACTGCCCTTTTCAAGATTGGATTATCCGTTCCTGTCATCTCAAAGAACCAACAAGATTGTTCCTCTACCAGTACCACTCGTTTTCAGCAACAACCATCCCCACCATCAAATTTCGTTATCTCGTAAGAGAATTTGTGAAATTTCTGGATTGAAGTCTGGTGGGTTTGTTTCATTTTCTGGTTTGAGCGATCAAATTGAGGAGGAGAGCCTCACCAGTAACCGAACCTCTTCCAACGACAAACACTCGGACCTCCAAGTTCACACCAGGTAATTAATTTGCCTTTGTTACTGTGTGAATCCTTGGATTTTTGTTTCTAAGATTCTCTTTCACTTGCAGAAAATTTGTCTCTTTTACATATCTGTTTTGTGGTGCTCAAGCACATTGAAACAACAAACTTCACCTGTGAAATTGTCATACATTTTTCTGATTTTCTGTTAGTTGGCAACGTTTTGGCACATTTTCTTTCCTACCCAGCTTAAAATTTTTGTCCTTTGATATAAATTCACCAAAATGAATAGAGTTCTGTACAGAAGAAAGTGTCAGGTAATGATTACTCAAATATTTCAGGTCATGATTACTCAAATATTTATTTTTACTTTTTGGTTTTTCAATCAGAATGATATACAAATGATGACTGATAAATGGAGGTGAGAGACACACACACAAAAAAAAAAAAAAAAAAAAAAAAAAAAGAGTAGAACTGATTGGACCGGCTACTTCAACATTAGCATCCGTGGTTCAAAGAGCTTTAATAGTATTGTAAATGAGAATGAAATGTAACAATTAGAAACCATTGAGAATCGTTTTCTCTAGCGCTCAAAATGAGTCAATATAACAAACAAGTTAAGCCTTGCACTTATCTCATGTTTCATGCTACTATGCTGTTAACTCTGTAAAAATGTTTAGAGTAGAATAGAGTAATTGACGTTGCTAATGATAGCCTTTCTTGATTTTGAAGCATCATGTTTTTTATTTTCTTGTATGTAGTATGTGGAACTGGAGGGGCTATTCCATTCGCTACCAGCATTCTGGAAACAGTGGTCCCGCATTAATATTAATTCATGGTTTTGGAGCAAACAGGTCTACATCATTCACATTTTGCTTCCCATTAGCAGAGAAATAATTCATATAGGTATTAATATATGCACAACATTGCTCAAAGACAACCTAATTTACAACATATATTTTAGTACATGGACATTCCATGTCTTCCCCCCAATGTTTTGTTGCAATCCAGAAGATAGGGCATTATCTTTTTAGTGTTTGTATCAAACATTATTTCATTTTTCAGTTTCTTTTTTTGGCTATAAGATATATATATATATATATATATAATATACACACACACACACACACACATACAACATATATGTTCATTTCCTATAGTTGCTTGTTTAACGTCCCATGTGGTATTTTCAGGCTTCAAAGTATATTAATTGTTGTGAAAGTTTTACTGTATGTTTCAATTATCTCTTTCATTCAATTGCTTAACTACTTGTGAAATGGTTGTTATTCTTACAGTGACCACTGGAGGAAAAATATTCCAGTTCTTGCAAAATCACATAGAGTATACTCTATTGATCTTATTGGTTATGGATACTCAGACAAACCAAATCCTCGCCAATTTGGGGATGGCTTATTTTATACATTTGAGACATGGGCCAGCCAGCTAAATGACTTTTGTAATGATGTGGTTAAGGATGATGCATTTTTCATTTGCAACTCAATTGGAGGTTTTTATCTTTCTGTTATTTTGGTTTATTTGATCTTCATCATATATATGCTATGCTGCAAATTGCCTTAGGTAAGTTGGTAAGTTGCCATGTCAACATGTTCCGTTGTCATTTTCTCTGAATTGAAACATGCTGACAAACCAGTAATATGCCCATCATGCCCAAATTGTTGTTTAATATATAAACCAACTGAATTGAGGCATATGACAATGTTTAAAGTACAAAACTAATTTGGTAACCTACTGGCAGTACTCTTGAAGACTTTATACTGCTGTGTGTTTTTCCTTTATTTTTATTTCACATAAGTTACAGATATAGCTTATACCCTATTCCATTCTGGTCAACATTGATTACTTTAGGAGAGAAAGATATTCAGAAGTGATTCACGATATATTTTCTTGATTTTACGACTTACAGAATATTATGGCCTTCTTGTAGGACTTGTTGGTCTTCAGGCAGCGGTTATGGAGCCAAAGATCTGTAAGGGCATTATGCTTCTAAATATCTCCCTACGTATGCTTCATATTAAAAAGCAGCCATGGTATGGAAGACCTTTGATCAAATCATTTCAGAGTTTGCTGAGGTAAATTGGAAACTTTAGTTTGTTTCTAGTAGATTTTAAATTAGGAAATGGCAGATTCACATTCAAAATACGTAGCCATGTCATTGCCACAGAAATACTGCTATTGGCCAATATTTCTTCAAGAGTGTTGCGACACCAGAATCTGTGAGAAGTATCCTCTGCCAGGTAGTTCACAATATCAGCATTAATGTTCTTATTCTCCTTGATGTCAGCTCTTAGAGGCAAAAAGTTGAAAAGGGGGGTAAAAAGCGTTGGTTAGATAACAACCAAACAGATCCTTCGTAGTTTCTTAACAACAATTTACAGGAGACTTTCTGGATGTTGCCTGATCTATCCTTTGTGTATGTGGTTTCACTATCGTCCTGCAAGCATTATACGAGTTTTGCACAAATTTCACAACCTTTCTAGATGATCCCTGATAATGATTTAGTTTCCTTATCCTTTAGAAGTGGTTCCTGATTTTAATCCTAAAGGTATCCATTATGGTTGATTGATTCTAATGAATTGCATTTCAGTGTTACCATGATACTTCCCAAGTGACAGAAGAACTAGTTGAAAAGATCCTTCTTCCAGGACTTGAGCCTGGTGCTGCAGATGTTTTTCTGGAGTTCATTTGTTACTCAGATGGCCCACTTCCTGAGGAACTACTGCCTCAGGTGAAGGTTAGTATTGTAAACTGAAATGCGGGGTATGCTAACTAGCATTTGTGCGCTATACTCTCAATGATATGTAAATGTTCTGCCTTTTTCCCTTTTTTTTTATTTATTTATTTTTTTTTTGTTTTTTGGGTCCAACTTCTCTTTGCAGTGTCCTGTTTTGATAGCATGGGGTGACAAGGATCCATGGGAACCCATTGAACTTGGAAGAGCCTACAAAAATTTTGATTCTGTGGAAGACTTCGTTGTGCTGCCTAATGTTGGCCACTGCCCTCAGGTCTCTTTCTCACAAATAAAACACGGAATCAGAATTATATTTGGTTGGTTTGTTTAGACAAGGAGCTTTTAATTGGCTTTTGAGAAGAAATGGTATACTTTAAAGCGAAAAGCTTATGTCTTGAAAGGCTTAGAAGGCCATTGTGCATATAACAAAATTATTACATATTTCAATGATTGCAACAAATTTGTTGAATTTAAGCCATTCAGTAGTCGAACTTCCTTGAATTTAAATATGAAACCTTATATTGATAAATTTTATTACACGTCTGACTTGTGTCTTGTTGTTGTTGTTGTATGAAGGATGAAGCACCTAATCTTGTGAACCCGCTTGTGGAGTCATTTGTAGCACGCCATGCTGTGCCTTCAGCCGAAGTTACCATAGCTTCTTCATCATAGCATCAGTTTCTTGGACAATTAGATCATCCATACCTCATTTTTTGTTTAGCTAGGATATTATTCCTTGGGACCTGGATTTACACAATTCTGTAAATTACTTAGATCATCAAAAAACCTCATCATTTAATGATAATAATAATATGATGTGATCAGAGTTCATACTGGTCGGTTTGGAGTTTAGCCTCACTTCTTGTGGAAAATGGATGACACTACCACTGATAATAATTAGTCAGTTAAACTGGGCCAAGTAATGCATAATGATGGTATGGGTACACAGTTCTATAATTGTCATTTAGCACTCTCAATCAAACAAGAAGAAAACGGTGCCTGTTCTCTCTCCTAACCAAAACCCCTATATATATATTTTTTTGCTGAAAACCCATATATATATATATATATATACACACTAATTGATTGCGCATTCATGAGTCCTGCAATGGATGTAAGCTGTTGAGGGGTCAAGCTTGATCAATATGTTGCTGCCATTTGGAGTTCAGTACTGTCTTGCTCCAATCAGAGTATGAGTTTGTGTTGGGCAGTGGTTGAGACTTGAGACAGCCATGAGCAAATTGTGGCAATTAATGTTATTCAAATGAAAACCATTTGCTAGTACATGCCTGACTACTAATTGACATGTCCAATCCATTTTACTACATCCATCTAATTATTAATACTCCCATCTTTCCAGATGCCTTTTGGTGGTGAGAAATGATATAGCTACTCATAAGTAACTCAAAATCTTGTGACAAAACGTGTAAATTTTGAACAAACGCTTCCACGTACCACTGCCCAATAAAGAAAAATTAATCAGACTTGTGAACAGTAATTTTATAAATCATTAATCAATAGTTTTCGAAAAAAACAAAAGAAAAAAAAAAAACAAATTGGTACTTAAGGAGGATTTATTTGCTTACTTGATCATTACTCGTTTTCCATATTGACTTCTAGCTTTCCAACGTGATGTGAGCATACCTACAAAACTTTTAAAGATGTAGATTTTAAAAGATAAAGCAAGTCACAGACAGCTTTGATTTAATTAAAATTAAATATAAACAATAATATAATATATACATAACATGGACAACTAATTAGATATGGCTTTACCGACATGTTTATTTGTCTTGTTAATTTTGTCTTTTAACATCTACCAAGAGCAAGACAAGTCACAAGTAAATTGTATAATTATTTAAAGCCTAATTAACTAGTTAATTTTTTTAATTTTTAAACTTTGTGTTAGTTAATTTGGAATGCAGAACAAATTATAAATTAAGAATTCAACATAAATCGTTTTAATTAAAGGATCTAATGTGTAATATAAACAAATTACATGATATTGAAATACAATTTACCCTTTTTTTTCTTCTTTTTGGCTAAAAGTCCCCAGGGCTTAATTTAGTTTTCCAAGCACACCAGCATTTCTTCTCCCTTTTTCCTCCCTGAAGAACACAATGATCCAATTCCCAGAGAAAAAATATTAGAAAAGCAGATAAAGGACAAAATTTCTGGTTTGCCAGTAGTCCGGCTTCAGCAGACTCAGGCTAAACTCATCCCATCTATTCATTCACATAAGAGTTTAAGAAAAGCAGTAGATCTGGACACTAAACCATACATATGTAGGTGTGGTACGTTTCTGTATGCAGATTGGATTTTTTTTTATTTTTTTTTTCATTTGTTTTTAATTGGTAGAGTTTTTTTTATTGCAAGTATAAGTTAATTGTCAAAAATGATTATTCAAGTCAAACAAGCAACAACATAATTAATAAAGTATGTAATCTCTTTTGTTGATTAATGGATGGTGGACACCATATGGAGACCCCACATCATCATCATCCCAATGCACGCTTCAACCCGGCCCATTTTAACACTACCGAAAAACAATATTTTTAAAAAAATAAAAAAATAAAAAAAATCCCAATTTAATACCATGCATGATGCATGCCTAGCTATCATAATAATTGCATCATAGGTGATGAATATTATCATAAAAAGCTAAAAAGTGCTTATAATTAGTTTAGAGGCTTTGTTACATTTAGATGGTGATCATATATAGATATGTATGATATAATATCAGAAGCCAGAGCCAGGCACCTATAATTTTTTCCCTAAACAACTTCAATATGTATTTGTCAAAATATGATCGGCTCAATGCTGTTCATTGACCAAACAAACCTTTAAAAAGTTGCCCGGCCGAGGATGTTGTTGGTAAGCCTCTTTGATTAATTTCCATGCTAAATTCCCCTCCGCAGCTCCCACTAAAAAAAACACGTTATTTTTTTTGGACAAAAGCTTTAATTAACTTTTTTAAAAAGTATATCTTAATGACACTTCAGGTTCTTGATAGTTGATGCGACGCCAAAGGCCATATTCACCAATTTCTGAACTAGCTAGCTAGCAAATTTCTACTTTTCTTCCTCCTCGTTTATATATATATGTATATGTGTGTGACATTGAATATCTTCTAATAATTAGGAAACAAAAACCTTAGGCTAATAAAAACAAATTAGCGCCATATAATCAATTTGACATGCATGTATCCGTTGGACATTCAAATTGCCATTTGCTAAACAAAGACTTCTTGTTAGATGTAATAATTTATGTGACATATAATTTGGTATGAATGCATCATATATTAATTTTAGTTTAACATACTTTTGTAAATTATTAATTTATGGATGTCAATAGGTGGTCGGGATTAATATTATATGGTATGAGAAAGTGTTATATAAAACAGTTATTTTACCACACTACATCTATTGTGGTATCAAGAATTTTTTTTTTTTTTTTTTCATGTGTTTATAGCGAAGTACAAAAATATTTTAGTTTTCCAAATTAAAAAAAATAAAAAGTCACTTAAATGAAAAAGGAAAACACGTTGAGGTTGAAGGCCGAGAAGCTGCAGATCTCGCAGTGACTTCTTCACGGCAGCAACTGGCTATGATTTGGTTTGTCAGCTGTGGCACAACTTATGATTATGGGTCTTTCGGCGGTGGCAAGGCTAGGCTTCTTCCCAACGGCTGTGCTAGTTGAGTTTTCTTGGCGGTTAGAATGGTTCCTGTCTACAATGAGGATTTTTTTTTGTTTTTTTTTTTCCAGCCACTTAGCAACTCAAATCTTAAAAAAAAAAAAAAAAAAGAAGGAGAAGTCTAGATCTAAATCCAGAAAATTTGAAATAAATTATTTCTAAATTCATAAATATATATACATATATATAATGTTTTAACATGTGTAGTTTTGTACTTAACCGTAAATAAGGCAAAAAAATGAATAAAGCTAAACACCACAGTAGATGTGCTTGCTGAGGTGAAATAAATGTTTCATAAAATACTTTCTTATGTCCGGATTTGATGCATCATCGTCAACTAAAAATTCGCCAACTTAAGAGATGACAAAACTGATATAATATAAAGGGAGAATAAAAGGTCTGTCCTAGCTAATATTGGATGGCTGAGATTTCCCAAAAGGATATCATACTTTAGCATTTATATGTACATATGTATGTGTGTGTATATATATATATATATATATATATGACTAAAGGGATAAAACAAAATAATAATAGTGAAGAAAGGAAAATCCTTGGTTTAGCATTAAAACTTATTTTTCAGCCACTCAAATTAATGGGAGCGACAAGGGGACACTATATATGACAGCACCTAAAGATGTGAAATATATATATATATATATATATATATTTTATTTTATTCATCCATTTTATTCTAAATGGAGGAATTAATCTTTCCACGCAACGAAAGTTTTCTTTTTTTCACATAAATAACATATAATTCATGTCAAAAAAAAAAAGAAGAAGCTAACTTTCTGCTTAGAAAGATTGCCGCCATCTAAGATAACATGTCCAACCTCGTGAATAGGATTATATATATATCTATATATACATATATGATTGTGTTTGTGGAACGAGAGATGGATCGAGCTCCCTTTTTTTTCTATGTGATACGAAACCAACCACGCGAAACACAAGATCACCTAATCAGACTTCCAAATCTGAGAGCCGGCTAGGATGGATGAATATTCATCTGCTTCCATATATATATATATATATATATTTGGACAAGCAGGTAAAAAGCGTGTCTTATAATTGGTGCACCCACCAAAGGAAATCTGATAAATATATAATACAAGCATATTGGAAAAGAAAGGGAAGAAGAATCTCCTTTGACTCTTTAAAAACATATTATTTTCCATATGCTTGGGCCATGGACATCACAGTACCTCTCACGTGCCATATTCCTGCGCATATATATATATATATATATGCAAGTCCTACGACAGAGAACTAATATACTTGATTAATAAACAAACATTATTATGCTTTTATAATATATTATATTATATTATAAAATGTACATGTAGAGATAGCTAGAGAGAGACTTGCGTGTGAAGACTTAATTGGTTCTACAGCTATTAATTAATTCTTAAATATTTGTGTTGGAGCCTTCAGCCTTAGAGGTGTAGTGTGAAGAAATAATGGGCAAGTTTAGAACGGTGTGTGTCTTCTGTGGCAGTAATTCAGGGCACAGAAAAATATTCAGTGATGCAGCTCTTGATCTTGGAAGAGAATTGGTATTGGTGTTTATATATCTATATACTCGTCCTCTCTTCTCTCTTTCTTTCTATTATGTGTGTATATATATATATATATTATATATAAACACATATTTTTTGTGGGTTTTTGTTGATGCAGGTAGCGAGGAAGATGGATTTGGTTTATGGAGGAGGGAGTGGAGGACTGATGGGGTTAGTTTCACAAACTGTTCATGATGGTGGATGTCATGTTCTTGGGTAAGAGAAAAACCAAGTCAATAATAAACATTAATTATATTATATTATCAAAGGCTGCCTCTTTTGGAGTTTATTTAACAATTTTTTTACATATATATATATATTCCAAATATTGCTGTAATACCAAATGAAGTTCATTGATTTTCTTTCTTTTTTTTTTTCTTTTTTTTTTTTTTTAATTTGTTTGTGTTAAGAGTTATTCCAAAAGCGCTTATTCCACTTGAGGTATGAAATCTCTGGTCTCTCTATATATGTATGTCCTTAATTGATTAACTAGTAGCTAATGAAGGAATTAATTAATTATAAGTTGATTGCCAAGTGCTGCAGATATCGGGAAGCTCAGTGGGAGAAGTTATAATTGTATCGGATATGCATGAAAGAAAAGCTGAGATGGCTCGTCGAGCTGATGCTTTTATTGCACTGCCTGGTATAGATATATATATATATATATATGTTTTCCCAATTAACCAAAATACTAACTTCATCATATATAACAAAAACTATAAGTACTTAAACATTTGAAATTCTTGGTTTTTCTTTTGGGGTTTTTAAGGAGGATATGGAACCATGGAGGAGCTGCTTGAGATGATAACTTGGTCACAGCTGGGAATCCATAACAAACCTGTAAGTTCAAATAACTGTTTCAAACTATATATATATATATATATATATTTATAGAAAGTTATATGTAAATGACCCCAGTAAATTGTCATTACTGGCGAGGGAGGGGAGGGGGGCATGTCTAATTTTAAAGGGAGGAGTTATGTTTTGAACCAATGATCTTATGGGTTTAATGAGCATATTAACTACACCAACCTCAATTGATAGCAAATCAAGAGATGATATGGAAAATTATGATGATTTTTCATCAAAATAATATATCTATTATATGATAACCTTTAACATTTGTTATGCTATTTAATAAAATTAAGAATTTCTTGACTAGAAAATTCTTGCATATATATATATATATATATATATATATAAGTAGATAAATTTCTTTGCTTTCATTCAATTAGGAAGTTTGTTCTCTATAATATTTTCACCAAAACTACTTATTTCTCACTTTCCCAATCAGATTGTATTATACATAACTTAGCCAGAGGTTTAGTAAGTTGGCTGTTAGAAGTCCTCCCTAAGATGATTAATCTACAAGTAGAAGTCAATATTTTGATTTCTAGTATTTCTCTTATTTATCATTAGTTACTCATTCATCATTAAAGTGCTTTTCTTTTTCATTGTCAAATTGACGTTTGATAAAGACCAACACTATTCCTTATATACACACACACATATATATATACATATATATTATCTACACAATCCCATTCTTCTTTACAATGAAGTTCAGAATATGCTAGGTGACTATGTTCTATTTTAAAATTAAAATTAATGTTCCATATCATATTGTGGGAGACTATATCACCCTGTATATTATGGGCTCCATTGCCCAATAAAATATAAGAAGACAAAAAAATTTAAAGGAAAAGTGCAAGTTTCTTCATTTCACACCGCATATTAATGACTCGTTATCAATGATTCATTGCCGTTGCAAGGCAAATAGAAGGCTTACTAAATTAGCATGAATGATCCAAGTCTTTTTCTTTAGATGAAGAAGCTTTTTTTTTAAATGTTAACTTTGTTTTACTTTATTATTATTATTATTATTATTTTTATGTTAACTTTATTTTACTTTATTTATTTATTTTTTATATTGGGATGTGAATTCAAGCTCTAGAACCTTTTATCTTTGCCACTTTGTCTTTAAAGGGAAAACTTTATTTTACTTGTAAAAAAAGGTTAAAAAAGATGCGTGGAACCATTCAATCTCTAATCGCTTTAATGAATTAGCAGATTGATTTCTTAATCAAACCATCAAAATCGGGGACCGAGTCATATGGTGTATGCGGTTATGAGTCAGTTCTGGCCCTTCAAATTGACAGCCGCCCAAATTATTATAGTGACGGCCATGATTAAGACTTAACACCCATTTGAGGGCTCATAATATTTCTCTCTTCTTCAGCGAAAAAAAAAATAAAACATATATATATATATATATAGATAGATATAGATATAGATATATTTCTCTCCTCTTTTAAATCTTATTTTTAGCGTGTTTGGTGTCACAACAATCTAGTAGCCGCCGGTAAAGTCGAAATGAGACTTTTTGAATCTTTTACATAGAAAGTGTGGCTCATATTCTCCTTTTGTACTTTTACCCCTAGAAATTTGAACATTATAGATTGATGGAAGATAATGATAAGGTGAAAAGTGAAATCCTGCTTCTTCTTTTCTTCTCATTAAATGATTGAATTGTTTCAATTGAACTTTTAAATCACCTGTTCAAATCAAAAGTATGAAAATAAAATTGATTGAACTTTTAACTTTTTCTTTCTAAAACAAAATGGATTCTTTAACACATGCAGATTGCTGATAAGTTTGAGACATGGCAAAGGCAATCCATGAAAATGCTCTAAAGAAAGTCTCAAAAATATAATGATCTTACTTAAAGCTAAAAACAAAGCTAGAGCTACAATCAAATTAAGCAGTACATATTAATGGTTTCACCAACAGGTGGGCCTGTTAAATGTTGATGGCTATTATGATTGCTTACTTGGTGTATTCGACAAAGGAGTTGAAGAAGGATTTATTGATCCATCTGCCAGAAGCATTGTCATTCCTGCAACAACTGCTGCAGAGCTGATACAGAGGATGGAGGTGCACTTCAACTTTCCTTTGCATTAATGCCATTCCACGTTGCTTTAAATATTTTGAATTTTTTTAAGAGGACCAGAGAAAAATGGAAAAAAAATCCATGTGTTTCTTTTTTATTGTTATATTAAATATGCTGCTAAAACTAAAAGCACTTTCGTGTGTATCTGTAGGAATACATACCTCTGCACGATCAAGTGGCACCAAGTCAAAGCTGGAACCATGAACAGAACCACAATAGAAACTTCTAGTTGCTAATCCCTTTTACATTTTTTTTATCTTCCAAGAAGATACGGGCGTTGCATCTACCTGTAACTTTTTGAAAGATTGCTTCATGCAAAATTGTTTACACATAATTTTTTGTTTAGAGCTGAAACGGGAATGCAGGCTTACTTGTCAATGCAAGCCTAAATTTGCTTTTGAAGACTGATTTCACAAACTTAACTTTTACGAGTTAAAAGGAAGGTTGAATTTTTACATCACACTATTTTTCAATCTTCAGTTTAAGGATTCCATTTGCATTATCTATAAACTACCCAAGAACCTATACAAAACGAAGCTTAGCAGTTTATGGTTATTTTCAGGAAGCAACATTGTACTGAAGTGAGAGCCTACTCTGCTATCTGGGTTATAGCCTAAGAGGAAAATGTAACAATTTTTTCACTTTCACTAAATGAGTCAGAAATTTTTAAATGCGATCCATGAGCTGGATCACGCAACATAGATTCCTAGGATTCCAAGGAAATGTGAATCTCTTATATCAATGAAGTAAGCCATTAAAATCATTTTCAATTATTATTCTGCTTATCTTCATGTGTTAGACAAAATGGGAGAAGGAAAATGAGAATACTTCATTAAATTGCACAACATAGGCAACAACTCGGAGGAGGAAAAACGGTGCCACAGGCCAAAACAAGTTGTAATTTATAGTACAAATACAAGCTTCTTGTGATCAACAGGTATTGCCAATCGTACTAAACCAACAAGACAAGAAAATACAATCGAAGCCTGAAGTGAACCCAATAGTATCATTTCAGAAACTGAATCAAAATATAATAAAAAGCAACAAATGGTATCATTGGCAACCTGATCAGCAAGTATTGATTCCATCCTTGCAATCTTTTGTCAAATCATAAAACGTTTCCACTCGTTTCTTTGCCCTGTAAAGGACCTCTGTATCCACCGCCACTCTCATGTATCCATCAAACTCAACAGGTCGACCATCGTTCAAGAGCTTAGTCTCATTGTACCACTCACTTGTACTTCCCCACAGTTCCTTGTAATCATCAAGCAAATGAACCTTGTACTGAGACCTTAGTTTATCAAAGTAATTATAGAAAGGTTCATTGGTGGCTATATACAAATTCCTCCATGGCTGAACCATCCCTTTAAGCTTCTCAAGAAGCATTTCAGGGGAAGTATCATAATCTAAATGCGGCCACAGCTCCTTATTCTGGGCCTTCTCTCCTCGAACCACATGAGCAGCATCGAAATCCCAGTCCATTCTGCCACTGATCTCAGTAACAATATTCATCAACCTCTTGGATTTCCACAGAGCATGCCAAGGTCTTTGAATGTACTTGGCAGCTTGTCCTTCACAGACCCTGTACCAGTAATTCTCAGGCTCAGGGGCATCAAACTGCCTCCAAATGATGGCATTCCTATCCTTCTTAAGCTGCATGGGGGTGGTCTTATAGCTCACAACCTTCCTAACCGGAAGTTTCCTCTTATGCCCGCGATCCCATTTCTTCCAATCTCTTAAGAATTCACCCTCCTCAACAATGGAGGCAACCTCCTTAAGATGCTCAAAATCGAAATAGTATCGGAAATCTTTCCCCTCCTCATCTTTATTGCTAGGATTATAAGTTGCAGAGAGACACACACTAAAATCCATAACAAAAGTCCTATTCAAATACATGGCCTCACCCAAACCACACAAGAAACTCCACATATAATGATTCATTCCTTTACAATAATCACCACCACGAGAATAGTACAAGTACCTTCCTTTCCTGAAGTTCATCTCCGATCCCAAGCTTGGGATGGTGTCATTTATCTCCTCGTCCCGAATCGGCGGCGAAACTTTCACGCCCTTTGTGGCATTACCAACCCTGGTTCTTGAGCGACGGGCATTGATACCCGAATGCCACCCGCTTGCGTGGACCACTTTGTACCCGCAATTATCGTCGAATCCAAACTTGAACCTCCTAAAATCCCTGTATTTTCTCCAAGAATTCTCCTTTTTGTTTCGAAACCTCCAGGACACATCACACTCGTTGGGTTTGGATCCGTTTACCGGAGTCTGGTACTCCAGGAACGCAATGGACTTGAACACCTTCGAATTGAACTTCTTGATTGCCACCAGAGCTAGAGGGTCCGAACAGTTCACTCTTTCCAACAAGTCGCAACTCAATTTCGGGCTTGTCGAATTGGTACTGATAATTACAGCGTCGGATTTCTCGATCACCACATCGTCGTCGGAGACGGGATTAGACGAAGAAGCCGGCGCAATGGCCGGTGCGGCCGCTGCCGATAAGGTGGCGTTGTCAACGGGGAGAAGAAAATCCTCGCCGGTTTTGAGGATTGAGTTGTCATTTTTGAAGGTGGCGTTCTCGCGTTGCGTGAAGATCTTGGTCATGGCCGGAGATGCTGAATCGAGCCATGGATCTGGAGGCTGGTAGGTGATGGCAATCACAGTAAATATGAGGACCGACAACACGAACACTGCGAAGCAGCGGTTGCTTATGAGGTTAACGAGGTTGTGCCCAATGGGCTCGGTGGTCGGATTCGATTCTTTCATGGGTTTTGTTTCCCAGAAAACCCAATACTCATAGTTTGAATCAAAATCAGATCTTGAAATCGATCGAGACAAAAAATTGGCGGGGTGTGTGGGGGAGAGAAAGTGATATATTGAAAAAAATGGAGAGAAGAGAATTGGAGTAAGTGGGGAATCAGAGAAGTTGAAGAAAATGTGACTTTGAAGTTTACTTACTTGGATTTCATGAAGAAGAAGAAGAAGAGGCTGAGACGGCTTTGGTTGGATTGTCTCTCTCAGCAAATTCCGCTTGCTCCCTCCTTACTCCACCGCCTCATCTACTGCCATCTCATTTTCACTCCTTCCCTTTTTTTTTTTTTGTTTTTTTAAAAATTATTTTATTTTATTTTATTTTTATGTTTTTGCTAAAAACTATTTTTCTATTATATTTATCAGGTAATTAAATTGCATTTATATTAAAAACCCCAAATTAACAAAATTTCAGATATACATTAAAAAAAAATTACAATTTTCTTTCTTCAAGTTGTAAAATGATATAATTTAAGCACTTTTCTAATTACACGTTATTTATGATAGAAATTTCTATATATTTTGCTATGCAGTTAGAGAAACGGAACTTGTTTCATTTGATATATAATAAAACGAAAAAGAGTAGAAAGAATTATTAATTTTTTTTTTAGTTAAGATTTGATTATTAACATGGTTTTTTAAGATAATTAAGAAAAAGAGGGGAAAGTAGATTTTGTCCCCAAAAAATAGATAAATAAAAGAAGACAGGAAAAAAAAAAAGGAAAAAGAAAAAGAAAAAGGAGAGACATAAGTAAAACTCAAGTAAGTGGCATTTTGTTTGTGATTATTAATACTGATTAGTTTAATCAATACAATCATGAGAAACCCACTAAAATAATCAAACACTTGTCTCATGTAAAATGGTTCCATTTTGTAAGGAATTTCATTAGTCATTCACAAGTATGTCTTATAACGGAAAAAAAAGGATGATCATAATTCATAAAACCAAATATTCATTCTATGTGTATATATGTTAGCTCACAGGAAACTGCCGAGGCTGTTGGGGCTGACAAATAGGTCAGTATCTTGCAAACATGTTTTTTCATCTTTCCATTTTCTAAATTTTTCATCTTTCCATTTTCTAAATCCTTTCCACTGAATATCTTTTTATAGTTGAAATTTTCCCCGGCAAATAAGGCTTGTTATATAAGAAGAGAAAATTCAGCAATAAAGAAATATCCACGTTTGTACAATTTGTATCAAAGGAGACCTGGCCTTGTCTTCTTCTTCTTCTTTTTTCCTTTTTTTTTTTTTTTTTTAATTAGTTTTATGTTTTGATAGGAAAGAAGCCCATCATCACACGATGCAAAGCAAAAAGTTGCAAATAAATTCAGCATTTAGCAAGCTATTTAAGCTCTCTCTTTACAAGCTTTCTCTTTATGCTTGTCTGATGTCTGTAATTTTTAAGCCTGCATTCTGTAATTTTACTGGATTCTACATAATTAATTTTGAAAGGACTCTTTCCCTTTTATAACTTTGTAAAAGTATTGGAATGAAAATCTTCTTAATATTGATTGATGATTTTTCAAACACCATAGATTTTTAAGAAGAGACATGGAAATATGAAATTTATTTATGGAAAATAATAAAGCTATGTGCAAGGCGGAAGCTTTAGTCATCATTGTTATCATGCATGCATGATGAATGAAATTATGGAAAGATGATGATGGCGTTCCTCGCCAAAAATAAATAAGTAAAAATACGTGTCAATTTGGATGCCACAAGAAGCAAATGGTCAAAATGTAAATCAGCAGCATTAACTA
This sequence comes from Ziziphus jujuba, assembly GCF_031755915.1. Lineage (NCBI taxonomy): Eukaryota > Viridiplantae > Streptophyta > Magnoliopsida > Rosales > Rhamnaceae > Ziziphus > Ziziphus jujuba. The sequence continues at coordinate 33,579,986 of NC_083382.1, read as the reverse complement.
ACTGACATCCTGAGCTTTCGAACCACACGCTTAACCTTGTATATTTGTATTATCGCCCTTTCACACATTCCAAACATATTATCCACTCCTCTCTATAATTTGCTCAAAACCCCCATTTGAAATCCCAGCCTTCAGTTTTTAACTAAGCCCCCAGTTGCGTACTTTCTCAGTATTATTCTTTTGAGTGTTGAATGTACACAGACTAGGGCTCTTCTCTTACTTTCTATCCTTCCTGTAGTCTTGTCTGTGTTCTGAAAACTGAAAATTTCCCAATAATGGAAGCTCTGAGAGCTTCACCTATTCATTCACTTCACAGTATTCCCACCAAAGTTGCCAAAACCCAATCCAAAGGACCCTTTTTCTTGAATTCTAGACCAATACCCAGTTGGTCTTTCTCATCAGCACATCAACGAAACGCTTCAAAATCCAAGCTTTTCACTGCAATGCCATCTTCTGTTTCAACAGAGCCTGCAGACCCACCTCAGGGAGAGCTTGAAACCCAAACCCAGAACGAGAAATTTGATTGGTATTCGCAGTGGTACCCGATTATGCCGGTTTGTGACCTGGACAAGAGGAAGCCACATGGAAAGAAGGTGATGGGAATTGATTTGGTGGTGTGGTGGGATAGGAATGAGAGTGCTTGGAAGGTGTTCGATGACACTTGCCCTCATAGGTTGGCCCCACTATCTGAAGGGAGGATTGATCAGTGGGGTAGGTTGCAGTGTGTGTACCATGGTTGGTGTTTTAATGGGTCTGGAGACTGCAAGTTTATCCCGCAAGCGCCCCCCAGTGGTCCACCGGTAATTGAACGCCTTGTCTCTTGTCTTTACTTTTTGTTCTGTGTGTATTAGTATCTTCTTCTAGGCTAAATTGCATGCAGTTTACATGAAGTGACAAGGAAAGCACACCAAGTTCCAAAAAAGACAGCAAAATTGAATGCTTTTGTATGTGTCTTCTTACTTTTGTTCTTACAAAAGTTATAAGTATCCCGTGCCCATTATTTTAACCCCAAGTTCCTTTTTTTTTTTTTTTTTTTTTTGGGAGGGAATAAAAAAGTTGCATACAAGTTAATCGGTCCACATCAGGAATAAAATATGGATATCTATCTCAGTTTCTTTAAATTTTTCCTTTTTCTTGTCTACAATGCACTAAAGATAGATACAGCCATCAAATTTATGCTGCATAGGTGAAGCAGACTCGAAACAGTTCTTATTTTTCTGAATCATCTCGCATGCTATCATTACAAATCCATCTCTGCATAATTGTGATCTAAGTAGTTATACAACTCTCTGTTCCTTGTACATTCTTGGATGTTTTATATTCAGAAATCTTCAATAAACTATTGTGTTGAGAAACAAGTGTGAATTTACAAGTGCTAGCTTTAGTATATTTGGACAAGATGATGGCTGTTAACCTTTTGAACATATTATATGCAGGTTCACACTTTCAAGAAAGCATGTGTAGCTGCTTATCCAAACACTGTGCAGAACGACATTGTATGGTTTTGGCCAAACACTGACCCTAAATACAAAGATATTCTCAAGGAGAAAAGACCCCCCTACATCCCAGAACTAGATGATCCATCATTTACCAAGTTAATGGGAAATAGAGACATTCCTTACGGGTATTGCCAAGAGTATTCTGACTACTACCACTATAAAGTTTGTTTTCTATTGAAAAATTATACTTTTCATTTTTAAAAGCTTTGTAGACATATTTACATGTGTAGCAGCATAATTCTTCTATATAAAAGGAATCTAAACTATTTTCCAATATAAGAGAAGAAAATAACAAGCTGAAATTGTTTTATGATGTTTAACTACTATGGCATATGAATTATTTTTTACCTTTTCCGCAGCTGTATGAACATATAATTGAATTTTGCTTGATTTCCATTTTGCATTTCCAGATATGATGTCTTGATTGACAATCTCATGGACCCTGCACATGTCGTATATGCACATTATGGAATAATGCAAGTTCCAAAGCCTAAAAGTAAATAAGAACTTTGGGGAAATCCATTTCTTATGTCATTATTATGTTCATCACTTCTCTTTATATATACAAGAATCACACAACTTGTGCTACATTTCTTTCGCAGATAAGGCTGATAGAGAAGGAGGCAGACCACTTGAACTGAGCCTGCAGAAGCTAGACATAAATGGTTTCATTTCAAGGCAGGAAGTAGGCCTTAGTGTATTTATTCCACCATGTGTGTATCATTCTTATTTATCTCGTCCACAAGATGAAGATAATGGGGCTGCATCATCAGCTGGAACAAAAAAGGTAATACATTATGTTGATCCATATTGTTAATATGCTGTGTCAGCACAATCCATGGTAGCTAGATTTTCTCTTCTCTCTTTCTTTTATTTATTTATTTTTTTCTTTCATTCTATTTTACTAACTTTATTCATCCATTTTTTGTTCATTAAGGAGCCACCAGCTGGAAAGAGATTTGGTTTAGTTTTTATTTGCATTCCAGTTAGCCCGGGTAACAGCAGATTGATATGGGCCTTCCCAAGGAATTTTGGGATTTGGATCGACAAAATTGTTCCACGGTGGATGTTCCATGTTGGACAAAACTTGATCCTGGATTCAGATTTGTATCTTCTTCATGTTGAGGTGACTTATAATTCTATGAGGAGATTAGAAATTATTTTCTGTCAAAGCTGATATTTTTCTTTTTATCCAATACTCTAGACTTTATTGACTCTCTCTCTCCCATGTACAATTTTCTTTTTCCCGTTATATTTCATGGACACTGGACGCTTCTAATAGGATCTGATATCGTTATGATTTACTGATGCCCTCAATATAACCATCAGTTCTATTAAGCTTATATTGATTGCTTGTATTAGTTATTATGAAACATAATCAATGAACCCAGCTTTGTTATGGTTTATGTTATAGCAAAGGAACATTCCAGTCGTTGCATGATAATTTTTCAATTCATTACACATTTTCAATTTCAATGATGGTTAAACTTCTATAGACAGGATAGAAATTGTTCATCTCGTGCACAACACAATTGCATTTTGTTATGGTGATCAGTGACTCCTTCTCTCCATTGACAAGCAGCACATTACTGCTCACACGTGTTGGGAAAATATCATACCTCATTTGGGTTATATCATCTGATTCTTGAATCCTTTCTTATAGGAGCGCAAGATTATGGACATCGGCCCTGCAAATTGGCAGAAGGCATGTTTTACACCAACAAAGTCTGATGCCCAAGTTATTGGTTTCAGAAAGTGGCTCATCGAGTACTCTAATGGTCAAGTTGATTGGAGAGGCAAGTTCAACGGGGCTCTTCCTCCAACTCCTCCAAGGGAACAACTGATGGACAGGTAAGCCACATTCATCCACAATTCAACATGCATACCGCATCTTAAAAACTTATACATCAGGGTTTAATCCTTTAGGAAAAATTGTGCCAATAAAATAAGGATTTACAATCATCTCTTGCCTTTGAGTGGATTTATTTTTCCACGAAAGCTGAATCGTTATTCATAGAAGTTTCTCTTTGGATAATCTTTTCAGGTATTGGAGCCATGTGGTAAACTGCCGTAGTTGCAGTGCTGCATATAAAGGTCTTAACGTGCTGGAAGTTGTGCTGAAACTCGTCTCTATTACTATAATTGGAATTGTTGCTGCAACGAAGCAGAGTATGACATCAGTGGCAGTGAGAAGTACAGCAGTTTCAGTGGCAGTTCTGTGCTATGCAGCTTCAAGATGGTTGGCTCACTTCATCTATAAAAACTTCCATTTCCACGACTATAGCCACGCATTCCGCTAGGATTTATGTCTAGCAGTGACTGTTGAGCACAGCAAAACACCACGGTAAATACTAAATAGGTAATGTACATATGGATTGTCCTCATTGGATGAACAGTATGGATTGTTGGAGAATAAAAGTTTATCTATACAATAGAAACATAGAATATGGGCTTTTCTCACCAAAATGTTTCTTGGTTTCATAGCTAGCATATTAAATATGATGGATATGGGGACGAACAATGTTATTTTTACACAAAAAATATGGAATAGAATATTCCTATTTGCTGGTTGCATTGGGACTCACATATTGGGCTTGTGATTTGTGAGGACCATGTTTCAAGTTCGGAATACAAAAGTTTGGGCTATGTTTGCAACTTTGGATCCAACTTTATATATAAGATGGAGTAGAAGCAGTGTGAATGTGTGTGTGATATTAAAAATAATGTGCAAGTTTGATGAACATACAATAGAGATGAGGTAGACAGCTAATGCGAGTCTGACTATGATGCTGGAAATTTGTCTTGGAACATGGTTATAATTTGCATGTGGTGCACGAGCATGGGGTCTTGGGACTACTTTATACATATATATTTTAAAAATTTAATCTCCAGAGAATAGATCTCATTTTCCGTAGTACCATATGCGGCAACTCCTTCCGTCTGCACTATTAATGGCCATAATTTCTGGGATTTGGAGTTCATTAATATTAACTCCTCTCTTCTTCTGATTTTTGAAAGAACAATAATTTAATTAAAAATAAATAAATAAAGACATCCTCTTTATTGGATACATCAAGAAATCATACACATTATAAATAATACAAAATATATGATCATATGAGAGAGACACGCACACACCCAGCATGCATGATCATCATCCTTGCTTAAAATATATTACATATGTATGGTTGGTTTTTGATACTCTTTAAGCTACTGATCATGATGATGATGGTCCATGAAAATATATATAATAATGCAGTTTGAAGAAACCTCGCTAACGTCTATCCACTGGAAACGGGATGCATGGTTGGTTGGTGAAATTGCTTCTATAATTTATATATGCCAGCTTGCTTGCTCATCATCAGTATCCAGTAGGTGTAACGGTGTATGACCTATGATCTACCACTCAGTGTTGACCTCGTCGTGCTCTCTTTATACCAGCCCTTTTCTATTTACCAAACTTAATATTTTCTAATTTTATTTTTTCTGTGGTCAATTTGTGAATTTTTTAACTAGCCAACCAAAATCAAAATATATGTATATATGTGTGTGTGTATATATATATATATATAGAAGGTAGTTCTATGGTGTCGTCCGTTTGCATGCTGAGTTGCACCAAAACCGATATTTAAAAAAAAAAAAGTATCGGTTTTGCTTTGCATAGTAACAGCAAAGCTAACATTTTTTATTAAAAAAAATATATTTTGGTGCGGTCCGTACTATAGTCTTATCCTATATATATATAGCTAGGTAGCTATAGGCGTGTGTGTGTGTATATATATATATATATATATAGTTTTGATCTAGTTGATTGCCTAACACATATTATAATATCATATATTGATATAATATGAAACTAAATAAAGATATAGAAGGAGATATATAAAAAATTTAATTATCATAAAAAAAAATATTAGTATTATTATAATATGTAAAAATTCTATTAGATTCCATTATAAAAAAGTTAAAAAATATATTAAATTAATATTGTTATATATAATTTGTTGATTCTATCCTTAAGCAATTACTAATAAAAGTGAGCTAGCTAGTCCATTATATCATTATTGATATTTATATATGGTCTGAAATTTTCACTTATATAATAATTAATTTGTAGCCATTAACATTTGTGTTCTGTACCATTTGTAGAGTTTGAACTTCTACTTATAAGCTTTTTGCTATATTTTCACTTTCTTCTTCCATTTTTTTTTTTTCGATGTTAGAGAGTTGTTTGATTGATTACTTATCTTAATTTGGTAGGAGTTTTTTCCTTTCTATATATATATATATTTTTTTTTTTTTGAAAACTCCATAACAATTTAACCATAAGTTAATGATTGTGGGTATTTAGAATATAAGTTGAACAACTAAACATGTTTATGCATGCTTTGTTTTAGCAGTAGGTGTTTCAGAAATCGTGCATGTTCCCTCTGCCGCCATTGTATGTACATGGGAATGCAGGGCATACGCATGCATGCTTGCTTTCATAATTTTGCTTGATTCTCTTCTTAATCAAAGTCTTTTATTAAATATATATTAAGTTCATCAAATGATAATTGAACCACGTATGTCACCAAAACCAATTGATTAAAGAATTTAAAATCACACCACCAATAATAATTGAAGCCATATTGTCAGGAAAACATATGTTTCTCTGTTTATCATATATTAATTTGTTTCCTTCAACAGGTGTGTGCTTCTCTGCCTCTAGATAAAAACATGTATGCATAACATGGGCTAGTTGGATAGCAATGCAAAGTACTTTCTATGTACTTGCAAAGTTGACCTCCATTTATAACACTTAAATATGTATATAAATGCATAGTGAACACCATTTACCATTTGATATTAAAGCTAATTAATATATACAAAGTCAAATATATATGAAGTTGTTCAATTAAATTGATCAACTTGCAAAATCTTCATTACCAAAAAACTTGCAAAATCTTTTGCCACTAACTACGAAAAAGGTTAGTGGAATTAGCCAAGTCAACAACTTGTAAGAAGAGATGAAATTAAAGCGAAAATTATACGACAATATGCGACCGTCCGCACTGGGGCAGACGTATTATTAAATACAATCCCTATGAATATATATGATATAGAAAAGAAGCTAATGGAAGACTTAACTAATTATGTGATTATTTTATTTTATTTTATTTTTTGCCTGATGAGTAAGTTTTAAGCAATTTTGACCAAAATTCATCGGTGAAAACGTATGTACTATACACCTCTATATATCTCTCTCTCTGCGTCATTAATTTCTGCTAATGCTTATAAGATGCAAATTTTATTTAGGAATGATGTAATAATCGTATATATCCAATACGTGCTTGGCAAATAAAAATGAATGAAGAAAAAGAAAACGCCCAAGCAGAATTTCGTTGAAAATGATTACAAAAATAAAAGGGTTTAATGGTGGTGGGGATGCCAATGTTAAAAGTAGAATAAGAATTTGTGTGTAATAAAAAAGAGGCAAGTACTAAAAAACAAAAAGACCAGCCCTGAGACCTTTTCCCTGTAAAATTGCCGAGGTGTCCTGCGTGGCTTTTGAATATTCAAGAAAGTTTTCATTTCACACCTGTTTCTTTTTGTCAGTGTGTTGAAATAAAATTTTGACTGAGATGCTTCCTTGACAAGGCTGATTTATTGTAAAGATTTCTATAAGACTTGTTTGACAAGTTCGCTTCCAAAAGAAGAAAATACCGCTCAACTTCAATTTTCATGTTATTTTATTAATTGGATGGATATGCACCATCTGATTCTCTAGATGGATTACATATTCTTTTCTTTTTCTTTATTTTTGACGTCAAAAAGAAAATTGGTGCATATTAATATTAAAATATTTATTATTTTAAACTCTTTTTCTTTTTTTCTTTTTTTCTTTTTTCCTTCCCGTTGTTGCAATTGTGTAAGGGGTCAAAAATGATAGAAGTTAATGATATAAGAATTTAATGGCAAACTACTGTGGTAAAAAGTAAAATACCTCTACTCCACTATGGTATGTAGTAGTATTATTTTATTTTTCAATACCCTGTTTTAAAGAGAAGTCTTCGAACCCCAATATATATATATATATATGTATATATAGCCATAGGGACGGGATGAGGATATGAAGCGCCTTTGCATAAAAATAAAACATCCGATGTGGAGTGGATTGGATTAGTCTATGAGCTGTGAACTGTCTGGGAAATTCATTATTGAAGGAATGGAGGGACCAGATTCTTTAATATATCTGAGTCATCTGACATTTGTAACCCATATATATATATATATATATGCAGTTAATAATCAGTAAAACTCAAATTAAAGATGCTAGATGTCGTTATCAATTAAACTCACACAATTTTGACATTTATGCGTAGGTAGGAGTATATATATTAGGAGGATCACCGATCTCCCCTCTAATAAATAAATAAATATAATAAAGATGGAAGAAAGAAAGACAATGAATCCCAGGGTGGCACAAATGTCTGCGGTCCATTAAAATTTAGGCATGTTATTGGGTTTTCTTCCAAAATTCAATCTCCATGTAAGATTGCATTAGGAGTGCATGGAATATCAAGATTCTGGTTCAAGATTTGGAAATAAAGTAAGCAATTAAGGCGATTTCATTACATCCTTCCTTTTCCTTGTATTTATTCTATTTAATAATTAATTATGGGATAATCCTATACGAGTAGAAGTAGAAGGTAGGTACACAAAAATTAATTTCATATGGTATTATTATAATGTACATGATAATTAATTATCATGTATGTATATATATAGATATGGTCAAAAAGAAAGAAAATATATATATCTATATATATATAAATACAAATGCAGGAAAAGGTGTGTAAGTGAGGAGGTAAAAAAGGGGAGGGGAGCAAACGTCAGTAGGAAATGGTAATAAATTAATTAATGAAGAAGGGATGGAGGGAGGCAGCTAGGCTGACTTTTTAAGAAAGAAATTTATAAAAAAATAATAATGAAACGAGAAGTTATAACAGAGAGAGAGCTGACTTTGAGTTTGTCGTAATGCAATATGGATGTGATCCTACATCTACTCGAACAAAACGTCGGTGGTGTGGGTGTAACGGTGACTGTGAGTGAGTGGTGACAATTAATTAATCAATTAAGTGACAACAAGTAGTGAGAAAATTGAGAAATTGAAAATTGCAATGCAAAAACGCGTTTTCTGAATGTCTTTGGGGGTTTTGATTTTCGGTGTCGGAGAGGCAAAAGCAGAGAGGTTCCAGAGCTTCTGGTCTTCTAAGGCGGAGTTTACCTTTGAGCATGACTGCCTGCCTACCTGCCTGCCTGCCTGATGTTTGTGTGTTTTTACTTTTTATTTAATACGCTCGCCTGCTCTCCAACTATGTACCTCTTACCTATTACCTGCTTCCACCATCTCTCTCTCTCTCTCTCTCTCTCTCTATGTATATATATATATGTATATGTATTAATTATCTTATATAAATATATATATATATATATATGGTATACCATCCATATATCTCTAATTCTCTAGCTTCAATTATACATACATATATGAACATTAACAACAAATCATATATATATATATATATCATATGTAAACTTATAAATTATCAAATTAATTGAAATGAATGATCCTATGAATCAGTATCCGCGCTACAATAATTTTGTTAAATTTCATCGAAAATGAGTAAATTATATATAAGCACCATAAATGTTAAGTAGTACTATTTGGCAATTATTGTCATCCCAATAAATTAGGCAAAAGAGTTTGGTCATAAACTTTTGTGCTGGGTTATTTTTCCTGACAACTGGAGATGTGGTTCAATTACTTCAAAGTTGAAACTTAATGGTTTTTCAACGTCAGAACAAAACAATTAAATATAATAGGTTGGAGATACATTAGAGTTGAAGCTAGCTGCCCAGCGCGAGCGCAGAGATACGGTCGTCTCATTTGACAATTTTCTCCTCGCATCTCATCTTCCATCTTCAAATGTTTTTTTTTTTTTTTTTTTTTGGCTTGATTCCATCTTCAAATGTTAGGTATTTTTGTATCACTCATTTACATGTATATGTATAACGTGTTACAATCTTTAGACGACGCGTGGATTTCCAAGTCCACATATCCTTGTAACTGTACGGTATCGAGTACCCTGCTCTTTCCTTTTTGGCTCTTGCATATTTGCATGAAGATCTGAGACTCTGACTCTCAGAGATGACAGTTGGAGCTGACAAATAATGTCTCTCTCATTTCGAATTCTCGTAATCCCATTTCTGCTTTTTCATCTCATCTTTTATTATTCCAATAACCTACCAAATTAATAATGATAATAATTACGCTCACAAAGCAAAAACACAAACATTTATCCCAAAAAAAAAAAAAAAAAGTTTGTTATTAATTTTTTAAAATGCCTTTTCTTTTTTTTTTCTTTTTTCAATTTCCAATAAAAATAAAATAAAATGCAGATGGAGGAGGAGTGGACTGATTTTACCAGTGGGTTATGCAGGCTGCAACGAGGTTTCTTCTATGAGACTATTATTTATAACAACCGTGTATATCATCATCTTATATGCCTGCTTGCCTGACAAACACGCTGCCAATTCAAAAGAACCTCACCAATATTGTTTACCAGAAAAACAACAATAAAAAGGGCATTTTGATTTTACAGGTCATATTTATTCGTCGTTTCTTCGATATACGTTGAATTCGTATGTATGAATTAATTATTCAGGGTATCTATCGCCTTTAATCTAAATTAACACTACCAAATCTCTTCGTGAACTGTCGGCGTTTATATGATGGGGATCAATATTGCATGATTCAATTACATTGGTCTATATATATATATTATTATAATATTTTTAGAAGCTTTATGCTGTGTTGTATCGTATTCTGTTTGTATATACTTACTTACGTTCCGACAATTTGCTTCATAAACTAATATTTTATATATATTTTTTCTTTTCTTTCTTTCCTTCTTTGCACTACGCGTATTCCACTTCACAATTTTAAAATTTATTGTTAATTTTCTTTTATACTTACTCTGAAAATTGAATCCCCTATATACTTTACAGATTTAATTTCGCACTTTAACTGTGTAAAGCCTTTCATATGACATTACATTCACACACACACACACACACACACACATTAATACCTAATAATTTTCATGGGCTCATCTTTTTTTTTTTTTTTTAACCCCTTCTAATGGTATATGATTTTAATTACGGCATGAATATAAAAAACAAAATTGTTTTTAATTAGAGGCCAAAAGCTGCTTCTTATATATATGTATATATTAGTCAAACTTACAAACCACACTTGATTGGTTTTTAAAGAATTTTGCTAATTACCTGTCTCAATAAATATTTCACAAAATTAGACTACTAGTCAATGCACATAATTACATGCATATGCTCATGATCTCACAGTCAAATTTTGCTCGAATTTAATTAATTATTACACAAGTGCATATATATATAACAACACCCATCATGAAATTAATACAACTTGTTTCAATAAATACTCGATTCCCTTTATTAGTATTATATATATATATATATATATAAAGGCAAGGCAGTCTGGCATAAATAAATTGTCTCGTACCAAAATTCATGCACAATTCTCTTTTTTATTAAATACAAACACATCACGTATAAATAAATACATAAATAATTGTATTTAATTAATATGTATATGTTTGCATGAACAGATAATGTATATGCGTAGGAGGTCCCATTCATTATAAAGCTTGAATGCTTCTTGTTTGGGACCCAAAACTAAAATGAATGCAAAAGCGCGCTTTCGGAGTTTTAAAAACACTTTTTGTTGTTATTAACCCGGCAAAAACCCCTTGTTTTGGTTTTGTGGGATATTCAAGTCAACCTGTGGGTCACACCCACAGCACTGCACGGAAGTTTCAAACACTCTCAGTTTTCATTTTCACAAAATTAATTAATTAGTATTCAATTTTATAGCCATTTAAATAAAATAGTTTAATTATCAATCGAAACAACTCATCATATATCCATACAACAAATTCCACGTGTGCCAATACACCATCAAACACACCACTAAAACCAAATTATATGATGCCTGTGGACAACCTATGGTGATTTTTTCTCAAGCAATTAATTCCGATTTCGAATTATTATTCATCAATATTATAAATAGAAAAGAGAAATATATATATATATATACATAATAAATATTTATTATGTAATTAGAGATGGAAAGCTTGTAGGCTAAGGCAACTTTAAATGGATATATATATATATATTTAGACCAAATTTACCAAGTTTCTTGGGGGTACGAGAATTCTCATATAAATATTCCGACGTAAGCGTTGGCGATTACGAACAAGTCAATCTCACCTGGGAAACTAGCTATGACTTCCCCTGAAAACGACTTATATAAGTATAAATTGGTTTTAATTTTCCTAGAAAGTCATTGTTAATCGTTCCTTAAATTTAACTTCCAACTCCAAAGACTCAGATCATCTTCAACTACTTGGTCATCACTCACCCCCAATCCCATTTTCCATTTTATCATCGTCGTCATTATCATCGTCATCATTCTTTTTTTTAACACATAAATGGGAGGGTATTTCAACCAAACCAAAAAAAAAAAAAATAGTTACCAAATAATTAACGTAATGAAATGATAAGTAACTATCATCATCATTAGAAAGAGTTATTATGTGATAAACTTTTATGACATCTTTGATTAGCTCAGGTTATTAGAAATATGCTAAATTTGTCTCCTTGGGTAGCTTTTTTGACATTTCTTTTAAATAATTATAATCTCTGACTACTCTCATTTTGAGTATAAAAAATTAAATAAACAAAGCTAAAATAAAATAATACAGATAAAATTATTGAAAAAGAAGAGAAATGGAGAGAGAGAGAGAGAGAGAGAGAGAGTAAAAGAAGGATTCAAATAGCGAAGCTTTAGACTCAATTACCCCCGCCCGCCCCCAGTCCATTCCACGTGGTTGGAAATCCTCTCTCTCTCTCTCTCTCTCTCTCTCTCTCTGTTTTTCTCTCCATCTGTGTCACTCAGAATATATATATATATGAATCAATCGCCTGCCCAGGCTACCAACCTACAAGTTTTCGCTTTGAATAGAAAGTAAAAAGCCCTGTATAGAAGAAACAGATTTAAAAAAAAAAAAAGAACCCATTCCTTTCTCTTTTTGTTTCATTTTTATCCAATACCAAATTCTTACTCACCCATCAAACTCGGAAATTCTTTTCCAAAAGTACACCGCAATCTTATTCTCCTTCTTTCTTGGTTCGCATATTCCCCGTTTTAAGGTAATGCCCATTTTATATTCTACCATGTTTATAAGCTTTTTCTTTTTTTCTATTTCTGTTCGTCTTGTTTTCCATGTTCTGTGTTTAAAGCCACAAATGGTAAATCTTTTTTCGTTTAAATCTCTCTGTTGTTTTATTCTTGGATTTTTTTTTTTTTTTTTTTTTTTTTTTTTTGGGTCTTAGTATTGTTGCATGGAAATGTGCTTATTATTATAGCATCTTCCTTTCTAGTTTTGGTGTCATGGTTTTGCGGATCCATCATTTTTTTTTTTTTTTTCCTGATGCTTTGTTTTCAGTATGTGATCTTAGAAATGGGTATCTATTTGAAGTGGCTGGTGTTTCTCTGGGTTTTCTGTATTAATGGGTTCTTGTTCTCAGACTATTTTGTTTTTCTTTATGATTTTAATTTCGATTCCAAAATTAACTTTTGCCAATGGGGTATTCTTGCACATCCATGGACTTCTTCCAACAATATGTTTAATGTCTGATTGTTTATGACAAAGGCTATCTAGTTATTTACACACAACCCATTCACACGCACGCACACTGAATACATGTTATAACATAATATCTATATCTATATCTATATTTATATGTATAATATTCATGTGGACAAAGCAATTAGAAGAATATGGATGTTTGCATTCGTTTATGGTTGTTTATTTGATGTTCCCATGGGTTTTGTAGATCTGAGCTCTTTGCATAATGGGTTACTTTTTTAGAGTTTTCCTCCATAGTTGGGGTAGGAGCCACATTTGAGATTGACAAAAGCTTGCTTTTCGTTCCTTGTGATATATAACACATTTTCCCTTAAATGATAGATATTGATTTGTTTTAACAGGAATCCGGCGGCAGGTTACTAAAGGGCGCTCCGTTGTTAAATGGGGGTTTCCTTTTCTTGCCCTCTTGCTGACTACAATGATGTAGAAAAAAATTTAGAATCTGTTGTTGTAAAATCCATCTGCTTTGGAGATGAAGATGTAAGAACTCCAGTTAGATCTGTCAGTTTCAACCATCATGATTCAGAACCAACAATATTTAAATCCTTAGGTTCTGGAAAAATGACAGTAGAAACATCCGTCTCCTTTAAAGGGACAGAATTGGAGAAAATGGTCTTGGTTAAGGCTCTTTCACTGGATAAAGAAAAGAATATGACCAATGAATCAATCAGCCAAAATAGGAAAGAGATGGATATTCAATCCTCAAGATTGGATAATCCTCAAGCTTTGGATCCCTCCAGTCCCAAACACATGGCTGCTTTAAAACTGCAGAAAGTGTACAAAAGCTTCCGAACCAGAAGGAAACTGGCAGACTGTGCAGTTCTTGTTGAACAGAGCTGGTATGTATTTCATTGTATTGTCCTAGAATTTCCCTTTTCCATAAAAGTGTGATGTTTGTTCTAATGCAGTCATTTAATTGAACTACAGGTGGAAGCTTTTAGATTTTGCTGAACTAAAGAGGAGTTCCATATCATTTTTTGAAATTGAGAAACATGAAACCGCCATCTCAAGGTGGTCTAGAGCAAGGACAAGAGCAGCCAAGGTAGATTCTAGATATAATATTATATGCTTTTTTATTTGCTTTCATCGTTTACTCGAAAAGCTAAAGCGTTTCTTTGATATTGTAGGTTGGCAAGGGTTTATCAAAGAATGATAAAGCGCAAAAGCTTGCTTTACAGCACTGGCTTGAGGCGGTGAGTTGATTTTGTTTGTGTAAAAATGAATGCCAAAATAACTTTTGATTATGTTCTTCATGAGCCATTATTAATGAGATTTCCTTGTTTCATTTATAACAGATTGATCCAAGGCATCGATATGGTCATAATCTTCACTTCTATTATGTGAAATGGCTCCATTGTCAGAGTAGAGAACCTTTCTTCTACTGGTAAATATTCTTTCAGCAATTTTAGTAGCTTCTGTTATTAGATCATTGGCAACTAGACATCAAAAACTAAATTGGAAAACCCTTATGCTGGTTTTTATGCAGGCTAGACATAGGAGAAGGGAAGGAAGTAAATCTTGTTGAAAAATGCCCTCGGTCAAAACTTCAACAGCAATGCATCAAGTATCTGGGTCCGGTGAGCTTCTATAACTTTATTGGTCATCCTCATTTTTGTTTCCTTAAAAATTTATTTTCTGATAAATTGCTTTTGCTCAATGTAGATGGAAAGAATGGCATATGAAGTTGTTGTGGAGGATGGAAAATTCTTCTACAAGCAATCAGGGGAGCTCCTCCACACAAGTGAAGAAGGTGGAAATGCCAAATGGATATTTGTCCTTAGCACGTCTAAGATCTTATATGTTGGCAAGAAGAAGAAAGGTACATTTCAGCATTCCAGCTTCTTGGCTGGAGGAGCCACATCTGCTGCTGGGAGATTAGTCGTTGAAAATGGCATCCTAAAGGTATAACCTTGAACCTATAACATAGAGCTCATAGAATGTCTTTCTCTTTTATTTGATAGTTCCCGTTTTCCTTTTGGTGGATATCTTTATATATCAACGCTGTCTTTTGACAACAATTTCTTTCTTTGCACTTTCAACAGGTAGTTTGGCCTCACAGTGGTCATTATCGGCCTACAGAAGAAAATTTCAAAGATTTTATCTCATTCCTCCAAGAGAACAATTTGGACCTCACGGATGTCCAGGTAAAAAGCTGAAGGCTTTATATTTTTTTCTAATAGTTTAATATCTCCTTCATAGAGAAAAATAAGTGGAAAAACATATACTGAGACCATCCATTTTCATTATTTTATTCAGATGAGTCCAGTTGATGAGGAAGAGGGTTCAATAAGCAGCAAGCAAAGAAGTAGTGCTCATTTTAGAAGCCACTCATCTGATGAAGACTTGACTCAAAATCTTAGTGGCTTAGACTGTGAGGAGACGAATGCTGAAGACTCAACTCAAGTGAAGACTGATTCAATGGAACAAGAGCCAGCTGCAGAATCAGAACCAAATATGTCGCCACGTTTCCGTGGCCTTGGCAAAAACTTGACTAATCTCGAAATACCAAAGAGAAAAGAACTGTTTGAGAGATCAGAGAGTGAAAACCAAGCTGGTAAGTTGGTTTGCTACAGTAGCCCTCTGGAATCCCCAGTGGATGGTTTTGAAACTACAGAAGAAGAAACATTTACTTCAGATCAGGAACGCATGAGTCGCACGAAAAGCTTGCCTGAGCAAGATCATGAAGAAGGGAGTGAAGTGGAAACAATTCCTGAAGAATCAATTCTTAAAAGGATCAACTCACACAAAGGAATGAAATCATACCAACTGGGGAAGCACTTGTCTTTCAGATGGACAACTGGAGCTGGACCGCGCATTGGTTGTGTGAGGGACTATCCTTCCGAGCTCCAGTTCCAAGCACTAGAGCAAGTTAACTTGTCTCCAAGAAGTGCTGCCCGTTCGAGATTATACTTTTCTCCTCGGATCGCAAGCGGATTGAGTCCAAAGGTGTCAGCCCCACCAACAAACTGTGGTGGGGAAATGGCAGCAAGCGGAAAATTTTCCACACCAGACGAAGTGAATCTATCATCTTCAACAAGTATTAACCCTCCTAGAACACAGCCGTCCCCATTGTTCAAACTTGAGACAGAACCATCAATAACCACAACCGCTAATTCTCAGGATTAAGAACTAACAGATTCCTTAATTGATTTGATTTATTCTTTTTTGTGTGAATAGAAAGAATCATATAGGAATTTTTTGTCATTCTTTTCTAATTTAAAGTCGATGTATACATATTTTTTTGTTTGATTCATCTCTAGAAAACAAAGAAAAAAAGTGATGAAAATTGTAGTATTTGGGCGGGTTTTGATGCCCAGATAAATACAAACTTTTCTTAAAGCAGAAGCAACCTTGCACCAAACTTAATGTGTAGTGTTTAATTTTTACAGGGGCTTGATCATGTATCTAAAAGAAAAAGTCCTAATCATATATTTAATTTGTATGCATTAATTGGGAATTACAATTTTTAACAATTCAAGATTTCTTAAAAGGACTAGGCATGCAGACTATATAAAAAGGTGTTCACTTTTGATGTGAATAATTTGTTTTACATGTCTATAATGAATCTCCATACCTGTCTTCTAACAATATGTTCGATTTTGTTGTTCAAAAAGTTAGATGAGTTTTTGTGTTTTGGTGAAATAAAAAAGTAATTGAGTTTTAAACCAAGTTTTTGATGCTTTACAAATGAACAAGCATAGATATTTTGGTTTTTCTTCATTTTTCTTTTTTAGTATTATTACGATATGAAGACAAAACAAAAACAAATAAGAGAATTAATCGAATTTGGGTTCCAAAAACAAAAATGAATAATAATTGAAATTGGGCATTTACGGGGGCAAAGGTAAAAAATCATACCTTCACATCCAAATTGTACAAGCAATATATTTGGTAATATAATTATTATTATCATTTTTGAAAACATTTGGTAAAATATT
This sequence comes from Ziziphus jujuba, assembly GCF_031755915.1. NCBI lineage: Eukaryota > Viridiplantae > Streptophyta > Magnoliopsida > Rosales > Rhamnaceae > Ziziphus > Ziziphus jujuba. The sequence continues at coordinate 33,562,754 of NC_083382.1, read as the reverse complement.
ATTATTATCATGTTTTATATGTATACTTGGTAATATTTAGTGAAGAAGAAAAACAATAAAGAAAATATTGTAAGTCATAATTAGTAGGTATGTCCGGGAAAAGAAAATCACATTAATTTCAAATATGTTTTGTAAATTATCTTTCTATAAAGAGAAATAATAAATTTGAAAATTCCCAGGCCCTGGCCACGTGTCAGAACGTGGGAGGGACAGGTGAAGTGGAAAAAAAAAAAGAAAAAAAAAATGGATTGCTTTTGCTTTATACAAGTAAAAAACCCTAGCCCTCTATTTATATACTATAAAAGAAATATAAGGAAATAATGAGGAGGATATATAATCGATATATGATTCATATGTCATAAAAGAGAGTAGAATACTCTGAGACTTGCTCGCACCCAACCGCGCTTCTCCGCCGTCGACTTCTAAACCCCATCTCCACAGCCTCCTAATTATTCCTACCTTCCTTGCTTCAGGTCTCTCTCTCTCTCTCTCTCTCTCTATATATATATATATATATATACATGTGTTTATTGTATGTTTGCAACGCTTGGGTATGAGGATTTATGCGATTAGGGTTACATATTTCTTTGATTTTCTTTTGCGATTCGCGTTGAGTTGCAGAGCACCTTTCTTGATTTTTCTTCCACTTACATGCATGTAATTTTACGATTAATGTAGCCATGAGTCTGAGTTCGTCTTTTTACCCAATTGAATTTATAACTTCATCGATTTTGTTTCATTTATTTATTTTTTGTTCTTCTTTCTTTTTACGTTTATTTTTGGGAATATTCTGCCCCAGATTTGGGAGTTTTGTTGAAGATGGGGGGCTCTCATGGTTACTATGTGATGCGGGGTAGTTTTTTTGTTTCTTTGGAAGGACTTATAATTACTAATTGGTTGAGCTTGTTAAGTTCTTAGATGGTAGTTGTTTCTCCAAATGCTAGAAATAAGGACCAAGGTTAACTCTTTTTATCCTGAATTTAAGGCTGACTTCTTAGTATTATTTGGACTGCTGAACATCATGAAACCTTATATAAGATCTATGCTAGAAGTATCAAATAACTACTGTATGTAGTCTTGGTATGTACGCTATTTGTGCTAGTTTCTTGTTCATGTTTTTGGATGAACTACTAGTGGTTTGAGATTGTGCATGTGAATTTTACATAGCGGTGGTGTTGGTAGTACTGTCCCTATTCCTTGTTCTGTCTGTTGGTCTATTTTGCTGTTTCAGTTTTCTTATCAGTTTGTTCAAATTCGACAGAAAGCCTAAAGCATCTGTAAATGAGGGGAAGGAGTTACAGTCCGTCACCACCAAGGGGCTATGGCAGAAGAGGACGAAGTCCTAGCCCTAGGGGCCGCTATGGTGGCCGTGGTAGAGATCTGCCTACCAGCCTTCTGGTTCGAAATCTTCGCCATGATTGTAGGTTTGTACTTCTTAACCGTTTTAGAAGCTTCAGGCAAAATGACTTCAGTTATGAATTTTGTTTTTCGTCAAGTAAAGAGCAATGAATGTCTACAAGAGGGTTGCATGTAATGTCTACGACAGGGTTGCATGTACCATGAATTATGGGCTTGTTATTCTTTCAATGAAAATTGTTGGTAACATGCATAAGCTGAGATTACCAGTTTGGGAAGCATATATAATATTCTCTGGCAGTTGAATGTCAGCCCGTGAATATTTTACACACATTTCCTATGGTTTTTCATGCTGATACCTGGTCATGTTCCATGTAAATTGGTTATGGTTATATTTTAGTGTCAACTGAAGGTGACTAAATAGTTTGTGGAAGATGCCCAAGTTTGCTCTTGTTGATATGTTATTATTGATTATGCTTTTAGTTGTTTTACGAATGTTGAGAAGTAGATTTTTTTCTTCTTTCTCATTTTATTCATTATTATTTTAATGGTCTACTATGCAGGCCAGATGATCTCCGCAGACCATTTGGACAGTTTGGTCCTCTTAAGGACATTTATTTGCCAAAAGATTACTATTCTGGGTGAGCATATCTTACTCAATAGAAGTTGATGTGTTGTGATGAGGTGAAGTTATTTATTTTGTTTTCTTTTTAAAATGGAATTGACATCTACATCATTATTTTTTTCCGGTGTTTTAGAAGATGGATTATAACTATGACTAAAGTTAATTTGAATTAAAGCTCTTTTTAATGAAATTGAATAAATGCTGCTTGCATGGTCTCATTTCCAAATGTTATACCTCAAAGTGAAAGGGTAGCTATTGGTGACATTGATGTTTGAGATTCTCAATTTTAGTGATTGTAATTTATATGAGAGCTCGAGACAATATTTTAAAATTTTATCTTTGACCAAGCAGGCTCTGTTATGCTCCTTCCTATAAAATTCTATTCTAATAATGGGGCTTTTTCTTTATGATCTACAATAGCTGGGTGCATTTGTTGAAGTTGTTGAGGTTTAACAGTGAATTTAGAGTTTTGAAGACACCAATCAAGTAGTTAGAGTTCTTTTGAAGATGATGTTAATGGTAGTGAAGATTTGAAGGAAGTTGAGTTTGAATACAATGTGAAGATGTTCCAAGTCTTGAAGAATTTCAAGTCATCTTAAAACTGACACTTCCAAGGTCAGCAGCCAAGTGCTTGCTTTTTTATCATGACCGTCCATATTATTGGGGAATATTTCGGCAAATTTTCTAGTAAAGGTTATAGTGTGCAAAGGATGTCAAAGGTGTTACCTTTCAATTTAGCGTTTGTTCTGACAGTGGACTTTTGTTTTTCCTTCTGTTTTTTTAGGGAACCTCGTGGTTTTGGTTTTGTCCAATATGTAGATCCTGCTGATGCTGCTGAGGCTAAATATCACATGGATGGCAAGATTCTACTTGGTCGGGAAGTAACTGTTGTGTTCGCAGAGGAGAACAGGAAGAAGCCATCTGATATGAGGGCAAGGGAGCGTGGAAGGTTGAACTTTTACCCTTTTTGTTTTTTTTTGTTTTTTTTGTTTTTAAGGTTTTGCTTGTTAAGTAAGGTGTTTTTATAATCCGTAAAACCGTTCAAGCTTACTTGGGGAATCAAAGAATAAATTTAGTTTAGACAAGTTTAGCTTTTCTGATGTTGATTTTCTAAGTTGTATTCTACTTTTGCAGCCGCAGTCGTTATCGTGATCGAAGACGTTCTCCCCCTCGCTATTCTCGATCTCCTCGATATTCTAGATCCCCACCTCCACATCATGCGAGATCTGGGTCCCGCAGCCGAGATTATTATTCACCTCCTCCTAAGCGAAGGGACTACTCCAGGTAATTTCTCATTGATACGTGAAGTCGCTTTTCCACTTAAGTATGGTGTTTGTTAATTATTTATCTCGCATTTTGCCTTTGCTTCCCCTTTTGAAGGGAGGATGCCTTTTGGTTATATGTTATGGTTTGTTTTTCAAGTGTGGACATGGTTGTTCTATTTGGGACAGGTCTTTGTCACCCGCGGACAGAAGGTACAGTCGAGAGAGGTCATACTCTCGATCGCCACCCTATAATGGGTCAAGGAGCCGCAGTCAGAGCCCAGCTAGGGGTCCTAGCCCGAGTCGGAGCCGAAGCCAGAGCCCAAGAAGAAGCCGAAGCCAAAGTCCAAATCCCTATCCAAGGGAATCAAATGGGGATAGGTCTCCTAGTGCATGAGGTGTTTGTGGGATTTGTTTGTGAGCAGTAACTTGTGATCATTTTAATTTCGCTTGGAATTTGCAAACAGTTTGAAGTTGGTAATTACTGTTGGATGATTAACGGTGTCGAAGGTTTTGGATTAATTACTGTTGGTATTTATGTTATTCAGATTGTACTTTTTGGTAGAAAGCTTTTTCTGTTATGTATGGTGTGATAAACTCTTGGATTGAATCTCCTTTAGAGTGGGCTATAGTAGGAGAGCTTGCCTTTTTTTTTTTTTTTTTTTTTTTTTTGGGGGGGGGGGTCTTTAATATATACTCTTTTACAAAATATCTTTTTCTTTGCAGCTGATGAATCTCTCTGTTCTTTCGAGACTGCTGTTACAACCGTTGAATTATGGTTTTATTATTCTAGAACTGCACACAATTTTTGTTTGAAGAGATAAGTGGTCTAATG